>NW_020455865.1:1021222-1087394 GCF_003342845.1 Nothoprocta perdicaria
GGAGCAGCCCTGCAGCTCCAGCTGGGCTCAGCAACGGCCACCAGGCACCTGCGGTCTCCCGCTGTGTCCCGACCTCTCCCGAGCCGCTCAGAGCGGCCGCTGCCGCTCACACCTCAGCCCATTGCAGCTTCTGTGGCTGAGCGCCCCAAGCGACTCACTGGCTGTGGCAATGGTCACCCAGAGCGCTCCAGAACTCTGAGCTTTGAAAGGAAAGAAGCCCCAGCTCGATCCTTGYGGCCTCTGCCTGGAAAAGCTTGGGGCTCAGTGCTGCCTTTGGTGAAACCACCAGCGAAATCCCGCGCTCCGAGGAGGCGTAGGGCTGCAGCGAGGGCCCCGGCCACCGCGGCCGCTCCGCACGCCTGCCCAGGCCTGCGGCCAGTCACATCCCATCCAYGTCCTTTCCGTCTCCCAGCCGAGTTCCTCTGAAGCATTGCAAAGCAGAGTTAATTAATTCTGACCATTCTTAATAGTCTTCTAGGTCAGAAATTGGTGATTCAGCTTCATTAATTTGATTTCTAGCATTTCATCCTTTGCACTCTCTGCCCGATTAGCTTCTAGAAATTTGGGTTGAGTAAATGGGATGAGCAAGGCAGAAACTTCCAAAGAGATTTTCCTCAGTGGCGGCTGGAGGACGCGGTGCAGAGCGGGACTCGCGGCTCGCAGCTGCCTGCGCAGGGCGCCGCTCCTTGCGCAGACTCTCCGGGTGGGACGCGGCGCCGGCTGCAGCGGGGCCGCGCGCACAGGGCCGCGGATCCCTCTTCACTCACACGGGCCGAGATCAAGGAAAGCTCCACTGAGGGCAACAGTGCGAGTTGCACCAGAGCTGAGACCAGCACGGGAGGAAAATCAGACCAAAGAATAATTGAAAGAAATTATTATTTTTTCCGATAGCATTTTTGTAAAATAAAGGCTGTTGTCGGTCTGTAGGCGCATGCAAGCAGAGATTGTATATACTGAAAGGAACTCTATTCTCTAAGGCATCTGTCCACGGAGCGTCRGGAAAACAAAGCAAATTATGTGAGCTGCCCTCTCCAGGGGAATGAGAGCTCTTTGAATCACTGAATGCACTTCTTTGATTTTACATAATTTATAGGCAGGTCATTGGTATAAAACCCCCTAAAAAGTGAATTACAGATGGAGAGATTGAATATATTATTCTATGCTTAGTTTCGGGTGGGGTTTGAACACTAAAAGACAATTTTCCAAGGAAGACCAAGATCACTGTAGCTACGTTCCTCACTTTCTGATGGGAATGCAGTAACACGGCATGTTCATACGGGTGTCTGTGCTGTGCTGCCCGCGCCCCACGTCCCCCTTCTCCCGTGGAACACAACTACATTAACCCACAGTGAGCGCGCAGCTCAGCACAGGCCTCGCTGCTCAGCCAGCTTTGAGTCAGGCTTGTGTGTGGTTTTGCCGCCCAGCCACGGGGCAGTGCCTGGGGGTGTTCAGTGACAGCAATGCCCGCAGTGCCGTGGGCCGCCCCGGCGCCAGGAGCGGCAGCGAGCGGTGCCGGCCTGCGGTTGCGCTGGGGACGCAGCGGCTCGAGCTGCGCAGGGGCTGTGCGGGCCGGGGCGCATGGGCGAAGCTGCTGCAGCGGGCAGCGAGCGGCAGCGCGCGGCGCAGCGCCCCAGGGGCGCCCCGAGCCCTCCCCGCGCCGACGTGCGCGCCCCGGCCCCGCGCCCGCATTGTTCCCCTGCCAAGGCCCTTCAGCGCGGGAGGCTGAGGGCGCCGGGGACAAAGGCAGCAGCCCCATTGAGCGCGGAGGCGCAGGCGGCGCTGGCTGCTCCAGGAGAGCGCCGCGGCGCCTGCTGAAAGGCGCCTTTGCCGGGGCTGAGTGACAGCTGAATCGCGGGGCCGCTTGGCGGGAGGCGGCCGGCCGGGAGCGGTGCATTCAGCGCGGCCCAGCTGCGGCGCCTGGGAGGTCCCGCATTGTGCCGCGCGGCCCCGCGCCGACCTCCGCAGCGCTCCGAGCAGCTGCCAAGCACCCGCGCCCTGCCCCGCCGCGCGGGGCTCTGCAGCGAGGCTGCCCCAGCTCCACGCAGCCCGGCCCAGGAGCCCTGCAAAGCGCCGGGCAGCCCGGGGGCATCTCCCTGCCCTGCCCAAGGGGCTCCGAGATGTGCCGGGGAGCTGGTGCAGAGCCGCGGCCGTGTCCCCAGCCTGGGCACCGGCCCCGCCGGGATGGCCAGGACACAGGGATGGAGGTGCGGGGAGCTCCCGGCAGCCTGGGAGGGCAGGTGAGGGCCTGCAGGAAGGGCAGCCGCACAAACATCTCAGTGCTGGAAAATGTTAACTTGGAAGGGAATTGAGACAAAGCTGGAGGAAATCAGCCGAGATTCAGTAAAGCCTGAGCAAYGCACAATAGAGAGGGCTTAATGCAGTCACAAAGCAATTACATTAAAATAATTCTGCGTTACAACATTTCTTGCATTATCGGAATGTTTTTCCGAGTCCTTGCTCAATCAGTGGCAGAAGCGAAATCCGCAGTGCCAGGGCACAGAGGAGCAGGATCTGCCGCTCCAGCCAGGAGAAGAGGCTGAGGGAGGGACAGAGGAGGCCGGCGGGGGCCGCAGGGCCCTCGGGAAGCCCCAGGGAAGTTTCTACCCAAGCTAGGAGCAGTGCCAGACACGCAGGCAGGAGCGGCAGCCGCTCCCAGGCTCCGGAGTAGCTCCGGAGCAGCGGCAGCTCCTTCCCGCCAGCCGCCGCGCACTCCCGGCCCCGCAGCCTCTTCCCAGTGCACGCTCCCAGCGGCACCGCGAGCTAAGGGGAAAACAAGGGGGTAAAAATAGACACAACTCTGATCCRCGGTAATTGCACAACAGGGATAGCAAGCATCGCGGAGCTGGAGATAATGGAGCGCAGAGTTTTGAAAGTTAAAACTGACTGAGCACYGCGGACTGGAGGAGAGGGGAAGGGTCTGGAGACCAGTGTCTGGCCACGCAGAGGGACAGCTCAGTGCCCCCCGGGCCATCCCCTGCGCTCGTGACACCCTTCAGAAAGCTACTCCCAAACCACAAAGCCCAGACGGGCTGTTTTGTAAAACGAGAGCTCAAATTACACAAAAATCTGTTTCTTCCAGTGGCTGAAGAAAAACACCAAATACTGTGGGATTTGGTCACACGGCCGGCAGGACAACAGCAGTGACTGCCCGAGGGCCTCGTCTTGGGACAGGCTTCTGCTCAGGAATAACCCAACCCTGCCCCGCTCCGGCTCCCTCCAGCRCCTGCGGGACGGACGGATGGGAGCTGCTTTTCCAGCAGCTCACAGCTCTGCCCCCTCGGGGAGAACGACCGTGGGCAGTGAAGTAAATAACTAGAGCAGGTTGAGCCTCGCACCTTGGAGAAGGACTCGGCAAAGCCAAGCGGAAGAGGAAAACACAATGCCCAGGAACGTGACAGCTTTAGGGCGAGGAAATTATGCTAGCCATTGCTGGAGGTTGTCTCCAGAGTGCCCGTAATTAAAGAAATTCTCTCAAATCTCTGGTACTGACAGCAGGAGCACAACAGGCCTTTACTGGAGAATGGTGCGCTGGGTTGTTGTGCTAAATTTGTGTGTATCTCATCATAGAGACATATGCCATTTTTGCCCCGATGGCCACATTTCTAAGGGGATCCGGACCAAGCAGGGCAGGCAGGCTGGCCCCGCGCAGAGCCCAGCGCCTCGCGCCGCCCCGGCCCTTCCCGCGGCGCCCCGGCCCTCGCTGCAGCTGCAGCACAACCCCCCGCGGGGACCGCGGGACGTGGCCACAGAAACACCTTCCTTTTGCATGGCCACCAGATTAGAACTAAAGCGACTCCAACAGCTGTTTCTTTTTGCTGCAGGGGAAGGCAGGGAAGAGGAAGCACGTGRTCCAAGTTATTATCACAAGGATATTTGCCATAACGTGGTTGCTAAAGGAGCAGACATTGACTCTGGAGTCTAAAATCTATGTCCTGCTGTGGACTGAAGCAGRGGAAATGACTCTGGGGGTTCAGGAGCTCCAGGGGCTTTTCCAGCTCTGGGAGCTCGTGCCCGCTCCCTGCTCGCGCTCCTCCCGGCGCACACTCCCCAGCACAGGATGCTCCAGAGCRGCAGCGGCGGCACTAAAGGATCTCCTGGCACATAAGGATCTCCTGGTGCTGSCCTGCCGGCCAGGGTCTCCCTCACTGGCACATTCACGCAGGCACGTCCGGGAGCAGCAGCCTGCGGAGCGCTTCCCTGGGCAGGAAACACGGATATAGCGGCAGCGGGAGAGCAGCTCTGCTCTCCATCACAGCCCGCAGGAGCACCCTGATCCACCAGCACGGACCCAACACGCCGCGCGTGGAGCAGCCTGAGGACAAGGCTGCAGCGGGAGGCGCTGCCGGGCCGGGAGGAGCATCCCTGCGTCTCGCCTGCAGTCCCCGGGTGGCACCGGCTCCTATTCCGGGCGGCTGAACCGCAAACGCTTCCCAGAGCCGGGCGGCTGCGCCCGCCAGGCACGGGAGCCGCTCGGTGCTCACTCGGAGCCGGGCACCGTGCAGCAGCGCAGGACGCTCCGGCAGCGCTGGCACAGGCGCCTGCACGCCCGGATAGTGAGCAGCAGCCACTAGATGGCAAACGCACAGACCAAACCAGGTGCCACTGACTGCAACAGAGGTCCCAAATGCTGGAAAAATATAGTCAAGGTGCAATAAGATGCCGGGGCTTGAGCATGAGGGTTCTATCCTGCGCCCGCCCTGCACAGCCAGCCCCTTCGGAGTCACAGGCAGCTCCCAGCAGGCACAAGGGAGCAGGCAGGATTCCTGGACGGCTGCTCAAGAACCAGCACTTACACACGTGGCCAAGCATAATACTGGATCATTCCCTGCTGCCATCAGCGGGAGCCTCCGGCCCTGCAGCACAGGAGGGGCTGCGGTGCCCGGAGAGGAACCCTGCACCAGTCGCCTAGCCCCGCGTGGAACCCGCTGCTCAGGGCCAGGAGGGCATGGACACTGTGCGGGGCGCGCGAGGCTGCGGGGCTCCGCCGCGGCCGGGGGCGGCTCGCAGGCCACGCGGGCTCCTTGGTGCAGGGCCGCGAGAATCTCCGCAGGCCCCTATTAAAACCCTTCGCGCTGGTTTTCAGTGCCTGGCTCAGGCCAGCTCCGCGATCCGCTCCGTGTCCGGCGCGAGGCGGAACAGCTGCGCGCCAGGCGAGCGCTCGCGTTCCCACCGACGGCACCGGGATCAGGGCCATTCCTGTTCTACCCACACAGGGCATGGCCCCTGCCCAGGAACAGGGTTTCTTCATCCCTGCAGACACCCTGATTTCTCTTTACAGTTCCTTGATTTCATGGTGTTCACTTGCAAACTGCTATTTCTCAGGTTTCTTCAGGGTAATTCAAGGTAATTCTTTGGGGTAATTCAAGGCCTATTACCTTCCACCAGAGGCCACATTTCTGTAAATTCTGCTATCGCCAAATTCTGCAGCTTCTCCCCTAGCTGATGCTTAAATGTAAGGCTCCAGCAGAGTTTTCGGCACCGATCTGAGCAGTGTCCAGAGGAAAGCAGTGGAGCAGGCAGGCTCTAGCAGCGGGCCGGGACCGAGGACCTTGCGCTCTGTATCTGCTCAGTGGTAGCGATTCCGCTCTGCCTCATTTCCCATCTCTCTGAGACAAGCAGGGAAGGTGGCGAGCGGGGAGGGAGGAGGCGGCCCGTAACCATCCTGCTCCTGCCAGTAGTGTTGGAGCTGGCTCATGGAAAAGCAAAGCGGGGAGGTTGAAACAGCAGCTTTATCTTCCTTCTGCACAAGAAGGCTGCTCTGAAGTCCAGAAAGAACAAGCAGCAGAAGAGCTCAGAGTCTGTCTGATGAGAAGCTGCTTCCACGTGCTTTCTGTGATGCTTAGGAATGGTCCAGAGCTCCAGAGCCTGGGACTCATATTTGGGAGGCAGTGAACATCCCAAACACTGCAACTGGAAGAAGACAAGACTCAGAAAAAAGCAGATGTTTGCATGATGACTAGCTCAAAAATGGGATGGCCAAGAAGACCTCAGGCAACACAGGGCCTTGGGCAGTGCAAGCACCACTGCGTCCTCCGAAGCAGCAGCCTCCCACTTCCAATTGCTCAGGTGAACTCCCAAAGTGTCTTCCCTGTCTTTCAAGCAAAGTTCACGATCTGCTCAGCAGAGAGGGGCCCTGCATTGTGCGAGGTTTTGCTGCCTCTGTGCAAGCAGGGCCAGAGGTCCCCACGGCCCCAATTCCTCCGCGGGTACTCAGCAGGCCCTGCAAAGGGCCCCTGGCCACGCGGCAGTGCCCGTGCCGCGGCCAGGGCAGTCAGAAACCAGGCTGGACAGACAACTGGCTCTATATGCACCTCTATAAGCACGGAGAGCACGCACGAGAGCCGAGGGGAACAAGTACTGGTGGGAACAAACCAGACAGTTGCTCAAATTCCATCATTGCCAACCAACACTAATCCAGTTCAATTCCAGATCTATCTTAAGAGTGGGCAAATGATTTATATCAATTTCCTACACTATAATCTCCCTGTAACAGAGACTGCTGGATGTTTATGTAACATAGTGCATCTCTGTACATTACTGGAACATAAACATGAAATAACTGCAATGAGAAAAGGAAGACCAAATGTGTTAGTGAAGATGGACAGCAGCATCATTGCTCTGCTGAGCAGAATCGGATATCCAAGGGCTTGAAATCAGGCTCTGCACGTAGCTCAGAACAGCCTTGGTGTGTACGCTTTCAAACACCCTCACCCAGCCTCAGTGCTGGTTTCAGGATAAAAATCTGCTTTGAGACTGGAGCTCTGCTGAGGGCCGAGGCAGGGAGCAGGCCCGGGCGCAGCCAGAGCAGCCGCACGGAGGCCGCACGGAGGCCGCACGGAGCAGCCTCCCCTGCCGAGGCCCTTCCCGGCAGCTTCTCAGGCCCGGCTCGGCCACAAAGACACGGCAGCTCCGGCTGCTCTGGACGGCCACGCTCAGAGCTTTCCCGTTAGACCCCCACGCTCCCGGGATCCATCACCCGTGCGTGGATGCGGCCGCCGGCCCTTTCCCTGCTCACGGTAACTGATGGCACCAAGCGCCAGGCGCAGGAGCAGCGCGACGCCCCCGCCAGCGGAGCTGCCCCTGCGCTCCCCTCTTCGGGCTCTGCAGTGCACAAAGGGCTGCTTTCCTCGGAATTAGGCTGAACGCCACAATCTGCTTTTAGACAGAGGTAGAAGCACAAGATAAAAGAGGCAGCAATCTTCTCATCTGCATATTTAGCATCAAAACGCAGAAACTGCATAATTTAAGCTTAGTGTTAAAAATATTGTATGTATATTTTAAGGTTTTCCTATTCAGGTGAAAAGGAGACATGCTTTCACTAAGGAGGTTAATTATTTCCTAATGGTGTGAAAACAACAGGAAAAAAAAAAAAAAAAAAAAAAAAAAAAAGAGGAATCAGAGGAATCAAAAGGAATTTTCCCTCCCTCCCCCTCAGCGGCGGCTCGGCACAGACGTCTCCATCCCTCCCCGCCGGCGCAGGGATCGAGGGGGGCACAGAACAAAGAGCTGAGGCTCCCGCGCCCCAACAAGCCCTACAGGAAGGTCCCCATGCGGGTGGCTTGAGGATGGCGAGGACAGTAGGGACGGCTGGGACAGTCGGGATGGTCAGGATGGTGGGGACGCTGGGGATGCCGTCCTGCCCAGCAGCGCTTGGAGCAGCTGCCTCCTGCTGTGGCCCCTGGGAATGTCATCCGGCCTCATGGGTGCCGGGGTGTCCTTGTCACCCTCGCTCCCAGGACGTGCAGCGTGTCCCTGTCCAGCTCCCACATGGCCTCCACAGCCCCATCCCACCCCAGGCCCCTCTCGTGTGCCCTCTGCTGAAAGGGACAAGCTGGAGCGCAGGGAATGACACATCCCGAGACAGCCCGTCCGGCTGGGAAATCCCTGCTTGCTCCCAACAGCTGTAGCCCAATTAAATTCAACAGTTCACAGGTGTTTGTGTAATGACTTTAGCACAAAAAGCACCGCTCCCTTTAGGGGCCTTTAAAAAAATTTAGAGCTCTTTAAATTTTATATACCAACAACATCAAACCAAAGTAGGAAATAATAAAGGGAAGGAGATAGAGCAAAAAAAATACACGCAGAGTGTCAGCATCAGCAAGGGCCGAGTGAAACACCAGGCTGGAGGAGAGCCCGTGTCCGCCGGGAGCGGGGCTGTCCCCTGGAGCAGCCCCAGGCTGGACGTGTGGGGCTGTGKGGGGCTGTGTGGGGCTGTGCAGGGCCGTGGGATACCGTTATGGGCTCCCAGTACAGCGCGGCCAGGGGCTCTGCGCCTGCAGCTCCTGCCACGCACCTAACACCCGACCGGGGAGACTCCTCCTGGAATTGCTGCCGTATAAACAGTAAATACATCTGAGTAATTACCCGARGATGGTAACCTGTGATTTAGATGGGAAAAGGCCCCAGGATGCGAGCGCTGCTCTCCTGAGATGCTCAGGCATCCTTTCAAGATGAGCCAAGATGTACAAGTAGGCTAATTACAAAGAAAAATGTCTCTGGTATATAAATCTCATGTAAATTGAGAAGTGATGCAAAAAGGAACTGAGACGATACCCAGGAAAAGTTCAGTAATACTGTTGGGAAAGGTTAATTTTTAGAGACTTTTTTTGTGGTAACTCAGAAGCTCCTAAATACAAATATAGTTAAACCTTAAATARCAACTGCAAGTGTCACACCAGCAAGGCAATCTAAACCATATAGAACTACTGAGCTATGGAAGCATAACTGCAAAAACCACTACGATTTCATTCTCTTAGCTTAGTTTCAATTTATAATTCACACAAGTCTCTTAAACACATCGATTTGAGATCAAAACAGAACTGCAGGTTACACAGCATCTGTTCTATAGGGGGGTGCTGAGTGCACTGAGATAATTTTAGACGAACGTGTTATAAACAAGATCTGTGGAACATTGCAGAGTAGCAAATTTTGCGAGAGAAAAACACACAGTYGAAGCGCCTGAGTTGTTTGGGACGGTGGGCACGCGGCGGCGAGGCGCCGGACGGAGGGACCCCTGCTCCGCGGCGCCGGCCGCTCCTGGAGCCGGGTGGGCGCTGCTGCCAGCGGCACCGCGCTCCGCAGCCCCTGGGCGCTCCCAGGAGGGGCCCGCGCCGCTGCAGGGGAACGCGCAGCCCAGCGTCCGTCCTAACGGCATCCGAGGTTTGCGAAGCAGCCTAGGAACACAGCACAGAAGTCAGTTTGGTGGTCGATGATGGTGCTCAGGCAGCAGGGGAACGTCGCCCCGAGCTGTTTCCTCGGTCGGGTTATGCTCTCCCTGTATCCTAACGGCTCTCCCGGCTCCACACGGCTCTGTCTGGTTGACTTTCTTTCAGGCGGCTGGTTTTGCCAGCCACGGAGCAATGGTCATTGCCAGCCATGGAGTGATGGTCCTTGCCAGGCAAGGTCCCTGCCAGCCATGGGGTGCAGGGTGCCCAGCCGCAAGGCGGGCGCGGGCGGGAGCGGCGGCGGAGCCGGGCAGGCCTGTCGCGCGTAGGGGAGTTAAAGACGCTGCAGGTCTAGTGCCTCACACTGTCTCCAGCCCCGATGAAACAGCGGGCGTCGAAACATCTGCTAGGCAAGCCTGGCTTTGTCCTGCTGCAATCTCTTCAATTATTTTTTGTGTTGTGTATTTTACAAAGGATAAATCAGGGAACATTTCAGGAAATGTTTTCTCATTCTAAAACTTATCAAAATATTGCTGACACTGATCCATAGCTGGGAATGTCATTCCTGAATAAACATGATGTCATTCTCATTCCATTCATACTTCTCCTGGACAGCTGCTGTCAGCCTCAGTGAAGAAAAATGCCACCTCACCGGTGACAGCTGCCACTTGAGGTACTTTGTATATCAGCCTCCGTAGGAGAGAGGGGAAAAAAAAAGAGCCAGTCATGCAGATGCTATTTAAAGTACGTTGCATCTTGATGAGAAATACAAGAGCTCGTGTGTGGCAGGTTGCTCTGTGTCCAAATCTGGACAATGAAGAAGAAAGGACTTTTCAGGTCTCATCTGCCTGAGGAGGAAGAGCCCCTCAATCCCGCACTACACCTGCCTTAAAAAGGTCCTGGCAAAGACGCGTTTTAGTTGGTTTCCTTTTTCTTATTTTAATTTACATCTGCAAAGTCTTTGAGTGCTTATAGAAGACGAAAAAAGTGCAGAACAGCCTACAGCTCTCCCAGGAACAGCAGCTTTCCTGCAACCCGTCCCAAGAACAGGGGCTTCCCTTCCATCCGTGTCGCGCGGCAGGCGCGGGCACCCGGCTGCCGTCGCTCTGCCGCGAGCCCTGCGTGGTGCTCGGCTCTGCTGCCCAGGCAGCCCACGGCAGGAGCTGACAGGTGGMCGGGAAGACACGAGCAGCTCCTGCTTTAATTCGCATGCCTGGCACTGAGATCCTTTGTCACTAACTCAAGTGGGCAGCGGATGAAAACCAAGCGGGATATAATGATGCACTTGGCACGGATGCACCAAGAGAGCAGCTCTGCTCCGAGCATCCTGCTTGCCGCTCCGCTCACACAGATTTGTTGTGTCAAAGCATCAGAAAAATCAGAAGGTCTGGGACTCTGGAGCGCCCTGCTCCAAATGACGCTTGTCAGGCCGGGGTGTCCCCGCAGGCTGCGCGTGGCCCTCGTGTGGCAGAGGAGCCGCAGTCGGCGGCGCCTGATCAGCGGCTGCCCTTGAGCAGCCGCCGCAGCCCGCGGCGCCGGGCACCGCAGSCAGAGAAAGGCGACCGGGCGCTCGCGCCTGGCGGCTGCTGGCAGCCACATCCTGCTCTTTGCTCCCCAGAAGGAGCTCTGCAGGCGAGGATRTGGCGGGCGCAGGTGAGTGCGGAAGAGATCCTTACGGGTCCCTATGCAGAGGTGACTGCCATGCTCTGCTGTCATTTGCTGTGTTTTCCCCCCACCCCGTGAGCTGAATTTGTCKTCTTTGAGCTCCTCCTGCTGTCAGGGTGGCAGCCCCGAGGGCCAGCACACTGAGGGTCTGGCACTCGGTGCACTAGGTGCTGCACCCGCAGGACAATCGCGGGCCTGCAGCGCAGCGCACCGAGCGGAGCGCACGGATGTGCCATGCACCTGCGAGAGCTTTGTGCAGGCGGGTTTCTGGCCAGCTTGTTGGGATGTGTCCGCCCTGAGGAGCAGGCACCGGCGTGGAGGCTCCCTGGGAAGGGCCGAGCCGGGGAGCGCGGAGGGCGCTGGCCCCGCGCCTGGCTGCGGCGCTCGCGGGGACGCGGCGCCCRCCCCAGATCACGGCTCCGGCCACGAGTTCAAAGGACACGGCGGGAAAGCGTGTAAAGCAATTTTGACACCTTGAAGCAAGACTCAATTGTTCCATTAAGCTGTATTTTTAATAAAAAATAACAATAACAGCACTCCAGCTATCTATTTTATAAGCTTTACTAATGTATATTTTTTTAATACGTGTCAAAAATTCTTACTTGAGGCAAATGCAATATTTATAGAAAGCAAGAGACTTCAAAACAGCTCCAGAGACTTTAAGCTCTCAGTTTATTCATAGATTTAGAATAACTCAGGAATACAAAATGACAAAATGTACATTTTTTATATTGTTTACTAATGTATTGTCTCTTGTCCCTGATCCGTCATTTCCCTGACTGGAGGAAACACATTCAGCTGCTTCGCTCCCTTTAATGCTACACACTTCTGGAGGGAAATATTCCCATTTGGTGAAAATCTATCACAATTCTGTCTTGCAGAATACCACTCCTGGAAAATTATGCGGGGATCATTAATAAGTGTATTTCTGCAATGACAGTCATGTCTTCCTTTGGTCATGATTTGTGTCTCGGATCTGCCTCGTCCTCTCGGGCGCCCAGACACGCACGGTTCTGAGGATGAGGAAGGCAGGGTCTGCAGGAGCCCTGCGAGGAGCCGGCTGTCAGCGACGGCCGAGGCCGCGGGGCAGGGACAGAGCCCCAGGGCTGCTGTGACTGTGTCAGAGGAACCAAGAATATCCCAAACCAAAACTATATTTTGTTACCGAAGAAAAACAAAAYCATTCCTGTGCTTCTGTGCCATAATCTGGCCTATCTTCTGCTTCTCCCTTTTATTTCAGCACCATCTGATGTTAAAGTGAGAAGTGTCTGATGTCTCCTAAAAGGTAATCCAGATTGGACACCAGGCTTTTTTTCCACGTGCTTTGCCATGCTCAAGCAATGCGCTCTGCGACCTGCAGACACAAGCGTGCAGCACGGCACAGATGTGGGCAGACCCGCGGTTATTTTGCTTTTCYGAGAAAGTCCCGGCTCAGAGTTATTCAAAGAGAGCAGTGCCCCTGGCAAGAGCTCAGTGCGGAGCTCTGCCAAGCTGCGGCAGCCGCGTGCCCAGCTGCACTCRGACACCGGGACAATCCACACCAGGCAGAGAAGTGACCAACTCTCAGGCCATCTCCCCCGWAAAGGCAGGGAAAACCAGCCTCACATTAGGCCCGAGGAACAAATCCCCTGGTTTGGTGACACTGAAGAGCTCGTTAAACCCAGCAGAAGCAACACGCTGCCCTTCCTGGACCCTGTGTCAAGCACAGTGAGCTCCTAAGGCAGCAACGGTCAGGTTGGGATATTTGCTTTCCTCGCTGATTTGGAAATACGTGCCAGTAAGAACTGTGGTGAAACGGCACAAAGAAATCTTTCTTTCCACAGTCTAAAGTCACGCAGCTCCTGCACGAGGACAGGACGGCAGAGCAAAACCTGTGTGAAACCACCCTGCTCCCAYGGGCTCTGCCGCTGCTGCGGAGCCGCCGCCAGCTCCGGCGCCAACGCTGCCCACTCCGGGACGGAGCCGGCACTTTGTGCAGCGGGTGCTGCCCGCTCACAGCWCCGGGTGCTGCTCGTCTCATTGTTTTTTTTAATTTATTCTTCCTGAGTTGCAGGCGGCTTTGTAAAAGCATGAACCAGCCCCGACAGGTGAAAAATAAAGGCTCTTGATTGCTGCCATTATTATGATAGCACTAGACATTTTATTAACAGGAAAGTGTGACATTTCTCTCCAAATAAAGGCCTTCTTCTGCCCTTCCGCATGGCTACTTTATTGAATCCAAACTCCACTTCCAAGGATCTTTGCCTGTTTAAATGCTGCTGTGTTTCTAAAAGCAATTTAACCTTTCATCTTTTATGGATGGATCCTTTTTTAACAAAAAATCCTATAGGGCCATTTTTCTCCTCATCTCCTTGTGATCTCAGTGATATTACGTGATGTAGCTTTTGAAGAAGAAATGCCGAAACAGCAGCTCCGCCGCCTGCAGCTCGTGCTGCGGGAAGAGGGAAGGGCGACCTGGACAAATCCCTTTTCAGCATTTCCCCTGGCAGCCCCTGGCCCGAATGCCCCAAGGTGACAGTGTCTGGGGCACAGGGGTGCGGGGCTGGCCGGTGGCCCCGCGACGGGGCCGCGCGATGCGAGGGTTGCTCCGCAGCCCCGCGGCCGCCCCGGCCGCCCCTCCGCAGCGGCTCCCGCGGGGGCGCGGGGAGGAATTGGCGTCAGCGCCGCAGCCATAACAAGCCCAACGGCGCCTGTGGCCGCCGCCACCACCGCTGGTGGCAGCTGGGTGAGGACGGGCGCTCGGCGGCCCCGCAAGCGGCACCCACAAGGGGAAACGTCCCGCGGTTCCCGAGGCGCTGGGGGGTTTCAGGGCCTCCTGGGCCAGGACAGAGCAGAGAACTCAGCTTGTGGCCGGGCCTCCCCCCGAGGCCCTTTCCATGGCTGCCATCCGCGGCGGGGCCCGCATGGTGCCCTCGAGCACGGGCTCCTCGCRGCCCCGCGTCCTTCCTGCCCTGCAGCCACAGCTGCAACCATAACCACAACTGAACCGCAGCCACAACCGCAGCCGCAGCTGCGCCGCCCGGCCCTGCCTGGCATCCCTGCTTGCCGGGGAGGACATTGCTGCCGCGCTCACGGCAGACCTGCTTAGCCCTCCTTACAATCTGCATTTAGCTGCAATTTACTTTATAAAATACATTAATAAAAACAATTAAAGCCACAGAGCCAGAGCATCCGCCAACCAAAGAGACATCATTAACATTCCCTGCACCTGAATAACAAGCAAGGAAAAACAACACGGGGATTTAGAGTTCAACTTGCAAAAGATAACACCATGCATTAGAAGCGAATGAGCCTCCCATTGGGAGCAGCACTAGAGAATGGAAAGAAAATAAAGTAGGGCAGTGTGCCAAATTCAGGAGGGTTAAAAAAAATAAGCAGCACAGCCGTGACAAAAGAGTCCCCGTTTCAGCCCAGCATGGGAGGAAGTATGAACTGAAACCCGACGAGGATTTCCATGTTACTGTCTTAATTTGTAAGGGCTTTGAAAAATAACACAATGTGGAGCTGGTCTTTCTTTTTGGGGAAGAGGGGAGAGGGTCAAAGSGAGCTGTGTTGGTTATCAAATAATGACAGCAAGAGCTATTCTCCCAGCTCCCCGAAAGTCCCGAGTGGCTCCAAGGGACACAAAACACATGCAAGGAGGCGGCGGGGCGGCTGGCCGGCCCGCRCGGCGCCTTGCAGAGCGATGCCAGCGCGGCGGGACCCTCCGGGGCCGCTTGGCCCCGCTGCCTGCGCCAGCCACCCCGCGCCCCGCACGCTCCGCGGATGCTGCTTTCACGTCTGCCTTTTCCTTTCCCTCCTGTTTTCCAACCTGCTCCGGATTTTTGCTTTTCCCCTTTCTTATTCTGGCCATTTTAATTGTATAAACCAGGTTTCCACCTTTTGTTGCTCGGTGGATGTAGGAGAAGGCGAAATGCAGGTAGAGCAGCACAAAAGCCAGAGGCAGGTGAGCTTTGAAGGAAAAGGGATCTAGGGAAGGGACAAAAAGGAGCATAGAAATGGAGGGCTGATCTCTGCGGTACTCACAGCATGGAGCAAGCCGAGCAACAGCCACTGTGCCCTAACTAGGCGGCCGGTGGAAAATCAAACCTTGCCCGTGATCAATGGGATAGCGGGGAGAGTTTGATTAGCCTTGGAAAAATTACAATAAGGAGAGAACTTTTTCTCTGCACGGGCTGGGTGATTTCCCTGTGAAAGTTTTTACAAGAATGAGGCTGCATATAATGTGTCTTGTTAACCCAAATTACGTGCACTCGAATTCCCTCTCTTTCCCCAAAGAAATCAGAGGAGAAATCAGCCRTGAAACGGCCCGCGGCGGTGCGGAGCAATGGGCACCCCGTGCAAGGGCAGCACACAGCGACGCTGCAAGTCGCAGAGCTGCTGCCCGGGCTGCCCGCTGCCGCCTCCACCCGTTTGGCCAGCCCGCTTGAGGATGCCGCAAAGGAAGCTCTGTTCTGCGCGGTTCCCTGGAGCGGTGGCTGGACAGGWTGGCCGCTGCACCCTGAGCTTTAGAGGTTAATTCTGGTCGCAGTTTCCGCGAGGAGGCAGCGTTCCCGAGCAGGGTCTMYGTGCCCACCCTGCCCAGCGCTGCTSTTTGCCCGGGGACGCCTCGGGCTGCAGCGGGACAGCGCAGCGGCTGCACGAGGGGTCTGTGCACGGCCTTTCCCTGGCTGCAGCGGAGCAGAGCTGCACCCAGCCCCTCACGCCCCTTGCAAAGTGGGGKAACGTTCAAGCTTTGCTGATGGAGGACCGAGCACAAGCAGGGGCCATTTGCTCCATAGGATCTATATCCACACTGCCCAACGGCTCTGCGCACGCCATAGTTCCGGACCTATGGTCCTGCCCCCAAAGCAAGGCCACAGGTGGCTCGAGGCCATGCCTGCAGGCCACATGGAACACCAGGCAGGTGCTGCTGCATCAGGTGGGTGCTGGAGACCGCTGGGCACGAGGCACAGATACAGCCCTGGCCAGTGTCCGTGGCTGCTGCCGGCCCTGGGCTTAGCWTTGTGCACGAGGACCGAAGGCAGTGAGTGCAGAGCCGGGCAGGCAGCGGGGAGCGAGGCGAGTGCTGCTCTGGGCTGCTGGCGAAGGTGCCAGGATGGCAACGCTGGAAGCGGGGCCCGCTCGGGCATGGGGACCAGGCCTGGACCCCTGCATGCACCCCGCGGCAGCCGCCCGCACTCGGCCCTGCTGCTYGTGTCCGCAGGAGGGGTTTGCAGAGCTGCCTCTGCTCGTCGGCCACTGTGGGAGCAAATGCTACAAAACAGCAACATCCTCCACTGCCCCTGAGCGCCTCCCTGTGCAGCAGCCATCAGAATGCGCTCGGCATCCTGCGCCTCCTGCGCCGGGAGCATCCCAGCTCTTGGCAACAGGTGCTGACAGGGCAGGACACGCGGTAGCAGTGTCTCTGTCTCCAGGAGATTACGCTGGATTTCTCCCGCTTTGCACCAAAGTCCTGGGAGGTACAGAGTGCTCGTCTCACAAGCGGAGCACCGTGCTTCTGTCACACGYGCATGCAGCCGAGTCCAGTGTGCTGTGTGCAGCTGATACACCCRGAACCATTTTACCATTTTATTCATGAAACCTCCACTGGGGTTAGCTTATTGTGATGCTTCAGCCATTTCTGAGTCAGGACGGCACAGAACCAACCTCACTCGTTAGTGYTGCCCGTCAGCAGCAGCAGAGACGCCCTTAGGAGCTGCTGCATGTGATCGGGCGGTCGTTCAGGCGGCATCGGCACCTTGGTTTGGGCAGGAAAGGTCCAAGCTTCTGGGCGACGTCCCRACTCTGCCAGCACCCCTCACACCAGCTCTTCCCTTGCATCTACCTGCAGTCAATGGGATGTGGGACGGGAGGTTTGCCCCGCAGGACCCTGACGGGGGGTGTGCAGGCAAAGCCACCTTCCCCACGGGGCGCTCGGAATGGGCGCACRGGGTCACCGCGCTGCCAGGGCCCCGTCTGCAGAACTGCGGGCGCCTCAGCCAGCCTAATGAATCCCGTTAAGYGCATCATTAACAATGATCAGTTACACAAATGGCAAAAGAGGTAACCAGTTATTAACAGAGGACACTTTTATTGTGTCTAAAAWTATGCCTGTGCTGCGAGGTGTTTTCTTGTTCTCTATGCGCACATTAAAGCGAAACTGTAGAGCAATAAACGTTAGTATTTAAAAACACCCARCTTAAGGAGGGCACCTTCTATATAACTTTCCCCTTTATGGGGAGTAACAAAGGGTCCCTAAGTTTCTATGGCTCTGCAGAGACTATAAAACGGTTGTGAGTTTAACCGAATCTTTCCTGGGTTTGCGGGTAGGAGATTAGTGTGCGCCGAGGGAATAGCCTTTGTTAACACTTGAGGTTCAGCCTAGCTGCAGTTTTTTCTGTGTTTTATGGAATCTGTTTTTGTCGCTTTCGACAGATGGGTGAAACACCAAGGCGAGAAACACACCCCAAATCAACACCGCTGTAAGAGCTGTGAGATGGGGCTCGCGGTTTCCCATTATCGGTTCTGCTGAGATGGAAATTCAGGCAGCAGGAAGGTACAGCCCTGCTGCAGTAAGTGACATCTTTCCTTGTTAATTATTCATCGCTAACAATAGATTTGCTGCTAAGTAAATCCACATAATGAAGAGAGCTGGGGAGAGCAGCGGCGGGTGCGACACCCCGGCGCCATCCGGCTCCTCCGCACTTGTGACGCGGAGCTTGGGCCGCCACCACCCCGTAGTAACCGGCCACGAGGCCACTCTTGCTGTAACTTCTCCTTATCCCGAAACCCGGCGCTCCCGCCCCCTATCCCAGCGARCTTCCTGAGCTCTCTTCCCATGACCTCCCTGCACAACGGGATCTTGCAGGTGCAAAGCTCCCGGGACCCTGGCAGTCTCCGGGGAAGGAGGAAGGACAGCCTTGGTGTGCTCTCAGCCCTATCTCCGTCTCACCTCCAACCAATATATGGAAAAGAAGGAACAGAGAAACTCAGAGTCCTGCCCCTTCAAACGCCTGGCATCACACCCCACTGGAACTGAGGAATTAAAATGAATCGTATTTTTATGCAGATCTTGTAAAACGTAGCAGCAGCCTCAGTTTTAGTCTTTGCTAAGGCATTGGCTAATGRCGATACCTGCCTGCACCTTGCTCTCCCAACACAGGCACTCAGAAACTGGGGCCCTTGCAGGGACAATAGCTGCACAAACAGCTGCAAATATCTTTTGGGGACTTCTCTTTTGTGCGGGCRTAGCCAGGGGGGCTCAGGAGAACATGCTGGTGCTGGTGGGTTTGGTGTGTGCAAGCAGTGGGATAAGATGGAAAGACAGCAAGGGAGCGTGCACAGGAGTAAAGCCGGGACAGGCCGGGAGCAGGGAATGCAGAGGGGAGCGTGGCGGCGCCTTCCCGTCAGCCTCCAACACATCCTGAGCTCCGGAGCCACAACAGCGGCGAGCTGCAAAAGACACAGTGATAAATAACGGCTGCAAATGGGGATCACATGAAAAGGAGACTACCGGAGGGTGTGTGATGAGGCTTATTTCTGTAACGTGAGTGACATTGGCTGCATTCTCCCTTTTGCCATTCTTTAGCATGTTTGGGTGATGTATTAGGAGTCAGTGCCAAGTGAATGTGAAATGAAGAAAGTCTGAGTCTGTATTAATTAGAGTTGACTGAAACAGACGATAAGAACATCTATGATTGATTTCTTTAAGCACAACATGATCTCATAGCATAGGCTGTGCCCAGCACAGCAGATCATCCCAAGAACTCTCCTGCAGAACCCTGCCCAGATAAAAGGCGGCGCTGCAGGCAGTGCTGCAGGGACCCTGCCTCTCCCGCGGGCACAAAGCGACTCCTTTGCCAGTTCCCGGGAAGGCTGCACTTGCCTGCCCACTTGCACACCCAGCCAGGTCATGCTGATGGAAGGGGAACTACCGCTGAGGGATGGGTGCGTGAGAGCTGGTGCCAGCAGCTCCCCAGGCAGCAGGGTGAGTGCACCAGGCAAGTCTGCAACTCGAGTATCCACACCAGGGGCTCCGCGCTTTGCAAGAGCCGAGGCTGCCGGGCGGGAGTCTCCCGAACGCAGCGGTCACCACRGAGCGTGTTCGGTGCCTACACATGTTCCTTCCTCCGGGAGCCAGGGAGCCTGAGAGCGGCCCGGAGCCGAGCGGGCAGAGTCACCGGGAGGACCCAGCTTTGGCGGGGAGAAGGGTCTCTAGCTGGCGACTAATACGCATGTTCAGGCAGCCCGAGCATTACATGGATTAGAGCTCCTTATCATTGTTCCTCTTTATTGGCCCAATATGCTCATGGTAATTCAAAACCCTTTCTCAGGAACACTTTAAATTACCAAAGCATAAATATCTTCTCACTGTTTTCTAATAGTAACCCAGGAACATTAAATTACGCAGTAATTACCATGTGGTGGATGGATAACAGCCTGGTTAGTTCTGTGTCATTGCAAGAAAAATATATGGTTATTTCTGTGTTTGCAGTGCTGCAAATTCATGGCAACTTCCCTAGCACTAATTACACAGCAATCCGTATGCGCCAGGAACAGGCGCTGCAGATATTTATCAGTCAGACCAGGTCACCACACAACTGTGCAGCACTGCTCCCAGGTCTGCGTCCCTCTCGTTTTAGCTGCTACCAGATTACACAACTGCAAGATAAGGCTTTTCTCTTGAAAGGAAAGCTTAATTAGTTCTTCTTCTAGGGTTGCAAAAATGGTACTTTCTGTTAAATGATGGATTTTACATTCTAATAAACTGACATGATTTAAAAATATATACAGACATGTGCCTTTTGCAATGATTTTTCTAACAATAGGAGAATTTCCACAGAAATGGAATTCTCTAGCAAATAATTATATTTGCAAATATTATTTGCACAGTGCAAGGCATTAGCATGCTAAATGACATTGCGAGGTCTGAATTTATTACCACCAGGCTGCATATTATAAACACTGTGCTTGGCTCCAAACAAGAAAACGTGGGCATATTTACTGACCTGTTTGTTTAAGATTCCAGCTGTTAGGGCAAGAAGAACTGCCAACATCGTAGTACGTGGTGGGGGATGCATTGGAGGCCTGGGATATCCTTTTGTCCATTCTTTTAAAAACTGGCAAACTGATAAAGGCTGCTCATGGTTCTGGGCCAGCACAATTCTGTTTCTACCAGGCTCGATGGGGGAACAAACTCATAGTTAATTAGTATCAAGGGCTGAGCGGAAAGAGGGAACAGTTGCACGGTTGCAGCAAAAAGAAAACCTGTCTTTTGGCCTATCAGTTCTCACTGCTTTGGTGGAAATCACTTTTGAGATGGATTTTTCTCTCTCTCTCGCAGAGTTAAAACTCCCTGCGAACAGCAAGAGAAGTGCAATTCATATGAATGGAAGGTTTAGGCTTTTTGGTCACTGCCACTTCTAATGTTTTTTAAACTATGGATAGCAAAAGAGAACGAATAAAGCAAGTCAGCGTCTGCTCATCTTCATGGCATGAAACCAAAGCCAACTCCAGGAAACGAATCTAAAATTGACTCTGGAATACCACAAATCCTAAAAGGCTACGCATTTACACGGTTTATAAAGAAATGTTAGCAAAATGAGACAGGGTATTGATTGCATGCTACCGCCACCACTTGCAAACAAGGCTTATTGGCTCCTCCAACACTCCTCGCAGGGGCCAGCTCAGCTGCTATGTCATTCCAAGATACTCTTGAAACACATTTTTATTAAATTTAGATTAATAATCTAATACTTGCTCCTATTTTCCTTCTAATTAGGATGAAAGCAGGCAATTGTCCCTATAAGTCCAGCCCTGCACAAGTAGCGCCGCGGCTCGCAGGCTGCCACGGCCGCAGGTGCGAGCTGGAGCGCWGCTGCAAAGGGTTCCTGTCATTTGCTGTACCCGGTCCTTAACACAAAGATCCTGCACACCCAGACAAAATGACTGCAAGGCAGCTCACAGGGTAAGACAGAAAGGACTTGATCTTCTGGAAGCAGAGATATCATATGAGAAACGTGGAGAGCAGAAGTGCACAGAGCCGGTGCCTGCACACACTGCATGCAGCAAACAGGGGGTACACAAGGACCTCGCACTCCGCAGGCCTCACTGCAAGCACGAGCTGCATGTGTTGCTCATGGTGATTTGCAAAATGCATGGGCCAGATATTTTACAGATCAGGTCTTTATATTAGTCAGGGATAAAATAAATTGAAAGGAAGGTTTATATCTTCCCTGTCTAGAAGGGAAACATCCTCCAGAAGTAGGAAAAAAATAATTGCAGTATTGAGCTTGCTGGAGGATTCCCATTGCAGAAGTTCTGGGCAGTCCGAACACACAAGGCAAATGAAGGGCGATTCCCAGAGTCCTATGAAGAATGCCTGTAGGTGGGAGCATATGAAATGTGTGGCTGGAAGACAATCAAAAGACCATCCGCTCCTCCCGCAAGGGTGAAACGAGCCTTTTGCCAGCAGTTCACAGTGTGCTCTGCGAAGAATCAAGGTTAAAAAGACGCAAAGGAAACAAAAGGGAAAAAATTCCTCCTTAAAACAGCCGCGTTAATCTCTTCCCAATGTACTCAATGTAGACATTAACAGCGACCAAAAGTCAATTCAACAAAACCATTATATGCTTGGTCTTCTCCCCTCAAATCATATGATTTGAATTAAAAAAAAAAAAATTAATGAAACATAGCTATTAACAGTATCAGAAAATTTAAATTGTGATTACATGTCTTTTACAGCAAGGCTCTCCCTTTCCACTATAGATCGAAATACGTTTTTCCAGCACTCCTCAGCTCAAATTCTCCTCATTGTCTGGCTGCCAAAAAGCAAGGGCACTTGAGAGGTTCTCTAATGTGTAATCCCTTTTTATATTCTGTATTATGGAGGAACTCAAAGACAAGATATCTGCATTATCTTAAATAAACTAAAATGTATTTCAAAAAGCTTCTTGAGTCAAAAAGTAGCAAATCATTGTATGTATTTTCCATATTTGTATAGGTTTCATTATATTCTCAATCTAAGTTACTCTTAAGTCTCTTTCATATTTAAAAAACGAACTACACACCTATCATGCAAAAGGTAAAGAAGTATGTTCAACTAGTTCAAATTAGATATACATTAAAAATACACTTCCAAAGAAATATCATTTCCATTTTCGTTCATGTTTTTAACAGAATTTCAGACTAATACATCAAATGTGGAACTGTACAAGTATGTGAAGAAACATTAGGATTGCAGTAGTAAAAAAATGTACAGCATTCAAAACCAACAAGCTCTAAACAACCAAACAATACCACAGGATTGAAACAGTCATGGGGACAACATAGGTCATTGGAGCCAGTGAGTGAATCCTAATGCACCTACATAAAGGCCCTACATAGAATATTGTCTCTTATTTATATGCAAAATCCCTGATTTGATTAAACCAGACAATTCATCTAATTGTCTTTTATAGGTTTCAGATAATATTAACGTTAGAGTACTCCTCTCCATGAATTTTAGTTACTTGAAAAGGCAATATTGAGAACTGATTTGAAAGGTATTTCCATCCGTGTGGATTCAGGTAGTTAAAATACAAGACCACAAATCATAGCACTGCAATTTTAAAGAACCATTTGAATTGTTGTCAGCTACATTTGCCATAAAACACTTACGAATTCAAGATTCAGTTTTTAAAATCTATCTGGTTACAAGTTAATACACAGGATTTTTAATAATGGGCAGTATCCATTTAACATCGGACCAACATTGCCTTTTAAATCAAGAAACAATCCACTTAAGCATGTCATAGAAATAAAATCTCCAAGGTAAATGACAACGAACAAAACAACACATACAGCAGAATATCTGCGGCTGAACAGCTTCGAAAGGCAGGTGTGCACTCGATACAGTCCCCTAGCCAGTACAGTTTCCTTAGTGGACATTAAGAGGAAAAGGTGTCTTGGACAAACTAGCAAAGGTTATTAACTCCACCTGATTTTTTTGATATGTCTTCGGAGTGCACAAACTTACAAGCCYAGGCTGTGCCAGCGCGCTTGCTGCAGGGACGCATCCCTCCCGCAGCTCCAGCTCTGAAGGGCTACCTCGCTTCGCAGAGTTCACCTGAACTTTTTTAAAGCTGAAGTGTGAAATAAAAGGTTAATAAATGACCTAATTATGTCAGCATTTCTATCCCACAGTCCTCAGACACTGAGATCTCTCACTGATCTCCCTAGGAATTTGGCATGCGCAGGAACGGCAAATTTTCAGCTGAGAAAGCTGAATAAATATAGCATTTTTAAACCAAAACATTGTTTCCACAGAGTCTGGCCTAATAAATCATCTTCAGTGCACTGAGAAGGGCAAAGGACCTGAATCTTGGCACCTATCTTACTCTTTATCTAGAAAAATCTTTTAGCAATTTCGATCCAGAAGGAATGACAGATCAGGTTCAGAGGGCTAGCCACTTAAAACCTAATATTCCAGATGGAAAATCCAATTGTAACAGGTTTGCAAAGGAGCAGCCGTACTCAGGCTATGCATCACTCAGCCCATAAAACCACAGGGCAAACAGTATGGGGTGCACTCATTCTCCTAAGGTATGTTGAGGTATATACTCATTATTTTCTTAATTACAGAAAAGCATCTTTAAAAATGACAGAGAAAAGCTCTAAGTATGAGTGATATTCTGCACAAATTTTATGTGGAGAACGAATTAAGTTAATTTAAAAGGTCCAAAATAGTTAAAGGAATAGCTACTTTCATTAGGATTGGTAATATCATACTCTTCCCTAGCTTTTCATTCCTTCAAAGCACTACAAAAAAAAAAGCTGTCAGGCCATAATTTTGTCTCCTCTTTGTCCACGAATGGCACAAACCAAGCTGAAACATCTCCTTCTCTTCCCTGGGGACAATGTTGGCAGCGTCGCCTCGGCCAGCGGCGGCTGTGGCCACGCAGCTCCCRGTGCCTCGCTCGCCCTGCCCAGGGGCACCGGCCGTCGCTGCGCGGGGCCGGCTGTTCTCGTAAAGCCCAGCGGAAGCCAAGGTTCCTTTCAGCACCAAAGCTAAGCACAGTTTGTCTGCCTGAATTTTAACATTATACGATCATTTCTACCTGCAACTAACAATTATTTATTTCTCTATAATGAAAATACCTGGACCGTTGTACAAGCTGGATTCCTCACCCATGTACACTTCGGAACAGGAGGCATGTTTACAACACACTCAGAGTTCATCTTAGGCAGATATTGTGTTTGAACTGTGATTTTCTAATCCATTTAAATACAATCAGCCTACCTCAATTGCAAAATTAATGTTAAATGTAACTGCAGCCATTACCAAGTAGTTTCCATAAGTGGTTTTATTACTGGTTAGGTTTTACAAATTCTGGTATTCGAACAGACTTTGACCTTAAAATTCTAAAACAACAAAGCAACCAATGAAAGGCTTAGGACTATYCAAAGTAACAAACTCTTAACATTTTTGCCCTGGTCATAAATATACAGAGAGAAAAAGAGAGAAGTGGACATGGAATCCAAAGTAGATAAAACAGTATATAAGGCACATGGCAGTCTTTGAAAATACAGAAGCTTTAGCCAACTTAAATTAATTGCTGTTTCCCTTGCTCAGTCCACAAAACTGTACAGTTACACAAATGTTGTGTTGCAATAGATCTTCCAAGTTATTCTTCAGTCCATACTCCATAATACCAGAACACTACATTTCCTTCTGTTTTTAGGAGAGATCCTAATTGTGGTTAGTCAGTTGCTCAAAGCCTCTATTAAAATACACTTGGAATTTCAACTAAGAATAATTTCTTTTTTAAAGAAATTATTGAGAAAGAGTCATCAGAAAAGGTTTGTAAGAGTTGTCTGTGAAGGACTTCGAGATTCATGAACCTCAAGACTTCCGGGCACTGACGTCAAGACAGATGTCACAGTAGGCATAGTAGGATTAGTCAAGTCCGTTAAGGTAGTGGGAGTGCTGGATGGACTCATGGAGGCATTGGATATTTCTGAGGCAGGACCTGATGGGGTCCCTGCTTGGAGTGTTGAATCTGAAGTCTTATCCACCCCTGTGTTTTCTTGACGTAAGAGGTTCCGTCTGAATTTGGCTCGGGCATTTTGAAACCAAACCTGAAATAGTTTAATACAACAGGGTAGCATTTAAAGAGCTGCAGTGTTGAGGAGACAAAAAAAAAAAAAAAAAAAAAAAAAAGTAACGAGAAAAGCAAAAGCATATTCACAAATTCACCAATGCTTGAATTAGAGAAGATGTTTTTACTGGTCACGTTAGGAGAGCAGCCACAGTCTGGAGAACTGTCCTCTGTGTGCGCTGCAAGGCCATCCCCTGCCTCCCCTGCAGCTCTCTGTGCCAAGAGTGCCCAGAGTGGGCACAGCAAGTGGGCAAGGAGGGAGGAGAGGGGCCTTTCCCCGCAGGCTGCGCAGAAGGATGCCTAGAAACCTGGCAACCCCACGGACCCCTCACTGCCGGAAGGGTTTGTCAGGACGGGGCGAGAAACCAAGCACCCGATGCCTACAACATAACGAGTGTCACAAACCTGCCTCTCTAGTCCAGTCCCATCAGAGGCAGGAGGTGCCTGGACCTGGCCCAGGGCACCCTGCCTTTTGAGCAGCGATTGCACTTTGCTGAGACGACTGCCCCTCTTCCTTACTGTTTTCTGTTCCTTCCTTCTCAAATGCTTCAGTCCCCATCCCTCACCCCAATCTCCATTTTTATACTTGCTAAGTATTGTAATGAAGATAGAGACTTGAATAGCATTAAAGACTCAAAGCTCATTTAAAACTGTTATCTCAGAAGAAATGATATTCACAGACAGAAATACTTTTCCAGGATTGCTACTTCTTGCATTATCTCTTCGTTATCTGACCATGAACAAAGGACAAAAGCTATGACTTCATCTTCTCCAATTAAATTTCAAGGTCTAGATCCCAGTTGGTGCTCTCCACTGACTACAGGATTTGTTTAAAGATAAAATATATGTCTGATCTACATGAAAATATATATAATGAAATGTGTTTGTGAAATTTGCATGAAACACAGGTATAAAATACCACTTAAATATGAAAATGTCATTAAATACCCTACGTTCAACCTGACATATGTCGATATTGGCTAACTGCACAGATAGAAGCTAGCTGGAAAGTCACAGGACTGAGTTATTGGAAGGACTTATGTCATTGTTACAGTCCTAGCAACTGACCCTGTGCGGGTCACCATAGCCCCACACTGACCCGCTCTGAGGAATATGAGCAATTCTTTCCACTGCAGATGCAACGTGGCCCCATGCCTGTGCTCCTGCCCGGAAGGGGCCAAGGGGGTGAAAATCGCTGCATTTCCACCCTGACCCATCGCATTCCCCTGCACTGCCAGTACAGGGCAGCGGGGCGCGCGGAGCTCACACGGCCACAGCACAGCCAGACCAACCTCGACAGAAATCCTATCTGTGACTCAGAAGCAGCCCTGGCCCTGCCGAGGATCTGCTTTTACCCTTTACCACTAGCGATAATAGAGGCGAAGTGCAAAGAGGAGCTCACAGGTGGTCACTGCTGACACTCACGGACACCACTCTTAAGTCGCAATTAAAGCAAAATAGTCTCTAGTGCAATTGCATATACACACATACATAGACTATCACATAATTTTACACTAATGTTCATAAATGCATATATATTTATACATGGAAGAGCTCCAGATATTAAGTGGATAATTGTTATAAAGATCTTTAAAGTGGTCCGGCATAAATATTTGCATTATTGCTGAAAAGACATCTAAATATTGATTAGCTAAATTCTGAAAATATTTTCCTTTATATTAAAAAGGAATAACATAAAATAATGATCACAATTGCAGTACTCTGGTATGCATTCAGGATATGAAAGTTTTCAGCAAAGCGTTTGCACTGCGGAGAACTGAAAGACCTGGCAGTGTTGTTCTCTGGGGCGCAGGCATGTGGCCCGCTCTCCGCTGCCCGTGCTGCTGCTCGGAGCTGTGCAGGGGCCGGCGGCCAGGACGGCAGCCCCTGCACAACGGCCCGAGTGCTCCCATCACCGCCGCGGCCCTGCACCTGCGACCTAGCGCATCAAAGCAGGGAAATAATGACCCAAATACACCTAACTGGAAGAATTATTCCAGAAGGACTTATCTCACATCAATTACACAATTAGGAATCTGGTCTTCAATACTGAAGAACAGACAAAATCAGTGGGAAGTACKTAGTGTTTTTCTGTCCAACTGTATCATTATAGGGCCGAGCTATTTCAAATCCAACAAGAAAAATRTGGAGTAAAACTCTCACTGAAAAATAAAAGCAGCTGCATGACCAACCATCGATCCTACTAGACCCCAGTCAGAGCTGAGCATCCGTAGCCGGGCAGCTCAGCCGCTAGGCAGAGGGCTCGGCGGTTAACACGGTACATCGCAATTCTGCAGGGGCTGCACAGCTGCTTTGGCTTCTGTGCCTCAGCTGCCCGGCTGTAAAACAGGGATAAAATAACTTCTTCAGAAGGACAGGAAAGTTCTGAAAATAAATGCACAAAGTACTGCAGAGGATTCCAATGATCGCCTAAGATAATTTCAATTTGTATTTATCAAGTCTCCATTCTCGCAACTATGATATATTAGTAATACACATAGCTTGAGCTAGAAGCAAATTTTTAAGCACAATTTTGTTATTTCACACAGCTAACTGGGAGACATTACGCTTTTCTGAATCTTACTAGATAATACAGGGAAAAATGCAGATAGAAGCGTAGTGGATGTTGCACCACAAAGCAAACCTCGCTCACTCAGTGCATGCACGTTCTGGCTGTTCTGTTCCGATTAGTACTGACGCGGCTGGAGCGGGGCTGGAGGAGCTCTTGTGGATGCAGCCTCAGACAGGGCTACCCCAACGCAAGCTGTGCCGAAAGGAGCGCGGGTACCGACACACCGCTGTGAGCAGCCCTGTGCCTGCTGATCCCTGGCTACTGCACCCCCAAAGCGGGAGCGCAGGCAGAGGGGGGTCCGGAGCGACGTCCCAGGGGAGCAGTTCAGACAAGTGGACACAGTGCCCACGGAACCAGAGCGGCCACATTGCTGAACTGCTTCTGCCACGACAGTGATATTCCCACATCCCGGGCAGCGGAGAGGCCCTGGACATACCTGCGGCTGGCAAACCACATCTTTTAGGGCTTCCTGCTCCCACTTTTATGAACTTGGAATAAGAAAAATCAGTTTGCAAAGAATAATATTTGTGCCAATTAGTTAGCTCACAATTAGCCGGTTACTTCAATTGCAAATGAAAGCTTACCATAATAGGCATGTGTTCCCGGCTGCAACACAAGGGGTATGCAAATCAATTTGCAAACATGAAGTTAAATGTGAGCGAAAATAAATAAAAATGCGGGGCACAAATAWAAACAGACTTACTGGGATTCTAATGTGGCTACTTAAGAAAATAGTCTTCATTACAAAGCTACTAAAGGAAATGTAATTTATGGAGCAGTATGTGATGTTTCAACGCCGTTCTGCTCCTGGACATGGGTAGCTGATGACTAACTGCATGTACAGCCAAGAGAGGAGTCAYATTTTCCAAGCCTGATATCGCACATCACGAAGAACTGGGCCAAATTCTCCTCTCACGCACCAACAAACTACCCCCTTCCATGTTCTGTGGGACTATCTCCATAGCAAGGGCACTAGAGCCATTTCCTCACGCGCGGGGAACTTCGCCRTAGACGCTTGGGAAGCTCACCGGGCTCGGTACAAGAGACAGCTGTCTTTGTCTTCATCTGCTCTCTAGTATTTTATATTAAAATATATTCTACTGAGGATACATAAAGAAACACTGTCTTTCATCAGCGGAACTGAGACTTGAACATATCAAAAATACAACAATTTACAAACATGCCTAGTAGTTAAATAGAGAATACTGAGAATTTCTTACTACTGGGATGTACGCACATACGTTTGGGAGTCCGTGTGCCTTCAGTATGTAAGATGAGTTAATAGCACTGATGCTTTTTGAGATCAACAGTGTCAGCGAGTTACAACATGTTCAATAAATGACTCAGATGGAATGCCAACCTCTCTGGCTCAGAAGAACTTACAGGTGACACTATCTCTGTAACCAACATCAGGCAGAGTTTTCCTCCACCTTTAAACTAGTACAGATGAACTTCGGGGTTTGAAAAAACTGCCTCAGTGGCTTCAGAAACCTCCCCTACTTCCTCTGACGGGTTAGAAATAAAAAAGCAGGTTCGTTTGTTTGTTTGTTTTGTGGCCCAAATTAATTTTCAAACAAAAGGYCCCCCCAAAAAAAGAGAAAGCACTCGTAACAGCCAGGAAAACTCAGAGTCAGAGTGATCCTGGACAAAGCATCACTGAGTCATTTTCTTGAGGTGCCTCCAACAGTATCATCCTCCGGGCGCAATCCTCACCATCAGCTACTACCTTCCACCACTCTTCAGCCAAAGCAGCCCAGGGATAAAGCAGTATTTCACTATGGAAGTGAAAGAAGTGAAACACTAATTTCCAAAAATATAAAAAACGATTAGTGGAATTGCAAAGGACTACTACAAAATAAAAGGAGCATTAAACCCCCTCAAAATGCCAAGATGCAGTGTATTAGGTGGAAACAGAAGCAATAAAGAGATTGAAGGAGGAYTGGAGTGCAGTGGCGACACGGAGTAAAACTTTGGAGATGAGAAAATGCATTGCAAAGGGGAAGGAAGGAACACAAAAAATAATGTGGACAAGAAGTGGAAGGACAGACGATTAGAAGAAGGGAGAAGAAGTGATGGAAATCTAAACTGATGTAGGGTGAGAAGAGAGAACAGAAGGATGATCAAGAAAAAGACGTTTTGTGGATGCTGATCTCCTTTCTTAGTGAGGTATGGAAAACTGCTCAGACAAATCAGGTATGAATGTACAGCAAGGAACAGAAGAGAGAATTCTAAATTGTGTCTCAACTCTAAGGATAAAATAAAGAAGTGTCAAAATAAAGACAGACAAATGCAGAAAAACTCCTTCCTTCACGCACATGGATAAAGGAGAGCTGCTCTGAGAGACACTACATCTAGTCTTGGGGCACGCACCAAGCACACAGTCCCACCACCCCAAACCACCACCACTAAAACAATTAATAGYAAGCTACGGAGGAGACGGCCAAGAGAAAAAAAAATGCTTCCTTTTTTTGTTTTTTATTGTGAATCCTACAAAATCTTTATTCCTCTTTCTGAATTGTAAAATTCAAACTCTCTTCAGGGAATAGATCTTTTCCTCAGTATTTTTTCATCTACTGCCTTCATCTCCTTTTCATTCACTTGCCTACAAACTGGGGAGAGCTGCCCACGACCCCCTCCCAGGGCCCTGTCACTGAACCCCAGCTGTCCCTGCAGAACCTACAAACCATTTTCCTTCCATCAGGATTCATTTAAAGGTTTCAGTAGGAGATTCTGGCATGCCATCACTCCCACATGTCCCAATTTATGTCTGGTTGTGGTTATTTGGATAAGTGCCAATTAAAATTTGACTTCTTGAATCATGACTATAAATTAAAATGGAGCTGTATCAACTAATATTCCCACTTTTGCTTCCCATAATAATTCAAATTGAGTGCATATCCTTGAAGAGGATTTCGGCGCAGCTTTCGGCGAAAGTCTTTTCAAAATGCTCTCCCCTTTCATTCTAAGTTACTAAACCATGAATATAAAAAAGAACTTTAAAAAACAATTTTATGTCCCCTTCAGCTGCAAAAGAACTATCACCTTCCCTGCCCTGATAAAATAAATCCAGGCTTCTMTTTAATTTCTTGTGAAGGCAACCATTCATAGTAATCTCTAATCTAAGTCTTCTCTAATTACAATGAACACAGCAATAAAAATATTTTACCGTTTCTTATGGTAGACTGGAAGCTAAAATATGGACCAGCATTAATTAACTTTGGGCAAACAAGTAGGGCTCCGGACCTTCACAACTGCCATTAAGAGGTGAGAAACCAAGTTGCCTACCTTTGGAAACCTTTTCTTGAACTATCTAGAATTCAACTGGAGTCTTGCAGAAGGTGTCGAGAATTAAGAAAAGCTGGAGCATGGGCAAAATCCAGTGTTTCAAACCTAAAGCTGCTACTTTATTTATGTTTTGAGAGCAAAGGCTCTGCTCTTACCTGCAGAACTCTTTTGGTCAGGCCGGTTTTCTGAGCTAGCTGTTTCAAGTCCTTGGCGTCGGGATTGTGGTTAATAGCAAAGTACGACTTCATTGTCCGCAACTGGTGGTGTTTGAACGACGTCCTCATGCGCTTTGTTTTCTGATTGCTGGGGTATTGCTGGTCTCTATCCAGGTGGTCACCATCGTTTTCATTGCAGCTTAAAGCTTAAGGCAACAAGAGGAAAAGGCGTGTAAATCTATTGCTCTGTGACCAACATTGTTTGCAGTTCATGCGAGTGCAGCAATTAAAATAACATGCCATGGCATGTATTGTCCTGGCACAAATCCTACTTGCCTTCCCACCATCGCTGCATCTTCTATTTTTCCCGTACAATAAGCAGGCTGCGAGGACCCTCACCTGCCTCTTTATGGCTTTTAAAATGTCAGGTCTGCTTCCTTTTTTCTTTCCTACAGCTTTACACAGCCTGTCCCCCACTTGCAGCCTGTAGGACAGGAGCTGTCCTCAACTCTGTAAAGTGTTTTAATGTACTTTGTATCGCTAGAAATTGCATTGTAACATAAAAAGAAAGCTATACAATGTAGGCCACTTAAATCTCGATGGAACAGACCAGTTAAAATTATAATTATTTCCTCCATCAATGTAAACCCTGTAGAGCACAGGAGAGACCATTAAATGAAACACTATAAAAAAAAATAAAGTTTGTGGTACCAGACAGCAATTATGACTATAATTTGACTAGCTAAAGAAATAAAGCTGTTAACACAATGGATCAGTGACATGCCAAATGAAAATATACACCTTTCCAAATACTTGCATAACTACATTCATTTAACAAAAAAAAAAGAAAATACTAGCATGAATGATCAATTCTGTTACTTCCCTTTGAAATCACCAAACCAGACTGCTTGACATATCTGCATAAACCAGCTATAATGATTCTACAGGATGTATAGGAGCAAGGAACATTATTGTAATTATTAAATTGTATTAAATGTTGAAAGGCAACCAAAATATTCTCATGGACAAAAAAAAAGTGCATATAGTAAAACACAGAAAAACTCATAAACAAAACAACATTAAGGATTAGGCTTAAATAGTTCTTTAGGCTTTTTCAGGCTTAAATTTAGGATTTTTTGGGCTTAAAAAAAAGCATGTATATATATCAGAAAATTATCTGTGATGAACTGTCRTCAATTTATTTCTCTGCACTGATATTTGCAACTTCCTTTTAATATTCTAGAAGTTTTGCATTACAAATAGGGGAAATATCACTACTATCTCCTGTTTTACATTGCATCAAAAAAAAAGTATTAGTRGAGCTTTAATATGTGAATTATTAATCAATTTCTTGGGCACATAAACAGATTTATTTTAAYTGTCCATTAYTGCTGATTCATTACAATTCCATACATCTCATAGATACACACATCTTTACAGTCTTACTTTAAATATRTACTATTTATCAGAGGTGTTCAGCCCTATGGAGTAAATATGAATGCTGAAAGGCATGTATTAAACAGTTTTTAAAAATGCTCGTACTATACATGCCCCCATAACAACAAATGCACACAGTTACTATTAAAAGACGTTTTGCAGCGTGTACCGCGGCAGCCCTGCAAACCTGAGCCTTTCAGAAACTTTTAAAAAGACATGGCACGTTACACAGCAAGGCCTGCAGAAAAGCAATGTGAAACCAAAAAGCAGGTTTGTTTAATAGATGCATAGAAAGTATCTGAGGTCTCAGACTCCTCGAGGTGTTGCTGTACACTTTTAATTTAAAAGCCAGCCCCAAACGTTTTGTAGCAGAAGTGCCGTATAGGCCTGTGTGCGTGTGGACGTGTGTGCACAGCGGCTGTCCTGAGCCCTTGCAGGGCGACCAGCCGGGCGCAGCGCAGCCCCGCGCCGCTGCCCAAGGCGCAGGGAACACGGTGGGCGCCGGCGCAGCCGACGGCCACGCAGCTTCCCCGGGCGAGGCCGAGGTCGAGGTCCGGCCACCAACGCAGAGCCACCTCGTGCGCCCTGGCCCCTCTGCCCAGGCTCGGGGAGTCACCGCAGCGCCTTTCCCCATGGCAAATGGTGGTATGGAGACAGGAAGACACACAGCGCTCGGTTTTAAAATTCACTCACAGACTTTTAGACCTTAGAAATGGAAAAGCCCTGTCAGCATTGCCTTAAATGCTTTCAAATCTTCCCAGAAATGAGATGGCAATGATTTAAGAGGATGTGCAAAAAAWTTTACCTAAAAAAAAAAGGAGATTTGTTCATGTTCCTGTGAAATAAAACAAGCCCTASGGTTGCAAGTGGCAGCTGGGCTTTAACCTGTTTTGTAAGGAATGAGGTACTTTCAGGACCCAAGGCAGCAAAAGTGATTCTGAAACAGCCCAGAATGGAGTCAGTACATGAGTTTTCCATCAAGCCCTGTCCAGACAGGAACCTTCACTCTTTGAATTACCCATAATTTTACCATCTCATCTACTAAATAGAAGTAATATTAGAGTAATTAGATTAACAGTGTATATGTACCAGTGAGTGTGAGGCAGCAGTTGCCCTTCTCCAGGAAGAAAGCTAAAGAACAGAGCTGTTCAGGTGCACCAGGGCGCCTGCTGCTCCTTGTCTCCCTTGGGCCCCGCATCTAGTCTGATGTAAATACTCCCAGTCAACGCTATTTCTTCTCCCATGTTTAACTCTGGTACTTGGCACCATCTTCACAAGTTTATTTGGAATAGATCTAGTACTACATGCATCTCCCCCCAAATTTGAGATGTCTCTGCATGGGACAGGGACAGACTGGGCCATGGGTACAAGCGTGTGGAGTCTGTAAAAGCTGAGGAGCTTCTGCCAAAGGCATCGTGTCCTTAGAGCAGCCCTCACAGCTCTGCCCCGACTCTGCGTGTCTCCCAGCAGAGCTACCGAGCTACCCATATTCCAGTGGACGGCAGCATCTAGGACTCCTGCTGGGGCACTCACTCAGAAATATACTTGGTAAAATGCCAGCTCAATGRAGGAGTTTTAAATTAACAAATATTTTGTTCCTAGTTGGTGATAAAGTATATTCTGAATTAGTGACAAGTCTCTGAGTTGACCCCAAAGTTTCTATAGAGCCCCTGTGCTTTCCCACTCCACGTGCGCAGGCCCTGGCCCTGCTTCCCCTCGGGCRGCCTCCTTGGCCAGCTCCTCCGTGAGCAGCGGGGCCTGGGCGCCCCTTCCGCCACAAGATGGTGATGTCCACAGAGAAGAGCCCCGCGCGCCGGACTGTGCTCCCTCACGCCGGAGCAGGGCGCTTTCAGACTGGTCTGCAGAGCAGTGCAGAAAAGTGGCTCTGGAAAGGGTGCCCCTCTTCTGCAAGCACTGCTGGAGAAGCAAAGCTGGCAGCATCGTTTCACACTGTGGTCCCCAGATCCCCACAGTGGGGTTCGGAGGAGATGCGTGTGTTTAGCCCCCAGCTACGCGAAAGGCAKGCGGAGATGAGAATGAGGAACTGCCTTTGGAGGAGCTTTTGTTCTTGGTAGCTTGTGTTCAACATGTTAAATTACCCCAAAAGCAAGCAAACTAATACCCATTTCCGAAAGAAGGAAGAAGCAAAAGCCACATTTGGAAGCTGCACCAGTGCTCCATGCACAGYGGCCTGGGAACATCCAGCCCTTCCCTGCCGTGCTGAAGGAGACAAGGGGTGTTTTAACCAGCTGCTGCCTGGAGAGGGAACTTGTGCCTGGCTGGGGCTGACAGGCACAGGCGTGTTTGCCACCTGGCTGAAGCCTGGAAAGGRCTTTGCGGAGCTGGCAGTGAGACGGAGTGCCCTTAGTGGTACTTGGAGCACAAGCAGAGCCCTTCATCCAGGCACAAGGAGAGCAGGCAGAGGCTKGATCCCTTGGCACAAGTGGTCCTGGAGAGGAGCTGGGCTCCCGGTACAAGGCTGCGGCTTGAGGGGCAGGAGACGGGGCCCTGGCTGCTCCTGCTGAGGGCAGGAGGGGAAGGGCCCTCGCACCGAGGTGGGGCCGAGAGGCGCTACCGGGCGAGCGGGGCTCGCGGGCGCACTCCGCGGGCCGTGCAGCCAAGGCCCGAGGGCGCAGAGAGGAGAAGCTGCTTCGCCGGCCACGGAGGGCAGCGTGGCCGGGCCGGCGCCTCGGGGGGCAGYCCCGCCGCCGAACAAAGGGCGGCGCGGAGCGGGGGAGCCGCGGGCCGCGTTTTCCCCTCCATTACCCCGGCTGAAAGGCGCTGCCGGCCGCGCCGAGCGGAGCCCCGGTCCCGCCATTAACCCGGGGCCGCCCTCCCCGCGGCCYTTCCCTTCCCGGCCGGGCAGCCGCTCTGCGCCCCACGCCCGCGCTGCGTGCGGGAGGTGGCCGGGGGCAGGAGGGAACCGCTGCTCCCCCGAGGAAGTGACTGCGAACTCCCCCCCGCAAAGCCACGGCTCCTGTTCGCCTGCTTGGCAACTGCAGGCGCTTATTTTGAGCTCTGCTCCCAAGGGAAAGGAGGAGGGAAAGGGATAAAAATCGCTCTTTAGAACTTCCCAGGCTTTCCCGGGCTCCGTGAGGAAGCTCGCAGCGAGGGCGGCCCCCCCCGCGCGGGGGCCGCTGCCGAGCCCAAGGGGCTCCCATTCGCGCCCCGCATCTGCCTGGGGGGACGGGGAGCCGCTGGCCCCGCCTGCTGCGCGCGGGATCCGCGGCTACCGGGCCCGGCGGCCGCGGGCTGCGCGGGCACCTGCCGCCCCCAGCACAGCCCGCGGGGAGCCGCAGGTGCCGGCGAGCTCAGCCCGAGCAGCCCCAGCGGCAGCGAGAGAAGGAAGAAACTCTCATTGCAGGAACCAACTAAAAAAAAAAAAAAAAAATGGGGGGGGGAGAAAAAAATCTTTTTGAAGTTTCGGCTTCCTTCTAAGCTATTTTCCACTTGTCAGGCTCTATCCACATCTCAAATCCATCATCCCTGTGCAAGCGAAGCCTAGTTTCGTTAAGGAAAGAAAAAAAAAAAAAAAAAAAACAGTGCAAGCCATGCTGCGGAGAGCATTTCACCAAATAATTAATTATTAATAATCAAATATAAATAAGCAATTCACCAAATCCTCCCCGTCTCACGGGGAGGGCTGCTCCTTCCCCCTCCTCTGGGACACTCATCTTCACGAAACCCTGCGCGGAGCAGGGAGCCTCGCGATGGCCACTGGGCAAGGAACGCGCAGCTCCGGCAAAAGGAAARTCACACTTTCAATCAACGATTTCAGTTTAAAATACACCAAAACCAATGCTTGCAGATATTGGYCTGCTTTGTAAAATGTTAAATCAACGGGCAAGCCCATTCGATTTCCAAATTCTGACACTTATTGCCTCATAACTAATCGGCGGCTGGCGCRGTGGGCAGTAGTTCAGGCGAAGACGCCTCTCTTGCCCGAGAAGAGCTTTCGGCTGCAGGGGCCAAGCGAAAATCAAAATAGCAAAGAATCGGGGGGGAAATTTTCGAAATTTTAAGAGCGGCCGCTGGAGGGGCGCCCGGGGCGCGCAGAGCCGGGACGGGCCGCGCTCTGTCCCCCCAGGCGCGGGAGCCGCGCGCGGCTGCGGCCCCTCCGCTGTGCTCAGGTGCCCGCGCCGAGCCGGGACCTCAGCAGCGAATCCCTCCCAACGAGAACCATTTCCAAGGGGCAGGACGCGTGTTTGCCGGGTTTTCAAGCTCCCTGCTCCTCGGGAGAGGCTGTTGCACCTTCCGCCAGCCCCCAACCCCGGGACAACGCCGGCCCTTTGGCTGCAGTTGGAGGGGRAGTTAGAGGTGCCGATTTCGCTGCCGAGAAGGGCCCTCTGGGCCGAGATGCACCGCTTCTCTCAATTTCCAGCGCAATCTGCCTGGTTTGGGCCTGCCCTTACTTTGTCCTTCGGCGCGGAGCGCGCGCAGCCCCCCCGCCGCGGAGCCCTGCGCCCCTCGCRCTTCCCCCCCGCGGAGGCCCAAGCGCAGCCCAGAGCTGCGAGTCCCCGCGCCGGGGGGGGCGCGTAGGGCCCAGCGACTCGCAGCCAGCTTGTCCTTTCCCCGCCGCCCTCTCCCCTTGGCGGGGAAAGAATAAGCAGAGGAGGAAAAGAGGGGGAAAAAAATTAAAGTTGGAGGCAGTTCTGCACTCTGGGCGACGAGGCTGAACTTCAGAGGGGAAAAAAAAAAAAAAAAAGGCAAACAAAATGGGAAGCACAGAAAGCTCCGCGGCCAAAGCTGAAGCAGAGGCCGAAGAAGGAGGCGAGGGAGCTGCCGCTGGGCCAGGGCGCCCGGACACGCGGCACTGCGGGAGGCGCCGTTCGCTTTTGTCCGCGTCGTATCTCGGACTTGTGGCGCAARGGGCCCGCTCGGCGGAGGGGCAGGAGCCCAGGGGGCAGCTCGGGGCCCTGGCCCGCTAGGTTTCTGCGGAGCGGCCCGCGGGCCCTGCCCGCCGGATCCCGGGCAGCTGCGCAGGCTGCAAARGGGCCGTCGCTTCCTCCGCCGCCATCCGCGGAACAAAACTGGAGCCTCGCGGCTCCCTGTGCGAGCACTGGCCTCCCGCAGCCCCGCGGGCACCCGCGCAGCGCCCCGGGGACCCGCCGCTTCCTTCGCTTCCCCTCTCCCTTTCCTTCTTTCCCAGACTCCGAGGAGCGGGAGCTCTGGGAAAGGGCAGAATAATTCWCCCATCAGCAGCCTTTAAGAACGCAGCTACCAAAGGAAATTCACAGCTCTCTGAAGTGCTAACTTACAATCTCTGGTTTCCAGATTTCATTTCAGGCTGTGCTCCCCCTGCTCCCCCCTCCTTAACCAGATGACCTTGCTTCAAAACATTTTATTTCCAGCTGAAGTGAAAAATGCTAACATATTAGCTTCTGTAATTGCAATTTGACAGCACTTGATCTCAATAATTATGCTGCAGCTAAACTATTATTAACGGTTTAAGCTAAAATAAACGGAAATCCCTCTTTGGAAGCGAGCAGAAACAAACCTTTCAGATCATGCTGGGGGGCACTGGGCTCTTACCTGCATTGTAGGCTGCCAGGTCCGCGCCGGGCCCCGGGCTCTTCCTTTTCCTGGGTCTCCCCTTCTGCACAGTCCCCACGCCGTTGTAATAAGGCAGTCCCAAAGTGCTGGCAGAGCCCGCGCCCAGCGCCGGGCCCTTCCCTGCGGCTACATCCGAGTGATTGAAGTGCACCTGGTACTCCCCTTGGATGAGAGTCTCGAAGTGGAGGCGGCAGTACACCAGATTGTCCTTCATGCCAAAGTGGTCGCCGGTGGTCAGCATCTTGTTGCAAGTGGTGCAAGTAAAGCAGTTTAAGTGATAGACCAAATCCCTGGCCCTCATGACCATCTCGGAGGCAGAAATCCCCAGGTGGCATCTCGCGCATCTCTGCACCGAAAACCTCCTGCAAAACAGAACGGCCAGAGGGGACGGTGAGAGGCGCATCCCGCCTTGGCCAGAACTGCCCGGAAGGCGGCAAGGGGAAAGGGGCTGGTGGGGCCCGCCCGAGCCGGGCCATTTGCGAATGGGCCGTTTCCCGGGCACTCCCGGGACACCCTGCTCCGTCCGGAGAACGGCGCTGCCCGCACCCCGGCCCACAAACCTTGTCCGCGGCCCCGCAGCCCTGCGCCCTCGAGCCGCGGACCCTTCCTGCGGGGCCGCCCTTGCCCGAGCGGCTCCCCAGGGCCAGCCCTGCGCCGTGCAGGGGGCTGCAGCCCCCGCGCCTGGTGGCGCAGCCCCTACCTGTAGTAATCCTCCTTGCAGTAGATGCTGCCGTCTTTGCTGAAGCAGGTGAGCTCGGACTCCAGGTTGAGTTTGCATTCGCAGCACTTGAGGCAGCGCATGTGCCACTGCTTGTCCACAGCTAGCAGGTAGTAGCGGTCGGAGATTTTGCCCCCGCATCCGGCGCACAGGGCGGCGCGGTCACTGCTGATGGACGGCATGGTCTGCAGGGACAAGCGCGACTGTGAGCGAGCGGCCCAGGCCGCCGAGCGCCCCGGCCCGGCCCGACCCTGCCCGCCCGCACTGCCCCGGAGCGGAGCGCGGCTCCCCTGGGTCCCGCCGGCGTCTCCCGCCCCACAGAAAAGACGGGGCTGGGGAAGGAGGGCAAAAAACGTGGGGCTCGGGGGAGGCGCCGCGCACCGCTGTTTTGTGGCTCTGTCGCTCCCAGAACAACCGGGAAAGACGCGGATCAATAACGAACGCAACCGGCACAGAGCGGGGCAGAGCGCACAGCAGAGACTGGGAAATTCCTGGTTTGGACGCCGGGAGAGTGGCCGCAGCGGCAGGACGAGGAGCGGGTCTGTACCCGGCTGTGAGAGCCGCGGACTCGCTCGCAGCCCGGGAGCTGCGCGCACGGCCCGTCCTGCGCTCGCAGCCGCGCTAGCGCCCAACATTAACGGCACCAGCAAATAAACCCGCGGAGCGCGCGAGCTTTGCTAGCCCGAGGCGCGGGGCGCTGCAGCAGAAAACGAAATAGAGGGAAACGCGCGCGCAAGAAAGTAGGAAAAAACAGAACACGTTAGATTATGCCGGGATAAACTTGGAAGCAATAAAACTAAATGTAACCCCTATATAATTTAATAGTTTAGTGTCAAATCACAATCCAATCGAAACTCCCTGAAAGAAAACAAATAAGTACATCCATATTCTGTCAACGTCTACTGAAAAAAATATATATCGAGAGCCATGTAAGCACTTTTGCCTTCCCGGCAGCGCAAAGCGGCGAGGAGAAGCCGCGGGGACCGGGGACTGCGCAGCTCGGAGGGAGGTGGCGGGTCAGGCGGCCCCGCAGCCCGAGCCCCGCGCGCGTAGCACGGGGAGAGACGAGGAAAACGAAGCTATTTTCTTGCACCGAACACTTTCCTGCAACACTCGCACAGAGGACAAAATCCCATCGCTGATAGCATTTCTCCTTCCCCTATCCCCTACTGCAAGTAAATAAAATTATAGCTCTCTACTAGCATGTTGTCCACAAAGCTCCACTAATAACTCGTTTCTGTAACCCGTTAATAACCTCTGATTAGCGATCGCTTTATAACCGAAGTAATTTCTTCTAAACCCCCTTTAAATAAAACACAGTTTTTCGGCTTGGCTTTTCCACTGACAATATTCCGAGTTCCATAAACGGTATTTAAGGATTCATTTTTTTTATACCACTCATTATATACACGTGCATATGTATACAAATTATATAGAGATATCTAAGGTATCACACCACGATATTTATTCTAGTAAAGATATTTTGATATTGTTTAATTGTACATACAAATACTAACTTTTCTAAAGGAAAGTAAAACTATTCGGGATCATGTTCTGTCTTTGTTGTGTAAAGGCTCGTTTAGCCGATATTTCAAAATTATATAATCTTTCTATTACTTTTAGGTAAATTTCGACATAATCTGAAGAGAAATAACACATATTGATGAAGTTTTAAAAACTGAGAGCAGAAACATTTCTTACCCTTGCCCGTATCAGCTTACAAGAGAGCATTTAACCAAAATATGGAATCTTTGTAAATTCAAAATTACCATTTTCCCTGAACAAAAAGTAACACGCACAAAACGCGGAACCCCGCGTTGAGGCCCCGCAGAAACCTCCTCCCCGGCCGGGCAGCTCCGGCCGGAGGATGCTCCTTGTATCGTACGTGCTGGTGTCCAGCTACCCCGCAGCAGCAGCACGGCAGGAAAAGTGAAGAAAGTTACAAATAGGCTCATCCGTCCGCATCCCCGAGCGCATCTGCTAGCTCTGCTTCTCCTTTGCAAAGCCAACATTCATACATATTACTACTACACAGAATCATCAGTTAAAAATACTAGCGATGTTTTAATGCTCTAATGACTCCCTCCATGTAGCCATCCCACCTGAAAAATAACGGAGAAAGGGGCTCTGTGCTGCTTGTCTTTCCATCCTGCAGACAAAAATCTCGCTGAGCCAAAATGTTATCTGCATAAAAGCGCACTTAGCCTCTTCCTAAAAACTTTAGGAGGCCGGACGGGCTGGGGGAAGGGAAAGAAGGGAAGGGAAGGGAAGGAAAGGAAGGAGTTCTTGGACGCTACCAAAAGGCTGGTCTCTATTGCTGCTTTCTCACAAGAGCAGTACCGTTCATTTCACCCAACCGTTACTATTAGTATGCATATTATTAATAATTAACAGTTTCATGCCTTGCCGCACGTCTTAATTTAATCTTTTGGGGTACCCCGATGCTTGTTTTTTTTTTTTTCTTCTGATCTAGTATTTTGTATAGGCTTCCCCACGACCTATTATTTTAAGGGAAATCTTTGAGGGATTCGTTAAGTTTGGGGGCTTGAATGACTCTCCCACTCTTCGCCTCCTACCGTTTCGGTCTCTCCCCTGTCTATGGCCGAGCTGATGGCGGGCGCCTCGCTTTTGGCTCTCCGGTCCATCTCGTCGATGACCCCGTGCATCTCGGAGCCGGACAGACTGTGGAAAAGCATCGCTGAGGAGGCGGCGGAGGTGGCCCCGAGGTGCTGCTGCCGCTGCTGCTGCTGGCAGTGGTCGGGGTCCCCGCAGGAGCCCAGGGCGCGCACTACCCGGAGCCCTCCCCCATGCATGTAGCGCGCCCGCCCGCGGCTCGGGGCTGCGGCTCCCCGCCCCGGCGCGCCCGCTGCTCCGCGGCCCCCGGGGGCGCGGAAGGCGCCGTGCTCGGCTCTAGGCTGCTGCGGGGCCGCGGCGCGTCCCTCTTGGAGGCTTCTTCAGCGCGGGGCTCATGGCCCCAGGTGCGTCGCAGGCTGCGTCTTGGCTGAGGGAGGCCGGGCAGTGGGGAGGGGGCGAGAAATAAGAGGACGACAAAAAGAAATCAAACCATCTCCGCTGGGAAATAAATAAATAAAAATAACAACAGGGAGCAGGGAACTACAGGGCCCCGCGCGGCGCGCAGCGCTGGGGCCGCTCGCGCTCACGGCCCGCGGGGCTGGCGGCGGCCGCGGCGCGGGGGCCAAGTTTGGTGGCCGGCCAGCGCCTCCCTCCCCCCGCGGGCGCTCATTGGGAAAACGGAGGCCGGGGGGAGGCGGACGGGCCTGGCCGGGACGGGGCGGGCAGCGCGGGCAGCAGCGCGTCTGCAGCGGGAGCTGCGCGAGGCTCCGCGCCTTTTCTACGGCCCCTCTGACATCATGTCCTGCCCCGCCGCCATTGGCTGCCGCGGCGCCCGGGCATGTGCTGGGCGCGCAGGGTGCGCGGCGCTGCGCGGGCCCTGCTTGGCGCGGCGGCTGCTCCCGCCTGGACACCTCTGCGCCAGGGCGAAAGTTTCCTGCGGATCGCGACAGCCAGGATGTCCTCAATTAACGGGGCGCAGCCCCTCATTAGCGGCGCGCAGCTCGGCCCTAATTAGCGGCGCGCAACCCAGCGCGCTGCTCTCGCGATCGTCGCCCGATGCCAGGGGGCCTAAGCGGCTCCGTGCTCCTTCCCGAGGGCTCGCAGGGTGCCCGGGAAGCCCGAGGGCTCCCGACGAGCCAGTTTCTGCTGCAGGGCGGCAGCGAGGCCGCTCTTGCTGGGTTCGGAGCTCCGGAGCGCGGAGACAGCGCAAGGGGGGCAGCGCGGCCGCGCAGCCCCTGCGCCAGCGCCCGTCTCGCCCGCGACCTCGCCTCGCGGGCGCTGCGCGCTCCGGCAGGTGCAGCGCGGCCAGGAGCCCGCTCTTGGCTAACCCGCCAAATCCTCTTGCACCGATGCCCCGCTCTGCGCGTCCCGCGACGCCCGTGCGGCAGTGCTGCCCGCCTCACACACACACCTGTGCGCATCGCTCCGCGCAGGCCCGCGCGCCGCAGGGGAAGCGCCGCTCGCAGGGGTGAAGTGGCTCCGAGACCCCCGGGGCCCATGAGCACCAAACGTGCAAATCCCCGGGAGCGGCGGGGGGAGCTACTCAAACACCGCCTCAAAATCTGAGCTTGGAAGCAACGGAAACTCGTGCTTTAAATTCAGACAGGAAAGAGCAACTTCTTCATTATTGGAGTTGCAGAACRTGATGGTAAAAATGGTATATCCATTCCTGCCTTACGTTGCAAGACTCTGCAAGGTGCTAAGACTGCTACAAGACTCTGCAGGTACCRTCTGTGTGGGACGACCTGCCTCCCAGCATTGAAAGGTGTCCCCGAGCTCAGCCGGCACCTCCAACGCCATGCGCTGCTGTGGGCACTTTTGCCTTGGCTTTTCTTAAACAATTTGCTGCATATTTCCACAGAGCTGCACACTCCATTATCCTTAAGCATTTTAATACTGGTTTAATTTCCTATCACATAATTGATTACATACTTTCTCTGTGTATTTAGAGTTCTAAAAGGTCACGGATTCATATACTTTATCTGACACTACTAATTACCATAAAGATTATGTATATTTTATGTCATTACAGCATAATATTTTTTTCCGGTTGCACTGCCCGGGTGCTGGGGAGTGAAGGTCCCCATGGCATGGTACAGAGGGCTGGCATGACCCCCGCTCCCAGGCTATCCCTGATTGTCTCCTTAATGGATATGCAAACACGAGAAGACATCCAACCCTGGCTACCAAAACACAAGGAAAGTAACAGAATGTAAACACAAAGCTGCTAATGTACACACTGACACATGAATGACATTTACATTGTTCTGAATAAAATCCTGGATAGCACAGAATAATGAGCTACAGAAAAATCGCTATAGCAAAATAATCTTTTAGGATGGGATTCGGCTTGTTTGAAAAGAGATTTTTTTTTTTTAAGAACTGCAGCTAAAATAATAAAGTCTTTTAACCTGTATTTTGTTATAGGTGACAGGTGAACAAATCACAGGTCTTGAGTTTCTCTAGCCTGCCTCTCTTGGTAACGTCATCTCCAGTGCCATCTGCTACCTACCAGACAAACAGACCAACCACATAATGAGGTACCAGCTTCCACCCAGCTACCGTGACTAAGCCAGAACAAAAGAATCGACGCCTCCTGCAACAAAGGCAACCAGCCTGGCCTGGCCTGGCTAATTGCTGCCCTTCAGGTTGGCTGTTGCAGATTTTAAGTGAACTGCAAACTTCCATCAATACTTTATAGCTCTTGGATAAAGGTTCTAGGAATAAAAGATAAATGGAAGCAAAAGGTAAGAGAGAAGAAAGCTTAGAAAATAAGTAACTRCTTATGGTAATTTAAAGGCTGTGGAATAATATAAACATGAAAGACCAGGGGGCAGAGTGATTGATATCTCATATGTTTTTGATGCCCCTACGGTTATTAGACTGCAATATATTGGGACATACAATAAACTATGAATTAAAATGTAATTGTAGCTTCAGGCATCTTCTTCATTGTCTGCTGTGGTGTTATGTCTTCATGCACCGTGATTGACAAGGTGTAATTAATCATCTTACTCAGTTGTAAATATGGGCACCCTTCACAGTAGGCATCAGGAAGTGTGTACCAGCAAAGGAAGCAATAGTTGACGCTGATATACCATTAAATCAAAATCAGAACGCTTATATGTTCRGAAATGTGTGTTTGGTGTGATGCTGTTATCATTTATTTCTAAAATACTGTACCAACAGATTTACTTGATTTGCAAGTTAACTACAACATTAACTGGTTTTATTTATTTTGTCTCTTCTTCATTTTTATAGGCAGTGATGTTGTTCTCCTAAAATGTGAGACAGTTTGCTTCTTGTCAGCAAGCGGAGCTCAGCTCTTCATCTCCCTGAGCTGCTGGAGAGAGACTAGCAGGCTTYGGATTCAGAGGCTCTATAGACTGACTTGAAATGATTCAAGGAAATTATTACTCCACTTGTATATCACTTTTTATGTTCTTTATGTAACAAATGAGACACTTTGGGTCATTTTAAAGTGAAAGAGAATAATGAAATAATCTTACTAAGAAACGCCATACAGCTTAAAAATAGGACATTCTTGTCACAGATGCTGTCCCCAAACTGTAAAGAATGCGTTTGTAAAGACGTTTTTAGTATTCAACGGTAAGAAATATTTTATATGTTTCTCTTTCTGAATGATCACCATCCTTATCCAGTTAGTGCAAAAACAGTGTGTGAGTCACAGGAAATCTAAGTGGATTGTCTCAGGAAAATTTGGTGGTATGCATTTTTTTTAACACACATAGAGCTGTTGAATGAGTAATTGGCAACCCATTTAATGTCCTTTGCTTTAAAGCTGTCTAGTACATTTGCTGTTTTAAAAAAATGTCTTTCAAAGCTGTTAAATATGTAACAAGAAGAGGTTGCTTGCAACATTCTAACCCGAACAATGACATACAGCGAGCTGCCTTGGATACTTCCTGCACAGTATTAATTACAAACACAATAATACATGAAAATTTGCAAAGTTCTCAAATTTCATTTCTTTGTAATACCAGCTAATGAGTGTTTTATAAAAGCATACAGTAAAATCTCAGCCCAGCCATTAGCTATCAAATATTACCTACGCCATTTATTTAGGGAGAGCTTAGGCTCTACTGGAAGTGTACTTTTACCATTCACCCCAGACAGAAGCGGATTTGCAGCTGTCTCAGAAGTAAACCAAGCTGAAGACAGTGTAAAGAGCACACTTTAAAGAAAGCAATCAGCAAAGAACATGTTTTATTTTCATTTGAAAAGCTGTCAATCACTGCTAAAGAACACCAAAAAATATTCTTCTATAACATTAGGTAATTGTGTTTGTCTGGGAAACCAGGAATAAGCACAAAAATAAATACTAAAGTTTAAAAGGAAAATATTCAGAATGTTTTGCCCAGATGTTGCACACTAATTGTTTGTCACTAATTGTTTGTCAAACAATGGATTTCAGATAAAAATGCAAGCGTGTATCTACGCAAGTGAGACAGAAATAAGATCTCTTACATATTTTAGTTTATATAGCCACAGCTATTTAAACAATTCCAAAACTGCCTCTACGGGTGTCAAAGAGGGAGGGAAATCTTCAACCACATGATCTTCTCTCCAGAGTCCTGTTAAATCCACTGAACTTAAAACAGAACAAGAAGTGTGAAATATAGGTTTGAACATGTTATGTCAGAAATGTAAAGGTTGGAAGCCTTTTTAGTAACCGATATTAATATTGTATTAAATGTTATGAAAAGGTAGGTGTTGGGGAGAGGGGCTGGATCATGTGCAATTTTGTCAAGGTTTTTATCTGTGATTATGATTCCAGATGTATCTATTCCCCAAGGAGAAAAATGAAGTAAAGTTGGCATGTGACATGTGTTTTAAGGTGTTTGGCACAATTTCCCAAAGTGATGACAAAATGTTCATTTTTATTACAGTGAATTGGTAAAGAAAATACGATTGTGAAGGTCAGTAGCTGTATATTTTAGATAAAAGTGGTGTGTTATTTTGGAGAATATAGATTTTTAGTGCTGTCTTTGGATCTGGTTGCTTGACTGGAGCATCTACCACAGTAAAAAGAAACTTAAATAGAATGATTTTTACAAAATATGAAGGGCAATTGCTAATAATTTCAGTAAATTTCAGGCATAGTATATGATAGAGATAGCAAAAATGTTTCTAGAGATAGCAAAAATGTTTCTTCTTGCATGTAGCAGTGTAGATGTTACTTAATAATAATTTATGTTTAATCTATTTACTACAGGCTTCTTTAATGGCCACTTTGCTGATCTGGTAGCTCTACAGTTGAAGTTCAAATAACTGTAATGAAATTCTTTGCAGAAACACATTTTTACTGTAAATGGACAATTCTCTTTTTATTTATTCTTTTGTTTAACAGTGTAGTGAAGGCTTTTTTTTTTTTTTTTTTTTTTTTTTTCAGTGTAAACTATTTTGTCTAAGTGCACATAAAGAATTTAGATAAGGAAGTTGCCCAGGGCTCCCTGATTCCCCTTCCCTCACCCCTCCACACTCGTTCTGTGTGCAATAGTACCACTCAGTCCATGCTGACAGCAGGGCACCCAGGGCTACATTACCAGGCAAACACTCATAAACATTTTACAAGTTCAACATCAACCAATCCTGGAGGTTTGGGAGCTGCCCTGATTGGGTGCATCCCGGATTTGGTAAACATGGCTGCATAACAGGAGTAGGGCTTGCGAGAAAGGCTCCTCCAGTACTGCCTCCTCTGAACAAGCAGGAACTCACAATATGATTCATTCCATATTTTCTAAGTAAACTTCCACAGCTCTGTATCCATCTGCAAATATTCAGTGATATGCGCAATACCTTCCTTTCTGTTCTACAGCCATTTTCTTTGTGAATTTAACCACATCAGAAAGCACTTCAGATTTCTAACACAAATATTAGATGCATTTAGTGTAAGGAAGCTTCCTTTATTGGAGGTGATTGAGAACATTTTGTATTTTATAGGTGTATTTAAGAGGTTAGCAGTAGGGGGGAATCGTCTGTGGAAAATCTGTCTACAGCTGAAATTTTTAGTTGCAGAAGTGTTGCTGAAATGCCTAATACAGTCACATTCTTTTGTTAAGTAGCTCACATGAGTATCCTCTTAGTTACCACATATTTTTAAAGTCAAATACCATTCTTCTTAGCTGCTATTTGTTGTTTTCAGTCTTATATACTTGTTTTTATTTTCCTGTGTGCAATTAGAAGACTTCTATTCTCAAGAACTTCTCTTTTCACAATTCCACCCCCAGTTTAGTGGTTCTTTTGAGCAATCTCCCGTAACTTTATTTTATATTCAGTGTAGACATGAAAAACATCAAGAAACTCCTTTGCAGAAATGTAGGCAGTGGTTTGCAAGTTATCAAGGATTAATTTTCCACTGGATTTTTTTTCCTACAATACAAGACAGCAAAAATTAAAGAACATCAAAGGTTAAGATATTTTATAAGACAAATTAGAAGTTCATTGTTGAAATCCCTGCTGTATATTTAGACCCTATTCTACACTCAGWATCAGAAGAATAACACAGAAGGTTTGAGCAGTCTGCCATTTTTCAGATTCTGAAATGTGCTTGCCTAACGAAGGCAGAAGACTTCCTCACTAGATTTATTTTAAAGSAGTGTTTTTAGATAATCATAAATTAAAATGGCAGTTTTAAATCAGGTACTAATTACTATTTCATTCAATATTTTGCAAGATACCTGGCCACTTAATATTTATCCTTTATTTCTCTGAGTTGATCTAATTGCACCTCTCTATTTTGCATTTATTTCTCTTTGCAAACACTACATTATTCACTCCTGTGCTTATTAAACAGTGCCACCTGCACCAAATGAAACAAAGCTTCTCCATCAATCTATCCCAGCTAAAGAACCCTGACCATATATTATAATTAATTGAAGCTCAATTGAACACTTGAGTCTGAACTAGATACAGTAATCTGAAAAAAATTAAAAAATTAAGAATGTACTTTAAAGAAATCTTTTAAATGAAAATATTCTCTCAAAACTGAGATCCTAACCTTGTACCAAGCACCCTTCATCATCTCTGCACAGTACCTCAAGTAGCAATTAGCAGGTCCTTTAATTAATTAACTATTCCCTGTACATCACAGAGATTTTTGTGGCACTAACGTCATCCTTCATAACTGAATACCAAATCCAGTCAATATTTTGTCACTATGAACCTCTATCCAGACTCCCTGAATGCCCACCGCACATCTCTGAGAAATGATTTCAGAACACAGAGAGCAGGTATGGAAACATGCAAACTTTACAGTGCTAYGGCCGCTGCAAGCATAACAGATGAAGATACACGTGAAAACCACGGAATCTTATCTATGTAAATATTTGCAATGAGAAGAAATCTGGTAAGATACAAAGCAAAAGAGTAAGTGTGGAATCCTATAAATATATTTAAGTAAAATCATTTTATTAAAAGGGCTATACGTATTCTTAACTTCTCAGTGCCTTGGGCTTTGTTCACTGTGCTGCTTATCTTTAACACTGTCAGCTCTCCAACAAGACCAGATTAATTAAGTGGCGGGTCAGACACAGTCAGGTGAAAGGGCATTTCCAACCAATCCCTGCCGTTTTGCCAATTTTATGCCTTGCGAAGTTTTCTTATGAGTATAAATGTGGCTGATGTAGTTTTGTAGTTTTCAATGTTGTTTTTGGTTGGAATAATTTTAAGGGACTTTAGGAAAACGAAGACCTGAAAATGGGACATCAATTCTGTATTGCTGGTCTTAAGATTTACAAAAGAGAGAGTATGTAAATTTGTTTATATAAATATGTATTAGATATGGGACTGTATGTGGCTATATGTGTGTGTGTGAATGAACATATGTGTGTGTATCCTTCTATCTGTTTGTAGATTCAGACGCAGACATATGTTACCATTTCTAAGAGGCAAATATCTGCAGAAATAATTCTTTGGGCTCAGTAGTTTAATTCACAATAAACTTATCGTCTGAGATCTGTTTGTTCAGGGAAGATCCTGTGAATTTATGTAATGTACAGTACAATGAAAAAATCAAGCATGCCTCATAYGATTTTGCAAGAATTATACATTAGCTACTCTCTTTCAACATGCCTAATATTTTGAATTATGGAACAAACATTATAGTGAATTTTAAAATAATAAATAATACATATGATGGACTTGTAGAACTAGACACTGCTGAAGTATCATGAAACAAAAAAGAATTACTATTTGAATAATTTGTTTTGTTTGCCAAATGGTACTGGAGTGAGAAAACAATTAATTGGAACTACTCATGAGAAGCAATATTTATTCATTTAACAAAAGGTAGTAACTGCACCTCAGTTGTGTTTGATATTTTGTAAGAGCAACAGAAAATTTCCTTTTCACCTCATAGTTTCTATTAAACTGCTGTTATTGTAACTGCAGTTCAAAATATTTTGACATGAGCGAAATGTAAGGTAAAATGTAAGGGTCAATGAGTAAGCTACATTGTATCTTTTTTTTATGTGTAAATCTGCTCTTATCAATAATTCACTATGCATATTCTACAAAGACTATCTTTACATTTTTGAATTAGCATTTACAGTTTATCAGAGATGATTTWAAAAAGATATATATTAATCTCTGTACTGTGTTATCATTCATACCAAAATTTTCCAATAGATTTGGCAAACATGCACTCTATTTTGATACATCAGTCTYAGACAAAGGTGGGCACTAATGCAATTTTTCACTGTTCATTTCCCTGAACCTTTTGGGATACAAAGAATCGTGAACAAATACTTAACAGTCTGATCAATAACCATTGACTGTTCTGAGCCCCTCGTATCCTAACAAGCACAGCTTGATCATGTATATTTGATCATTGTAAAATTTCAAAGCACCTTGATGCAGCAGAGCTAGCTTTTCCATAGTATCTTTTCRTTGTTTCATAAAGTATATATTTCCCATGATTTAGTTTTGCCATTAATGGAAACTTACTGCACATASTTTTGATGAGGCACAGGATCATTAATTTCAGTGTTATATATCCACCATACTTTATATCAATGGCAAATATAAAACACTGTCCTAACATTTTAAGAGAGGAAACTCTGGATGTTCCTATGGATTCAATGGACCCCAGAGTGCAAATCTAAAAAGCTCTATCGTTATAAATCTTGCATTCCTGTTAAGTGCTGGCATGCACATTACACTGAGGTGTGTTAAGTTTATTTTAGTGGAAATATTGCAGCAAAAACACTTTCCCTTGATATTCATTTAAGTATGTGTTCAGATTTGTAAAAAAAATAAGGAAATTTGCAATTTCACAGCTGTTATCCTCATCCTTCTTAACTATATTTTAAAGAGATGAAGAACTAAGTAAAAAAAATTTACAGTGAAAAACGTCTTCACAGAACTTTATTATTGTTTGCAATTCCACATCCGCTGTTTTTCAGAGAGAAATTTCAGATTATCATTAAAATATAACATTGATGCTACATTTGTATAGCTGCCTTTTCTGCTTAGAATCATAATGTTTATTCTAACTTTCTGGGCTTATTATTTTAGACAGATATCCGTTTAATTAGCTTAAGCTGTCATACTCTAATAAATACAGACGGGCTGCCTGGTTCGAGAGGAGGAAGGTGGCTGCAGATTTCAGAAGCAGAGACAGTTAATGTTTTGTATATTATCATATAAACAGCAAAAGGACAAAAATAATTACCTGATAAACTTCCCATTTCTGACTCTCCCCTATATGCTTTCTGACCGATTTTTCCATAGAAAATCCATTCAAATTAAGCAAGTCCTCTAAATATCAGCAGCATCTGCTGGTTCAGACACCTTCCTTTATGCAGAGAACCATTTTCATATGATAATACATGTAATATGATATAGAATGACAGAATGCATGACAGTTGCCCATAATACATAGAAAGTCACTCAAAGGACAGAAGCGACATTTGGATAATTAGCATCCATTGGGCAGTCAATCATGCGAATAGAAAAAACTGAACAAAACCCACAATGGAGTTAGAAAACAAAAGGGACCCTAGCCAGTCTCAGGATTAACTGCTCTAAAGCGATCTAAATGCTTTTGTATCTAAAGAACTGAGGCTCCCAGGGCTGCCCTGCTCCCCTCTAGATACCCAGGGAACTAATTGTGGCGATCAAAGTTAAAGCATTCTCTCTTCTTTATAGACTGCTAAATACACAGAAAAATTATTTCTCCATTCGTGTTCATTAAACTATTTTAAAGTTAAAAAACTGATGCCATGTTCCTTTGCCAAGTGAAATGAGCCAGAGTCCRGAGATTGTCTTGCTTTTATGGGAACACAACAGCCCGTTTAATAAGTCTGCCTTTGTTTGATTAATATTATTTTGTTATTGTCCAGTTCATTATGTCTTTCTTTTAGGATAATGCAGGCTATTGTCATTAAAAAAAATCTTGTGTGGGAAAAAACCTGCAAACAGTCAGGAATAATATAATTACCAAACTTAAGCAGAAAAGATTGCTTTTTTTTTTTAGTTAGTAATTGCCACTTTATAAAATAAATAAAACAGCATTTCATTCAATATATGCTGCTAGGAATTATTTCCTTTCCCCATATGAGCTGGAAGATAAGGGCAGCCCCCTTTAAATCTCCATCTAACAGAAGAGAGAGAGAGAAAGAGAAGAGATACAGAGAGAGCCCCAGGATGTGGAAAGTCATGAAAATACCTACCCTGGAGACAGTATTCCCATAGGATCCTTTTCATACAAATTCCAACTTGCCTAATGCCCTTAATGAATGAAATAAAGACAGAATTCGGAAAGGCCCATGCTGGTGGCTCCTGCTGGAAAGTGTGTGGTTTGAGGCATAGCTGCAGCAGTTCTGGGAAGGAATCGGCTCCGGTCCCCATCAGCCAAGCAGGCAGGAATCACTGGGGCGAAATCTTCCCCTCTCACACATTTACAATTGACTTGAAATAACATCACGACACCTTTGGATAATTGACGCCTTCTTACCTTTCGTTGTCCTTTGTAATTAATATTTGTAGATCTAGAGGTTTCTCCCAGCCACAGATAACAGGAAGGTGAAAGGGGTGGGGAGAGAGTGTGTGCGTGTGTGTGCGTGTGTGTGTGTGTGTGTGTGTGTGTGAGAGAGAGAGAGAGAGAGAGAGAGAGAGAGAGAGAGAGAGAGAGAGAGAGAGGAAAAGAGAGACGAGAGGCTTTGGCCGTGCGTGTGTTTGGGGATGGCGTGTTGTGTATTTGTGTGCCTGGGTATCTGGGGCTTTGCAAACCTCGAGGGTTCTAGAGGAAAGATAGGAAGTGAAAAGTGTGATGAGCTGGATCTCCCCTGTCAGTCGTTATAGGGTTTCAGCAGCAGTGACCTACAACCCTTCTGCTCTGCGTCAATCTCAACTTGAGCCCCCTTGCCCAGCTGCTGTGCCAGCATCAAAATGTAGAGAGGGAAAAAGGGACAGCGGAGGTAAGGAGGCAGGAAGAGATTGAGATCAGAAGGGCTTTTCGCCCAGTCAAATGGGCCTCTGGTGACAAATCAATCACGGCCTGTTCAACCCAATGATGCTGCCAGTCTCCAGCTCGCCAACCCCTCCACAGCCTCCCCCAGCTCTTCCTGGCTCTCCTACATAACACTCAGCTGATGACTGGGGCTCCAGTCAGAGCAGGGCTGCTTTTTACAGGTTGATTTGGTCATTAGCATCATGTCTTCTCTCTCTGTCTYCCTCTTGCTCTCTTTTCCTACCAACCATTTGTTTAACAAATACTGAAAATAATAGTAGAAAAAGGATTGCAATACACAGAAACACTTGGAAATAAGTTCATATATAATTTTGTCATATGTATCCAGATTTATTTATGTATTTGATTTTTTATACACTTAGGAATAGCTGCCTGTTTTAATTTAATTAGGAAATCTGATCAATATAATCAAGAACAAAGGCTGTAGGCCTTAGAAGCTCTTCATTGCACCTAAGAAGACTTTCATTTTTTCATTTTACGCTAGCAAAAGGGGCTTCATATTTTTTCCACTATACCCATAGAATGGGAAAACTAAAGCCATGATTTTTCAGTTCTTTTTTTTTTTTTTTTTTTTTTCCAGGAATCTGCTAAAATATGATTTTAAAAATCCATTTAAATCCATAAGGTTGATCCCTAGCTGAAACAAAATTGCAGTGCCACCGAAATTCATGTATTTCTACAAAAATAAATGCTAAAGATAAACGCTAAAAAAGAAATCTGAACCTTATAGTCTGTAATTTCCGCAATCTTTTGGTTCATGTTTACTTTGCATAACATTTATTGCCTTTTTTAGAGTTATGTTTTATGCTAAGGGCACATAAGAGCATTCAAAGATGTAGTGCATCCAGAAATGATGGAATATCCTTCCAAGGAACATACAGTGATAAAATTCGAAATAAGGTAGAACAACAAAGAAACAAAGAAATGGCTATTATTGAATTATAGCAAGTTCTTTCAATAATAGCTTCAATCCCAATAATAAATAATGGTTTAGAACTCTTAAAAAGAGAGACGACAACACCAGAAGAGCATTATAAAAGTGCCAGAAGAGCAGAGTACTCTCTTACAGGTTTTGTGGTCTTAAGGATTGCATTCTCTGCTTCTTTCTCTTCTCTCACTCCCCGCCACCCTCCTATCCTTAATACAAAGGGAGAAGAAAGTCCAAATAAGGTCTTACTAGAGCATATTTCGAACTCTTCTAGTCCTCACTAACCCTCAGTCCTTGGAATAAAAGTCTCCCATGGACAAAAAAATGAATTGTGTATGTTAAGAAAAGGGGAAAAGACTCTCCTCGTTCTCTCGTATTTAGTGGCAACTTCTTAGTTTAGAGATGTCTCATATGTGCAGTCAAGGGAATCAGTGTACATTTTTATTAGCCAATTTACATGTTGTCTAGCAGAGAGCAAGTGGCCAATCTGACTTAGTGTGGTGGGTAAGAGTGATGATGGAAACGTATTGAACAGAGCTGAGCTCTTTTGGGCTCTGCAAAGACAGCCTGGGCAAGGTACAACAGCATCAAAAATAGAGCACAAAATACTAAAAAATACCTCCCTCTCTCCTTTCTAATGTGATTGAACTCTGAGAAACTGAAGAGAAGTGCATTGCAGAAAGCAGTGTGGGGTGTTGAACAGCCTGTAGCTGGAGAGTGCTTCGTCTTTATCTTCAAAGCTGTCCTGTCAAATACAAGGTCTTTTTAACATCAGAGGGATAAAGTTTCTGATTCTGAAGGGTTCGTTTTCCTCTTGGTTTTCCTCTATCAGAAGTTAAGCCCATACGACCCCCACAGTAAGCTGGCTTCAGGATTGCTGCCCTGCTACTTGCCCCATGATTTGGGGATCCTTGTGTGGAACAATCTTGATTTGCTCACTGTTTGTTGGGTTCAGTTTTTTTCATGTTAGCTCTTTCTTCTGTCTTATGTGTCTTGAGGCTTTTGCTGTATGGCAGTGAATTGAACCTTATGAACTTAAAGGAAAATTGTGGCTGGGACTTGGAGAATATTCATCTGTTGCAGAAAGTGCTGAAGTCTGAACATGTGAGAACGGAACTAATGAGATTCTCTTCTCAGTTCGGTCCTTCAGTCTCTTTTTTTAGCTAGTCCTTAATTGCGGTATTTCCTGACAAAATAATCCTAACTCTTAAAAACCCTAAAAGGTATGCCTTCATTTCACTGCTTGTACTTGATTTTACCAATATAAACAAGAAATTAAGATGGTTTGCAACATATGTGCTTTTTGTCATCTTATTTTCACTAAATAAGTAATACACCTAAATCTAGTTTATTTGTAAAATGAAAATTCATTGCATTTCTGGAAACTTGAACTATCAGCTTCATGCATTTTAATTAGATTGTCTGTTTTTTCATTTATTACTAATACAGTCCTCTTAACTATGATTTATTTGTTAAACAAAGTGCCATAATCCGTCACTTATTCATCTTAATTTCAGCAAAATTAAAGTAGTCGCTGTTATATTACACCTAATTGCACTTGCAATGAAAAGAACGGAGATGTTAATCAAAATAAATTGAAGATAAACAATAAAATCATTAAATCTTTGCTGCAGTAAGTGTAACTAATCAGTTTTGACTTGAAGCGACCAAACACAAATAATGAATCTGTCAGTGAAGACGCGCTCATTAAATACAGCCTAGTCCGCTAGGRTCCTGCAGGCAGCCTGTAACACACATCCCTCTGCAATCCCCCTGTGCCAATCTGCTATTAGGGAAAAGCAAAGGAGAAAGAGGCAATTTTATATGATTTTTAAGATTAAATGTATCTATATATTGCAGTTTGATTGAGCAAAGATGCAAATGCCACAGGTAYATACTAAGCCCTGTAAATGCTGTGCCAGTAACAGTGAAAGACTTCTTTTCTGCAACAAGCTGGTGCCAGGAAGAAAAAGAGGTGAAAAAAAATGAAATTCAGAGATATGATGGGACTTCTTTTTAAAAGATTTTGGTCGTACTAGCTTCATCGCAGGTGGCTCAAGTTGATATCGCGTTAAATATGAGTATTTAATGGCACAGTAGCAGTAGATAGCGATTGCAGTCCTCTGCTACATCCACACATCCACACAAGCCCTGCATTGGTTACATACCCTTTGCTTTACCGCCACTTGCCACTTCGGACATTAAGAGGTTATCACAAGGGATGAAATGGGCACTCCAGGTRTTTCTTTTGTTAGACTGGCAAGGAGTCCTGCATCTCAGTGGCTTAGTGAGCTGAACTAGAGCGGTCACCACTTTCTACCTCTGATTCTAAGCCATTTACTTCATTGTTTCAGCTTCCCCAACAGTGTATTTCCTGATAATCACTAGGTGAGCACAAATGTACATGGCAAGGAACATTTTTTCTTAAAATATTTTTGACTACTACCTCTTAATCTGATATAAGACAGTAAATAGGTGCACCGATCATTCTGCTTATTCACAAATCTTTCTCTYCTTTGTCTTAATGATTTACTAAACAACACAGTTCAGCTTAAAATATGGAACAGCACAAAAGATGTTTGTATTGCATTTGGGATCATAAAATAATCCAAAAACATTTTACAATGCTAATAGTTTCTACTGTATTTTAAACAGTATTCAGTCCAAAAGATAAAGTGATAATTTAACAGTTTATATTCTCTAGCTCAGTATCACAGAATTTACATGTATTTTCTTTTGACTTTCACTATTTAGGCATGATAACCCATTGTCCTTTTAGCAGGAAGCTAATTTCAGCTTAAATGTCTTCTCCCCTTTCCCTTATCCTTGTATAGATAATATATTTGGATCATATCAAGTGAAAACAATCAMGAGAGAAGTTTCACATCTTGGATTCATGGCTGGACAATACTGTGAACAAGTTTTTTATCCCTTTTTTCTTATGCTAGTGTGATTTGGTTTCCATTTATAAATAACCTTTTTGTCTTTTAACTTCTAGCTGATGGACCTTATATTTAGTTTCAGCTCTGCATCTTTCCAGCATTTATAATGCTTAACTTGGGACTCAGCATTTCTCAAGGCACTCATTGGAATGATTTATATAGACTTTGCTAGTTCAGTGGCAGGTGAACTCTAAAAATTAAAGATTAGTTGTGTTTCACTGATGTAACTGTAACAGTGATGTATAAACACTTAAATAGTGAATATTACTATTCTTAAATTATAGAAAAGGAAATAAAATACAGACTAAAAAGAGTTGTCAGGAACATGAACTCAGTAATGATAAAAAAAAAAAAAAGGATGGACCTATAATTACTGCATTACTTAATCAAAAAATCCCACTGCCTTCAGTCAAAATCTGTCTTGAATGGAAATGATAGATTAGGGCTCAGGAGCTGTATAGTGYGGCCTGTGTAAAGTTAATCTTAGAATCTCATTCCTGTTGCTTTCAGCAGGTCTCTAAAAAAATTCACCAACACAAGTGGCACTAATTGGACCCCATGTTGGGAGAATTCACAGAGGAGCTTAGGCTGAATGGGCCATGGAAAGTGAACTCCCTCTCCCATCTAGATGTGGCTCCTTGAGGTCACCGTTAAAGCATGCCAGGGGGCAATGGGGGAGAAGGTTGCTTTATTTTTATTTGTGCCTTACCTTTCCTGGATGCAGCTAGAATACTTCCATATTCATGCTTCTTAATGTATCACTTTTACTTGCTCTCTGTTTTAATTCCTATTTCCCACCTACCCCACTTTTTTTTTTTTTTTCTTTTTCCCAAAAGTAAAGGGTTTTGGACTTCAAGCAAAATACGTTTTCAAAACACAAGCACTGTAATACATGGTTATGAGCCTGAATGAGAAGAAGTAGGTACTTGGCGACTGAGAGAAGCGGCAGCAAGCAGGGCTGGCAGCAGGGTAAAGATTCAGAGAGTTCTGTTTAGCCCCATTCTAAAGAACAGAGAATAGGTAGAATTTACAAAAAGTTTTCAAGAAAACAAGATGAGATCCTAGTTTGGACAGGAAGAGATGGGTTTGGAATAAATAACTAGATCTGTCAGTTGGCAACACAGAGATAATAGCTGAATCTGTGTTGGATGATGTGATTATACCACAATGAGATTTAGTGGGAGAGAAGGTGGCAGCAAAAATATAGCTATACTAAATACCTTTCAGAAAGTTGGAGATGTGATATCAGAAATCAAAACGGAACAGTGAAGAAGTGATTTGAGAGGCAGCAAAAGAGAATGAGGTCATGGAAAACAAGACAAAATGTCAGAAAGAAGAATTCAGACAACAGCTCAAAATGCTGACATGAAAAGGAAGATGAAACTGGAACGTAACTGCCCGCCTTTAACACAGAAGAGGTCTGGGCTGTATATAGATCCAACTAAGTCAGCTGCTAGTGATACTTTTGGTGTAAGTATGCCAAGCAATTAATCAATATAGATTATATATAATATAAACTACAATTTTGTATTCAAATATACAAAATATACAAAAATGTATAATTTTTGTATCAGCAAAGAGTGGTATATCTGGTGGTACACCTATTTTCCCCAAAGCCATGCAGAAAATGCTAATGCAAAAAATTCATCTACCCCCATTTCAGTGCCTCTGTGTTCTCATTAGTTTTTTTACTTTTCTACCAAATAGCCCACTGGACCTACAAAATATTAGTAGGYTTGCTAATTCTTACTACTTGAAGAAAATACGGCTTTCATATTAGACTTCCATATTCTTCTACCAAATAGCACACTGGACCTACAAATCTTTTGTAGGCTTGCTTCTTCTTAACATTTGAAAAAACTCTTGTTTTCATGACAGACTATGWGCTCCTCAAATCCTCTATCATCCTTCTAATCTCTACTCTGCATCTCAGCCACTGTATTTTATCCTTATTGACCTTGTAAGACAATTTTGATGTTCAGGAAAATACACATTTTACCATACTAACTTCTTGTACATTCCTATAGACATACTGCTTATTTTTTTGCTGGTCAGCTTCTTTTTTTTTTTTTTTTTTCAAGAATTACACATGCCTTCTGTTACATTGTTATGGTTGCTCAAGTAGCCACCATGCTGAGTCTAAGGATTTTAATTTCCTCACTTGTGACTTTAGGGTCTTTTTAACTAGCTTCCTCATTTTTGGTACAATCTCTCCCCTGAGGATGTTGAAGTTAATTATATTGTGGTCACTATTACTTAGTGGTTCAACTTTAGTTACTTTATAAACTAACTCCTGTGTATTACTTGAGAGGTTTTTCTTGTCTTTGTAGCGCTAAGACTAAAACAAMTAACATATATATCAAAACATTTTTTATTATATATATATCCCAGCAAAACAAATTGGGAAGTTTAAGAAAATAGACAGTCTTAAGGGGGAGCTAATTTGAAAGACCAAGAGCACTACTGTAACATTGGTGAAATGCCACCTACTCTTCATTAGCCATAAGACTAGGATAAATCAAATCAATTAATTATGACTCCCTTTAGAGGCAAAAATATAGGAACATATATATACCCCCACTATATAATTTAAATAACACTACAAAAGAGTCAGGACCAGGTTCAAAAGAGAACTTCCAGCAGGACATTATCCCCATTTTAGAGAAAAGGAACACATTTACTGGCTTGCAAATACTGCCTGCTGCAATTTACTATTTAAAGTTCTTYCATTAAACGTGGAAGAGGTTGGTATTTCATAGTTCATGGTATTACCTCATTACAGCTTGATGTGGTACAGTTGCAGTAATTACATAAATAAAATTGACTTTTTATGAAGTATAAAATAAGTGACAATGTCTGAAGGAGTGCACGTTTTTGGGGTTTTTTTTTGTCAAAATGGTATGGGATAATTAACATTAGAGACCTAATCAAAGTATCATTGAGAAATAAACTCTAATCCTTATTTTTCCTTAAATAATATCTACAGTTTGGGAAGAGAACACTCCTGGACTGTGGAATTACAATCTGCCAAACATAATTCTGCATGTTTAAAAAAAATACACAAAAAATAGACACTAGCAAATGACAACAATCAGATACTGACCATGAGACACATCTTATTTGAAGTTCTTGACAAAAGGTAAGTATAAATAAGTGTGGAGGAATTTGGAACTTAATTACCTTCTTGTCAACATGGAGTAAGACTACTGATGACTTCTGAACATCAGTACAGGAATCTCAGTAACAGGTTTGTGGGCCATCATCTGCATTTCATATATGCAAGTTTAGATGAGGCAGTGCTGTCTAGCACTAGCTCTTGACAGAACGGTATGTTAGAAGGTCATGCTCCAGCAACTACATGGAGTTACACTTACATGAAATGAGTGTAAACTAAATACGAAACCATATCCATATATGACCCATACCATTTAATGAACATTGCACTGTTGAAGATTGCAGTTATTTGAATATTTGATAACATTTCCAGATAGGAGTATGAAATAAATCTTGAAATTAACATAGCTCCATTGATATAAGCAACTACATTCCGACTGCCAAAGCAACCAGCTTGCATCATAAAAGTATATTTTATGTCTTTTTAATAACAATTTAAAAACAACTCATGACAGCATCTTGTCTGATGACATCTTAGTAAGTAGTGGGACATCAATAGTTATCATATTACGCTGTAACATGGCTGAAAGGATAAATAGATTTTCTTTTACTGAGACAGTGAAGCTGACATTGTTCTTGCTCTTTTGTTTTATGGTGATTGTAGTGATTGTATTTGAAACCTATTCAAAACACATTTTATTGTTATGTAAACAAGCAGTTATGGTAATTACTACTGAAAATTTGAGATATACAAACTTGAAAAGTATTAGTATTCCATCAGATCCATGAGACAGCAAAAACAGAAGAATATCATAGAGCTTAGTGTTATACTTCATATCAAGTTTTRAATTACATATTTTTGCAGAATAAGTGCAACAAAATATAAAATCATATTTAAAATAATATTTATTCTCAGCTAAATATATTGTATTTTATAAATTCATTCCTTTAATCTCACTTTCTCTCTTTTATGTTTATGAGCTAGTCAGTATTTTTACTATGAGGGCAGGGTCATTCTGAGAAGCCATAGCAAGAGTTTTTTTTGCTAGATGCAAGAGGCGACATGTAAGTCACAGAGTAAAGCAAACCATTAATTAGGTACTATTATTATTTTAGAACTGCGTGGGTGAAAAATTGGAAATTGAAATCTGTATAAGACATTTTCTGGAAACAAATAGGAGTTCTGTCAACTGTGGTAGAGTGCAGGAAGAGGAGATTAAACACTGCTTATCAGTGCCACACTGATTTCATCCRGTTGGAACTGTATTAAAAAAAAATGATGATCCAGGGGCAAAACCTCAAGCACCCTTTAGAAAAGTGAGAGAGGCATTTAACCCTTTTCAGCCAATTTGATTATTTCTACTGATTGACACAATAACATGTATTATATTTGCATTTGATATGTGCACTTTATAAATACAATTAATAATGCCTGTTAATATCTGCGAAAGAGCCATTCGGAAAGGCTTCCTTCCTATGCCTTCTCATAGGTGCCTAGGTGCTATGGGAGCCAGAGGATGGAGTATCATAAAGGTACTATAAAAACAAAGACTGTTTTTAAATTGATTTTAAAATAATAGCTAATTTCCAGTCATTTTGACTTGGAAGGAGCTTTTATTTTATTTTATTTTATTTTATTTTATTTTATTTTATTTTATTTTATTTTATTTTATTTTATTTTATTTTATTTTTATTTTTTGAAACACATGTCAAATCTTTAGGTGAAAAATATAAATGCTTAAGACTTTGAAGCAGAAAGTGTGATTGATACTCTAAGTGATGCCAGCAATGGAAATAATTAAGAAGAAGAAAGTAAGAATTTCTGACAGGGAAATCCTTGCATAGTTAAAGCCAAAGTACAGATGGTTCTGGTAGACATTTTGTTAGCTTCCCCATAGAACTAAGTCATTTTTTTGCTAGTCATAAGAGATTCTGAATGGGAAAAAGAGGAAATGTCTCTCAGTCTGCTACTGAGAGACAGTAGCATGAGGAAATATTTGCCATATTTAGATCTCCTTTCACTAAAAATGTAGAGGTCATTTTAGGTCAACTATCCTGGGCTCCATTCTTCAGGGGAATGAGTCTCCAGCATGGCTCTTTATGTTAAGCGATTTCATGGGCCTGAGTTATAGCTATTGGTATAATCACAGGTTTCAGAAATAAGAATAGTTATTTCTTATTTCTTTGTGAATAGAGAATGAAAAGGTCATTCAGTGTATGGTACTTCAAACACTTAAAAGGAAAGGTATTTTATTGCTTACTTAGAAGCTTGTTATGTACGATATAGAAAGTGTGCATAATGTTGCCACACTGCTATGTAGAAGAAAACAGCTATTAAGATTTCATTAAATTTGTCTTCTTTTTACAATAAGAAAAAAAAAAAAAAAAAAGCCCATGCATTGAACCACCTGAGAACTGCACACCATACATATTAGATTTGCAATAACAGACAAGTGAAAAGAAATCTCCTGGAATAAATCTTCTCTTCAGATGTACGATGAGGGAGATATGCATGTTATATGCTGCCCATACAAACAAACACCCATCTTTAACTGAAATCCAGTGACAGCATTTTAGGATCATCTGGAAAGTCAGGCTGGAAGGGACCTCAGGAAGTCTCTAGTCCCACCTCCTGCTCCAAGCAGGTCATCCAGCAGGTCAGACTGTTCAGGTTGTGATCCAGGCAGTTTTCRATAATAGCCAAAGATGGAGATTATCCAGTTGAGGACAGGATTTGAGGTTGATAAAATAGCTTGTGCTTTACAACTAAAAAAAGTATCTTCACYGAGCTTTACATAAGTTAATCAACAACAGTAGAGTTTTCCCTGACTTTACCCACTGAGATATCTGGAAAACTATATATGTGCATGAATATTATTAAAGTAACAGTATATTCTGTTTTGATGATTTTTTTTTGAATGAAGCTAAACTATTGATCTATAAAGCCAACACTATTTCTTACCATTCTCATTGACAGAGATGTAGCAAAGAATTTCCTTAGTAAATTTAGATTACAGTATGCTTCAGAACTGAGGAGAAGCAGTAATTACTCTTCCATGTAATTTTGTTGCCATGAATGGCTCAGGTACTCAAATACGGGTTCAGTCACACTCTYCAAGATTCATGCCAGAGTGTGCAGCATGGGACCTTCTAAGCTATTGAACTAAGCCTTTTTGGTCAGTCTGGAAAGTATCCTAAGGCTTTCAGTCTTAATTCCAGGATTATTTTTTCCTGTCTGAACTTTCCCTTCTGCTTCTCTTTTGTTTGCTATTAATGCTTCATCTCTTCTGGGAGGATGATTCACAGTTAAGCAGCTCATTCGTTCTGAGAYGGTCAAAAACATAGCCCTTTGGGTAGGCCAGCAGGCATGGCTGTAACCCTTGCGCTGTTAAACCCTTGTCTTTCCTTAGGGGCTTTGCAGTCTCTACTGTGCTCTGTTATACAATTACCAGCAAACCATCAGGCCAGATGCAGACATTAGCACCATCAACAGAACTGGAGAAAATGAAGCATGGGCTACCTAATGAGCAGCTTGTTTACATAAATATACAACATAAGAGAAAAACCTACAACTTTGAACACAAATGAATATTAGGCAGGTACAGACACCAACATTCCTATACTTAAACCTCTTCATCAGATTTAACATTTTGTCCTTCTGTTTTTTAAGTACTTTAGCCTGATAAGCTACTTCAATACTTAACTAGCTAGTTGAATCTTTCAGTGAAGTCCCCTGTTTTATAATCCCAAATTAGAGGTTACAGCTGCCACCCTGTACCTATGCACTGGATTCTGGAATATACCTGACTTCAGTTGTTCAATCTGAAGCTCAAATGAAAGCTGCAGCATACCACACTAATTCTGTGCTGAGGGTCTGTTTTAGCCTTTAACAAGTTTTGGACATCCATTTTCTCCTCACCTTGTTGGTTTCTTCTGTCTTAGCATTATTAGATTTACAAGCTGACACTTGTTTTATTAGGCAGTATTTTAAAATAAAATTTCCAAAGATTGAATTCACAGTCTTTTTGCCCATTAACGTGTCTCCTGTAGCAAGGACAGAGCCTTACAAGTTTCTATACACATTTTCATTTATTTATTAAATTCCCCTTTATTAACTGCGAGCTTGAGGTTAAGTCATCTCCTTTTTGAAATAYACTAATGTACTGGCTTTCAGATTGATTCTCTTACACTCACATAACCCATATAACTGTAATATTTTTCCTGCTCAGAAGTTTTAGCATGGATCTGCACATTATCCAGGCTGAGAAACTGTTGATGAAAAGGTACCAACATGTGGTTACTATTACGATTCCTTCCCACAGGGATAGGAAAATATGTTCATTGCAAATCAGTCACCTACGAAATACATGTCTTGACRAGAGAGATTTTAAAGGTAATTACCAAACACTAATTTTGCAAGTCACTTTTCCTGGCATTTATTAGTTATCAGCCACTGTCAGGTCATCTACCAATTCAACTAGCCAGTCCTCTTAGGCTAGCTCTCAAATCTTCAAAAATTGATTTTTACATCTAGCTCATATTTTGTGGAATATGTACTTAACCACTCACTCCTCTGACAGGATTTAAACTGCAAATTTAATACACTTAGCCTACTTAACCTTCATATGCCCAGACTAAAAGATATCAAAATTTAAACCACTTTACAATTATTGTGTGTTTCCCAGTCCCAACAAAATATTTATAAGATCTGTTCATATTAATAAGATGATCAGAACTCAGCTTTTATCACTACGTGCATTTCTATATGAGACTATGAGTGCAGATGTAGGTCCCGTTTATACAGTAGCCATTAGGGAACAGTAAAGACTGGCAGCACCTTAGCCAAGGGTGATGGCTATGCAGGCTGGTGGTGAGCGCGCAGACCAGGCAAGCCAGGCAAGCAGCAGAGATGGCGGCAGCATCAGGTCTATTTCCTGTCCAGCAGTCATCAGACAAAAGCTAGGCAACAAGCCAGGACCAAGGTCAACACGAGACACCCAACCAATAACTCAGCAACAGGACACAGAGAAGACACAGCTACGACAGCTCAAGGGGGATTGAACGCTGAGGTCTGGACTTAGTACAACTCCTGGGCCAGAGGCAGAGAGGTCCTTCTTAGGAACAATTAAGGCCTGCTGGGGTGCTCWGGACCCTGCCTGTACAAATCCATCTAGGCCATGAGTACTTTTACTGCTATGATGATTGTAGCCATAAAAGAAAAGGCAAAATGCCTGTGCAAATGATGGACAGAAACAGGTCTGTCTAAAAATCTCTGCTTCAAATTACAATCCTCTTTGYCTTTATGCACATTAGATAAATATTTATACTTACAGGGCTCTTAAGACGTCCCCATGAGGGTATTAAGGTCCTTCTTTGTYGTGGATGACCTCCCTCCTTTTCCCTGCTGCCATGTGGAAAGTTGTCATCCTATAGCACAGATTGCCTCCTCCTCCCCAAGGCAATCTGAGTTTGAAGGGCTGTGGACAGCTTAGGATCGATAAATCAGATCACTGCGAGGATTTATTGTGTGCTGCTTGAACGTGCTGGACTGGGATCTTACTGTCTCTCTCTCAGATTTGGGTGGATTTTCTTAAGCCTTATTTGCACTTGCAACTTGCACTTGCAACTTGGAGCCAGTTGATAGTTGGCATCAAATGTTTGCCTCCTGTCCTCATGATCTGGATATCTTCTGGTGATCACTTCTACAGAAACACCTGATTCCATGTACTCAGATTAATATTAGAAAAAAATCCTTCTCATCTCCCCAAATGTTTCTTTGACTTAATGCAACASTGATAAATCTTCTGGAAATTTTCCCATAAATGTTCACTGCATTTTGTATTCACTATTTGGATGAAATATGGATGGTTTTGGATGGAAATATGGTTTCTCCTCTCCATCCTCTCTGGGGAGCAAAAGGGAAGGAAAGGTATTGAAAATTTTCTCTTTCCCAGTTTTCTGACTTGTTTTTTTCAGCCCAGCACCTGGCATTGCTGTTGYTCTGCAAACTTGGAGGTCTTTTTGAGAGAAAAGTTCAGGCTTTGGATTYCTCAATGAGCATCATTTCCAACTCTAAAAAGTTAAAAATTGCTATATTATGTCTCCATTTGTCCACAACTCCCTGAAAACATCCTGTATAACATTTTTAATGATAAAGTTACCAAGTACCTATTTGATCCTTTTTAGCCATTGGCCATGAGGTAGTTTTTGAATCAACATTAACTGTTTTCGGTGCAGCACGTTTCATCTCCTCTTTACTTCTTTTTGAAGGGTCTCCAGTCTGTTTTTGACCTTACTTGTACTTTGTAACTCTTTCAAGTCATCTATTACTATCTTTTTCTCAGCTTTCTTCAACCACCTGTGCAAAATGCTCCTCCACAGCCCTGCCAGAGTACCAACAGTTCGAGGGCTCTCTTTTTGATACGTAGACCCTTTTTTTTTTTTTTTTTTT
>NW_020455865.1:1088420-1097739 GCF_003342845.1 Nothoprocta perdicaria
TGCCGCTCCCGCGTTGTCATGGCGACGCGAGCGGCCGTTGGCGGCGGCCGTTGGCGCCGCCCGCCATACTACAGGTCCCGGCAGCCTCCGCGCCGCGCCGTGACTCGGCGCGGGCGACGGCGGCGCCAGCCGGGATGGAGTGAGGGGGCGAGCGGCGGAGCGAGCGCAGCCCGGCCAGCCCCGGCCCCCCTCCCGTCTCCTCCCCGGCCCGGGCCTATGCGGCCCCCCAGAGACCATGGGATCCCGGATCAAGTGAGTGCCCGCCGGCGCCTCCAGGCCCCGGGGAGGGCTCCGCAGAGAGGGGACTTCCCCGGCCTCCCTGCGGCGCGGGGCGGAGGCCGCGCGGCCGGGCCGGCCCAGCCTGCGGGCCTCGGCGCAGGGCGAGGCAGCGGGGCGAAGGGAGGCGGCGGAGCGGCCTCCCCCGCTCAGGCCGCCTGGCAGCCCGCGGAGCCGGGAGGCGGCGGGGCCGAGGCCTCCCACCGTGGAGCCCATCTCAAGGGGGGCCGGGGGCCGCCCGCCGCCCCTGCCCTGAGCAGGAGATGTCGCCTCCCGCCCTCGTACCCCGTGCTCCCCTCTGTCCCCCTCCCTGGTCTGTGGCCGTGTGGGGGGCCTGGCGGGGAGGGCAGCAGCCTTGGGGAGGATGGAGTTGCTGGGCTGGGCGCCACTGCCAGCACCATCTGCTGCTGTTCTGGGAGTGCCATAGGGTGGAGAGAGCTTAAAGCCTTGCTGCTTCTAGCTCTGATGTGTTGCAAGTGCGTTAGCAAGGGGATTTGGGGGAGGGTGACAAGTGGTGGAAAGGATTAATATCTTCCACCTGTAGCTCCTTGACCAATGTGGKTTTTTTTTTTTTTTTTKTTTAAGTTYTCATAAAACTGGAGTTGGTTTCTTGGTAAGCCCCACTGGTGTGTTTGGTAGAGGTTTAATAAAACTGTCACTGACAAGAGTGCTGCCATGTCTGTGAGTGGAAGACGTGCAGATAGAATGGAGGTATCCAGTTAGCTTGCRTTTTGTTGAACAGTTTCTGTAGGTGCTGTTGAGCAATGGCTTTTCCTTCTGTAATGCACCGTTCTTCAAGATTGCCTAGGGTTTTAACTTTTCTCCTCTTTTGTTTAGCTTGAATATGAGGCTGGAGCAAACATCGTTTTCAGTGCTGACATATGTTCGTGTTCCCAAGATTGTATGTTGGATAGATAAATATACTGTAGTCTTAGAAGAAAGTGTTGTTAATGAACATTCGTAATGATAATGCTGAGGTGATTTGTTAGTTACAGAAAGCAATGTGAAGTTTTTCTTTTTTGTACTTTTGGAGTATGTTTTTTGCTGTTGCTACAAAAGCTCAAAGTCTGAGAACTACTGAAACTTTCAGCTTGCATTCAAAGTACAGAATAGAAGCTGAAGCTGTCAGCATTTTGACAACAGTTTGAAGGTTATGTCTGTAACCTGCCGTTCCAGATCTGGGAGCTGTCAGTCTTGTTTAGGTCACTTCAAAATTGTGGATCAAAATGATTTCTAACAACAACATTATCTTAAACCTCTTAAAAGGCTCAAGTTGATATGAACTTTTTTACTTTTTTTTTTTTTTTTTTAAAGGCAAATGCAGGTTGTAGATTTGGGATGTGCACAAAATGAACTGTCTTTTTATTGGAAGTTTGTTAGTTTGACCTTTAGTGGCTTTAACAGAAGACAAACAGTTTGCAGTTTGCGGAATATGAGTGAAATAGCTCAGATGAGATGCTTCAGCTAAAACCCTTMTTGATATGGAAGATGTGGCAGTTTAAAAAATTTTTTTTTAGAATCCATGGATATAAAGTCATTTTCTGTGCAAGGTCTGTTTCAGTGTGAGTTTATCGGCTTTCAGGACAACTTGCAAAGCCTATGTCTTTCTCTGTCACTTGTAAAAAAAAAACAGAGGTGATAATTCCATATAAACATTACTTGTCATTTCTCTTGGATTTTGTGAGGAAGTGTTTTGTCTGCTGTGTGATTAAGTAACTTTGCCTTGAGGGACAATTGATAAATTACCTTTTTTCCAGCTCTTACAGAACTTAACAGCAAACTATTGGGATTCAGCAGTAAAGGAAGTAAGTGAATATGTGGGTATTGAACTGATCCAAAGCTGACAAGCATTTTAAATRTCTGCAGTATGTTTTGTTAGGCTGACCTAAAGAAGAGTAAGGCAGTAAGTAGCTTCCTTATGAAGGAGGAGGGATGTGTGGATGAGAAAACTGTTTTACAATTGGACGTAATGAAGCATGCCTCTTCTAGTGGGACTGCCAGTAGGTGTAGTAGTCAGTGGAAAAAAAAAAAAAAAAAGAGAATTTGAGTCTCTTGGTTCTTGCTATAGACTGATAATTATAGAAGATATTAAACTCCCTGGCACATAACGATGTGCACACATTGCAATATGCTCTGCATGAAACCTGGACATTTGTGTCAGCAATGTTTTTGATGGATGAATAGTAATGAGTCATGACTCCTTAGAGGAAATTATCAGTAGCTGTATCAGGYTGATGTGAAAGGATCAGCAATACTGAAAGCTTTTAGTTTGTATATAGCTGCAGGCCAAAACCGGGTAAGTTGAGTGTTGGGTTACTTTGCTATGGTTAAGCTTCTTGTCAGAGCACGATACTCTGTGTTTGTGCAAGACTTTCTGTGCCAGAGAGGTAACCTAAGAAAGGAGGTTAGTGAACCTATTTGTTATCAGATCTTGGCAGCCTTTGGTACTGAGGATATGTCCCATTAGAAAAGAGAAAGGTTGGGGATTCTATTATTACTAATGTATTAATTATCAGTTCTGTTGGCAAGAATTGCATTGTACCGTAAAACATAACTAGCTCTGAAATGGAACGTGGTATTTCATTGATGACTGAAAAGTTCCTAATATTAATTTGAAAATGCTTGGAGGTGATTAGCTTAAAGTATGCTGTATACTGAGATGTAATGTTATCTATCCAGGGAATACCGAACAGTATAAATTAAATAGTTGGAAATCAATAAGAGTCAGAAATGAGATTTCTGTTAGTGAATTAAAAACTATAGACCTCTATTATTTTTCTGCAAGAGTTGAGCAACTAACTCTTGTAACAAAAGAGAGCTAATTGTTAGTGTCTTAGGCTCTTCCCTTCCCTTGTGTGTCTCTTTAGAATAGAAACATTCTAATAAATAGAATGTTTCCATTAAATATCCTATGTATAGATAAGAAATACATTGCTGACAGAATTCAGATAGTGGCTTTAGATATGTGAAAGATATTTCCGTATATCTAGCTTCAGACAAAAACATAAATTCTATTAATTTCTGTTTCTAAAACACCTACTGCACCTACTGCATTTTCTGCAAATATACATATTATGGTGCTGTATGAAGTCTTGGAGGTACTTGTTTTCCAAATTCCACTATAAACTTATAAAATAGTCAGAATTCAACAGTGTCTTCATTTTCATGCTTAGGTGTTAGCTTGTTGAATTCAGTCTTTAGTACTAGGTTTCYGACCTGACAAAGCTACTTTAATTTTGCTGTTCACAGAACTGAGTAGAGGTTTGTCATGGAATATTAAAATACAAAATTTAATGTCTTTTTGTCTGGAAATTTTGGTGTATAATACGTGCTACTTGCCAGCTGTGTTGAGCAGTGCTTTCACTGAAGGATTTACACACAGGCCTAACATAATACTAACAAGGTGTTTGTTATTTTATCCTTTAGCTGTAAAAATATTTGAAAATTTATAAACTTTTAATTAAGGAAATAGTGTGCTAAAAGTAAACAGAAGGGTAAGATAAGGCTGTATAGCTCTGTACATTAAAGGAAAAATACATTTCTGGTGTTAAATGGTTATCAACTCATCCTAATCCAGTATCATAACTGTAGGAATGTAGCTAAAATCTCTATATTTGAAGCAGATTGTCTATTGCAGATCTAAACAACAGAAAGATAATAATGTAGGTTTATTTGGTATTGCAAACTAATAGTCAAATGCTCTGATTTCAGACTTCTCATAGCCTATCCATGTATTTTCTAAAACTAATAATAAAAAAAAAAAAAAGGCTACTAAATGAAAATCAATTGGGAGCACTGGTAAATAACATTAGAATTAATTGAATTGGGAACCATATTGTTGCTCATGAGAGGTGCTCTATAAAAGAGTAGAGTGGGACCCTGTGCCTCTGAAACCAATGGTAGCTTTTCTCTTGATTTAAGTAGGTGTAGGATTTGGCTTAGTGCCACTTCAGTTACACTGTGAGACTTTCTTATGTATTGAATTTTTTTGTTTCATTGCTTTTGGTGTTAAACTGGGGTGAAAAGAGCAGCATGAAGAGTAGATTTATGTGTTTGTTTTTGATGCTGTGTAAGGTGTTCTTTTTTTTTCTTTTTCCCCCCAGATAGGAGCTCTAGCATATCAGCAAATCAGATGGTTTTGTTTTTGTCATTTTCATTTCTTGGCTTTCTAGCTTAGTCAAAGTGTGAATCTAGGTAGTTTGTTTCACCTTGTCTAATGAGGTTTCAATTTCATCAAGAAAAAAGGTATTAGTGTCTGTCTCTCCCATGCCACCACCCCAAATGCTGTAGCAAATAAATAATTTACTATTATGGCCATGAACTTGATAACTGTTGTTTCTTTGTCTGAGGAGGATTCTGAAAACTGATAATAAAGGTTTTTTTTTTTTTTTTCCTGGCAAAGTTTCTGATGGAAGCATCTATACTATTACAGAATTACAGATTTGTCACAACGATTTAAAATGACTTGAAGGATATATGTGCTTAATTTTGTTTTGTCATCTTATTGTTCTTAATTCTTTTCTTCAAAGTCTTTTAGACMTCTTCTTCATAATGACTGATCTTAGCTTCAGTACTTATTTTGTTGCCTATCTGTAAGGCAAAAAGATCTGATATGAAATCCTCACAGACTGTGGAACAAGACGTCTAATTTATTAACACATCATTTTAATGTATGTTTTCTTAAAATCTTTTTGTCTGAGTAACTGAAAATGTACTTGTTATTGCTAAATATCCTTTTATTTTCTTACAGACAAAATCCAGAAACTACCTTTGAAGTTTATGCTGAAGTAACCTGTTCAGGAACCGGTTGTACTGGAAAAGGTACTATTTTGCCCGGGAATTCTACCAATTTTAGTCAAGAAATAGTTCCTCAGAACTGTGTATTGTGAGACAATGAGTGAACACTTAAGTATATTCAATAATATGCTGCTTTAATCCTTTAAATTGGGGCTAATAATGARAAAATTCTTCCTCTCTGAATAGGTTTGTGGGCAAATTTCTGCCTTCTTCAACTTTTTGCCRTATTTTGTCTTTTAAAATAGAAATAAAATTTATCCTTTCAAATGGTTTAATTACCTAATGCAGTAAATGCATTTTCAGGTTTGTATTCACTTCTGCATRTAGAGTATAGTTAGGTTTAAACCATAAATACTCCATACTTTATTCTGTGGAATTTGTTTTTATTCCCTCTTTTCTACATATCCACAGAAATACTCTATATCTTTTCTGAAATCTATCTTTCGTTAAGTGATGTTATCTAGAAATAAAGTTTATAAATAGCTTTTGATCTACTTGCAAGTTACTTTAACGAAGTACTGTTACGAAGTTGAGCTTATACAAATATTTTTCCATAATTTTATTACAAATATTTCTATGTTCATGTTAGAATAGTCCTGCAATCGCTACAATTAACATGTTAGTATGTTTGTAATTTTTGGATTATGCTCCCTTCCAAGCCTGATGAAGCTGATACGAATAGGCAGGAAAAGCAAAGGTTGAAATTTCTAAATCCTGGAATTTAGATCAAGATATTGTTTTCTAAGGTCAACCTCTAGAATTCTATGAAAAGGAAGGATGTCAAAACTAAGTAATCTYGATTAGTCACCATCATTGAAATAATATCCTTTTGATCCTTTATGAGAGAATAATATGTGTATTTTATAAGTAGTATAATGAACCGATAGATGGGATTTTAAAATCTCATTTATTGGACAGCTGCTCATAATCTTTGTCTATACCTATATTTCTGTTTGCTTCCTTCAACATAAGCCAAATAGCTGTAACTCTTCTTTAGTGCCAAAGCATCCCCAGGACTCGTAAACGAAATACATTTTGGGCTTGTCTTGCTGCTATGTACCATCTTGGCCATTTGATATAATTGCAGGAGCCCTTTTAATAACTAGTCTTTGTTTCTTCTCATCTGACCTGGTTCTAGTGCCAGAAAATTTGAACAAATTTGACCATAAACATTACATTGTACAGTACTAGTGTCTGGGTATAATCTTCTCTTTGAAGTTTGTTTGCATCCCCCTAGAGGGATTAATTCCCTGCTGTGGGAAGGTAGGTTAAAAAGCACTGAAACTACTTTACAGGTTTTTAATTGGAAAATTTAGTATATATTTTGTTCTATAAACCTATTGATTCTGTGGGAGTTTTACTTTAGTTCTGTGTTTTTTTAGGTTTGTGGTATATGTTTGTAGGTGCAAAATCTTTGGAAATGAGTTTTCTAGTGAGTGAAAAAAATATAAATTGCTTTAATAACTATATTTACATTTAATACATTCTGAAGTTATTAAATCTAAGTAAGTTTTAAAATTTTTTCAAACTTTTGCAACTTTTTTTATGATTAGGAGGTGTCTTTTATTCTTAGAACTCTTAGGTCAATGTATACCCAAATATTTTGTTTTTCTAAATTATTTGGTTCTTGACAATGTCATAGCTGCGTCTTAAGAGCTATGCTGTGTATCCAGGTAGATAGAATGCTACACTTCCATTCTAGAAACACAGTTCTAGAGACCTCTGTGTAGTCTTTTTTTGCCTTCTTGGTATCCRTTCTTTGCCAGGAGGCCTAGAATACCAATATATTTTAATATTATCAGAGGAGTGCATGTTAAATGGAAAGGAGCAATTGCTTTTAAGAAAATAGGGATGAAATAAAAGGGTGTTAGGAGCAACTTGTCAGGGATGTTTAAATAACTTTTTCTTCTCTTGTAATGGATTCTGAAATTAGCTAAGACGGTTATATTTGAAGTTCTGCTTCTAATGCGATAGTGCTKTTGATCATTTGTTGATCAATAAATAAAGTTATATGTTATAGTTAACTCTTAAATCAATTAGCTGATATGGACTTGAGGAAAACGAATTGCTCCAAAGCCATAAAAAATTCTAGTGTGGGAAGTTGTCTGGCTTGCAGGAGGGTAAAACATGCATGTGTTTTGTTAGTAATACAAAAATATATGTAGCAAAGAATGTTTTCCATGTAACTGTTAAATAGAAACTGCAATTAAAAACTTCAGTATATTATGCTTGCTTATCCGTTGCTTATGCTTGCTTGTCTGTTGAAATAAGAAATACTGAGTCCTATTATCAAGATGAACTCCTGCTGGACAATTATATATTCAAGTAACTTTCTCACAGCATGATTCACAGTTTTATAGTGAAGATTTGTTTGATTATTAGTCTGCAAGTGGGTGAAAGCAATGTTATACATCATCTGCTGTGCAGAGCGCTCACTCTTGGGTACCAAGACAGTTGACAGCAGAAGGAAGATAATTGTCTTGCACTTTGTCAGTAAACTGAAGTTCAACAGAGGTCCGCCAAGATGGCATGGAGCACTTGCAGTATGATCAGAGGCTGAGGGAGTTGGACTTTTTGAGCCTGGAAGAGAGAAGGGTTCAGTGGGACCTCACAGCTTTCCAGGCCTCTACATTTTTCAAGATGACAGCGCCCAGCTCTGTAATGTTCCATGGCAGCATAGGGAGAGGCAGCAGCATAAACTGAAACAAGACAGGATGCAACTGGGTATCAGAAGATTTTTTTTTTTCACCGAAAGAGCATTCAAGTATTGGGCAAGGTCAGCTGGAGAAGAAAAATTATGTAGTCTCTATCCTYGCATTTTGTCAAGATCTGAATGGATTGCAGCCTGAGTGACCTGGTCTGACCCCGCTTGGAGCAGGAGGTTGGACTACCTGAGATTCTTTCCAACCTGTATTTTCAGAAGATCTTAGTATTTTAGTTTTAAAAATGTAAACTCTAGGAGTATCSAGAAGATTTGTAGCCTTATTACAGGATAGCATCAAGAGAAAGTTTCATCAAAACCATKCAGGTTGAAAAAGCAAATGTTTTTAGAAATATCGATCATCTGTTCTCWATTGATTTGTGTATTTCTGGCACATGAAGTGATTGGAATGTTAACACGAATTCGGGAATGTGAATTTGGTTGTTGTATTTGAAAGTTGTATTTGCTTTTTGCTTTGTATATTTATAGAACTTGAGGATTTCTATTATATGCAATAAGTTTTTCTGGACTATTATGATTATTTTAGTGTTTTTGCAGGTATGACTTTACCTTGCTTGTGGTATTAATTTTTTAAATTAAATTAAAAAGTAGAAAATCTTAGATATAAGGGAATAGCAATACAGCTTATTGCTTAGCAAAAATTAGTAAGATATTTTGGACGTAACATAATTGTGTGAGTTTTGCGTCTTGCCTTCTATGTCTAAAAGGTAGCCATATTACCTGTAGCTGAAATCAGTAATTTCTTTGATGTTGGGGAGGGCAGAATAAAGTGCACCATTGCTGAGCAAGGGATGTCTAAGCTAAAGCTACTGATGTTTTAAACTTCTTTTAGTAAGTTTTGATAATGCAACCTGTGTCTTCAGTGCATGATCTTCTCTTGTTGTTTGCTGGAGTTTTATCCAGGAGATAATGAGAGACTAAAATAGAAGCTTTGTTTTATTTCAACCTCAGCTGAAAGGTTTATCATGTGTTTTACACTAAAACTCTTCTGAGAGTTAAAAACAATTCAATTGTAGTCTTAATTAAATATACATATAAGGAAAGTATAATCGCATTAACTTCTTGCAAAATAATTTTTAATTTTCAAAGCACTTCATTATGTTACAACTGAGGCAGATTATTTGTCAGAAATACTGTGTGACACATTCAAGAATCTTGTTGGACCTGACCCCAAGATCCTCTCTTGTTGGAGGGCGAAGAATTTAAATGTAACTGTCATACTGTTCCTGTAGAAAAAGAGAATTTGTTAGTCTAAAGTAACTGATCAAAACAGTCTCTAAAGTTTGAACATTTGAAAGTAAATGCTCACAAAAGTATAATTCCCACCATCAGCACCCCTGTCTGGGAGGACATAGCATGCTTTTGTGTGGGGTTTTTTTTTTGTGTGTGTGTGTGTGTTCTTGCCAAAGCAGACATTACAAAAGTATGTCAAGTCTGCAGCTTTAACATGTAGTGTACCAAAAGACCTTTCTCTCCAAGGACCTCATCTTTCATCTTTTTGTGAATGTAGTATAAATTCTTGCT
>NW_020455865.1:1097799-1110373 GCF_003342845.1 Nothoprocta perdicaria
AACCATAGTAAGGTAGAAACCTAAATGCAATAGCATGGATAAAGTGATAAGTGTGTTAGAATTTAACAAATGTTCACTGGATTAGTAAAGGAAATGTGATTTATACTGCTTCTTTTATGACAGAATTTAAAAGGTCTTGCTGTAAGACTTGCCATGTGCTTCTTTCTTTTCTTGAAAACATACCACTAAGTTGAAAAGGGAGATGAATCTTGGAAGGAAACTATTAACTCTGAGGGAGTTTATCATTGTTTGAAAGAAAGGATGGTATTTGCATTTGAATTGACGCTGAGTGTAGCATGTACCACTAATCTTGTTCCTACTAGAGGCTGGTGAGTAGTTTAAGTACTTCCTTCTTTACTTTTCATGTTCTAGTCTTGTGCTGTAATATTGCCTTCCCCCCCAGTATATCACAAATGTTATAACTTAAACTGATCGGAGTCCTAGACTCTGCTGGGAGGTGTCATGATGTTCTTGGGCCCCAAAAGTGCTTTGCAATTGCCACTGTGTTTCCATGGTAGGACTCTCTCAGGTAGAGAGAACTACAGTCTCCTGTGCCTGCAATAGGAGTTTGCTGCCACATCTTAGCATAATCTCTTTATTATCTAATATGATTTTAGATAATACAGCAGTACCTGCCGAAATACATGAAGTATTTTCTCGAACATAAACGAAGTTACCTGTGTAGGATTAAGTTATGAGTTAGTAATTCAAAACGTTTTAAGCTTTATCTGTATGACTCTGAGTAACCTTTAATTTATAAGGTGAAAACACTTTGTTAATTCAGGCCTGCCTGTTAAGTTTTGAGAAATATTTATTTATATTTATATTCATACTAAATATTTAGCAACAATAACATAGGAAGTGCAAAACATTTTTTTTCCGTTAAATAAGGGCTTTCTATAGCACATGTGCTGTTATTCCAACTGTTCCAAATTTTTCTCTTCTGTCTTCATGATACTGTGTGTGTATACCTAACTTCCTAAAACAGGATTGCAGAAATAACCACTTCTGAGCAGACAGCTAGTATCTGGGAATGCTGATTCTGCTACTGACCTCTTTTTCTGTTTCTGTTTGATCACTTTTAAGTACAAGGAAAGTTGCGGATACTGACAAAGAATTTATTAGGACTGGAAGGTCTAGGTCAAGTAAGTAACATTTCTATGGACTATTTTGTTCAGGAACAGTTCCTAWTTTGGATTTTATACTATAAATGAAATATATAACTTGATCATAAATACACTCATTTCTTATATATATTCTTAGCTAATAATACTGTAACAAAAAGCAATACTGTTAATGTTCAGTACAACTGTGGAAGTTCTTGAAGTGGAAGTCCATCTTCTGTAGGTTATTTTTTAGAAGGGATCTGTCCTTTTTGCTTCATGCTTTCACTGCCTCTGTCTTGAATCCRTTTCACAAGTATTTATGAGTCTGTGTTATATTGCTGCTGCTGACACTGTTTAACTGGAGAGAAATTTTCAGCATAGAAAGTCTCACTCTCAAGACTTTAAACTCTTTTGTTGATTTATATTTTTTTAAAGGAGCTTGACATCTTCATCAAGTTCACAGTGGGCCTGCTTTGTTTGCTTTCTCTTGAATGCTTGATAAGATTTTTCTTCTATTGTTTTGTGCAGCAAGGACAGAACTTGCCATGGCTGAGGTGGTTTTTTTTTGTAAATCCACAATATGGTCATTGTCTGCTGCTGAATAATTGTGGCTGCTTTTTGTACAACCAGAACTAAGGCTTTGGCTGTGAACAGATTCCTTCTTAGCGTGAAAAGAGACTAATCCATGTAAATACAGCCCCAAAATAAAGCTTTACAGAAAAAGGGAAAGGCTGCTAAGCAGGAGGGCAGAGGTCAGCAATTTAACCTTTAACCTAACAAATAAGAAGCATGAAAGTTCCCGAATTGGTTTACAAAGGCAAGCTCCTGTGATCTGTCAGTTTTTCTTTTCATGATAGAGTTGGGTGAGAAAACTGACTGACAGCTAGTGCCTTTTTAACTGCAGGTTGAAATTAACTGCTAAACTGAACCTTTTTTTTTTTTTCCCTTAAAAAAAAAAGTTGTTCGAACAAATTATTTTCATTCACTGGCTGTATTTCATAGATTTCCTTGAATTTGAGGGGAGTTGGAGTGGTTCTTTTTAAAGAGTTCTTGAGAGACTCAATTTAGACACTGCATACTACTGAAGGATTTGATATTTCAGCATTTGAAGCATTTAAGAATTTGATGAAGCACTTGTTGCAATTAACTCTGTGTTACTCCGTTAATGTGCTGTCTTGAGAGTTGGGCTGTTATTCCAATAACTGCGGACAGATTGTGCTTTGAATGGAGTCAGAGTTGTCATTAAAGTGGAGGGGAGAGGATGACTTAATTTAAAGGAGTAATTTTAAGTTTAGTTGTGCTCAGTTACAAAATTTTCCAACGGTGATTTGTTTTTCCTTATTTAATCACAACAGGTAATCTTGTTAATGAGTGTTAATTTTTGCTTAAAGCTTAATGCATCTGAAATCAACTGTTACATCTCAATACAGAGATTTCTGTAATGTGTAAAGAATTTTAATTAGAGAGTCATTCAGTTGAAAACGAAACAATGAAGTAATGACTTTAAAGTAGACTCCCTGTAGTTTAAGAATAGCGGTTTGGGATTCCTTTTTCTYATCATTGTAGTCCGTGTCCCAGAAATGACTCACATTTGGTTCATCCAAGTACCAAAGCTTCCTGCAAGCCTCTTCAGTGGAACTTCTGGAGTTCCAAGTTCTGCATTCCATGACTTCTTGGAAGTGTACGAGCAACTGCTGAATAGCAGTATCGGAAGGTTTTGGTTTGTGCTTTTCTTAAGATATGATAGAAATACTGAAAAAAAATCTGTGAGGAAGTAAGCAGTTTTTGTTTGTTACTGCTTTGATGAAACGAGAATTGTGGTTCTATTATTTAATATCACTAAAATGGCGAAAGCATGATAGAATATATAAAGGCTTTTTGTTTTGTTTCTTTACCTTCTGGTGGCCTTAGGAGGTTGCGACAAGATTGACTTTTCATACTTTCAGAATAATGTGGGTTAAATATAAACACATTTACATATCCTGAAAATAATTCCAGCATCCTAATGTCAGGAACCTGCTTTAAAGGAGAATGGATGAAGGTTAAAGGAAGACTGGATTTTGTAACTAATAATTGTCTTTGCATAATCCTAGACAAAATCTTCCAATTATGCTGTAGTTTTATTGACCACTTGCAAAACATTTGCAATGCTGTTGAATTTCTAAATGTCTTTATGTAGTGAATGTGTTTTTTTGGAAGTTGCCTACATTTWGCATTCTCTTTGCTTTGCATCAAGTATAAGATTGGCTTCTGAAGTTGTTCTTTGCTTATACCCCAAGTAATGTCTGATCTTGTTTTGTTTATCCATATGTCTATTGATGATTCACTTTGTGTTGAATTTGAGTCTATGAAAGTGTGAAAATGGATTGAAATAGAGAAAATACAGGTCTATTAAAYCATCTGCAAATGCATTAAAATTCATATGAGAACAAGAGACTAATATATTGACCACATCTCATCATGTCTAACGCAACTGGCAACTGCAGAAGCGAAAAGGATATGGGTATCTTTATCTTGCTTCCCCACGTTTAGTATCCTTCTGTGGTAAAGATAATGTTATGTGTTTGGCCTGTGTAGCTGCTGCTTTTACTTGACGGCTTAACTGTCTTATTGGTGTTTGTGATAGTTTATCATCTTTTTTTCCCATGCACCAGAGTGTTAAAAATTGTTTGATAATGGCTTAGGAAAAAATACTCATGAATTATTTACTCAAAGTACATACCACTTTAGTATAAAATAGATCCTGTCACTACTATGAATTTGAGATGCTAGCAAAGAARGTACTTTGTTCTGAAATGGATATGCTAAATAGGTTTTAAAGTATTTTTTGCTGGAAGAATTARCATTTTAAAATGGAAGTATATAGCTTTTTTGTGCGCCTCGGCAGTATTCATAAAACAAAATGGATATTGTGAGTAAATAGAATGATTTATGTTGTTTAATATTTTTATTCTTTAATAAACTGTAAAAGGCAAAAGTGAAACATAGCAAAATCTCATTATTGCCATCTCTTACATTGAGATTGCAAAATGCAGTATTAGTTGCAAGTATAAATATGAATCATGCTGTCTAGTAGTGTGGTAATTTGTCTGTTTTTTATTTTGATGTATTTCTAGATTGCTTTGCTTTACACTGGACACGAGGTTAGGTCATTCACCAGAGCATCTTGGAGCAATTCTGTACCTAGGCAAAACCCTTGGACTACAGTGGATATCACACAGACAGTTAATGTTGAGTATTGAGATGTTTTAAAAATAGTCATATATCTCAATTTGTTTATCTCAGAGTTTTAAAAACCTAATGACCTCATTGCAGCTTCACTGTAATTACCATGTTTAAACTTCTGTGCATTTTTTTTTTAGTTTAAACAGTCTTTGTGTTCTTTTTTTTTTCTTGAAACCAAAAGAAAATTAATGAGAAGAGACAAAGAGACATCAAAGAGGTTTTCCCTCTGATTGCAGTGTTAGAAGTTTTGCCTGAAAATAGGTTACATTTCTTCTGTTTTCAGCTGAATCCTCATTAACTTTACATTTTAATGATGTCCAGAGCAAATTATACCATTATGGTAGATGCCTTAAAGGGAGGCTTAAAGGACACCTTTTTAATGTTTGTTTCTTTGTTGGTGACTATTTTTACCAATATTATCAACAATGTTAGAGTGCTTAAAATAACTCTCATAATTTTTCAGAAATATTTTCCATTTTGAAATATATATGTATATATATATAAAAATAGAGTATCTTTTTTTAAAAGGAAAATGCAAGTGCATAATGCAAGTACAGTATGTTAGGGCAATACCTACATGTTTGTAGAAGAATGGAAATCATATCCTTTGCAAAAATTTACAAATTACTTTGCATTTTATAATCAGTTTGTTTTGTAAAGGTAAAATTTCAAGGAGATAGRTGATGTAACAAAGCCTCTAGATTGTTATGTTTTTCTGAACCTTATACAATGTTTTAAGGAGGAACTCTGAATTTTCAAATTACTTGATTTAGGAGGACAGTATGGTCTGCGGTTCTGTGTTCTAATGTAGTTCTTCTACTGTAAATTAAGAGTGCATAATTAACTTCTCAGATGAAGAATCCTGATATATGAAATGTTGCAGCAAGAACCTGTGTTTGGCAGGCCTTACTTTAAAAAGRTTAGCTGAAATTGGCAGTAGCTTGAATGGAAATTAAACAGTTTGGCAGTTGAAAACAAAAACAATTAAAAAATCCCAACACCTTCCAACCCACCATCCTCTAAAATGGACAGCAGTTTCTGTTATTCAGTATTAACTTCTTTCTGCTGCCCTTCTTCCCTGTCCCACCATCGCCCCAAATAAAGGTTTGGTTTTTGCATGTAGCTTCATGAAACATTACGAAGTTTTACCAGACAGTTTTGTGAAAGATCAAAACTTCTTTTTCCATATTTGCACACCTTGTGTCTGCATGTTAATCAGCAGAACCATTGGTCTTCTTGGACTACACTGTTATCCACATCTGTAAACTCAATATTGTGGGTGTTGGAGAAGATGTTGGGAGGAGAAAATCTGGATGTCCCAAATTTCAGCTATAAGGAACACATCAGCTAGTATTTCATTATTATGTTGCCATAAGAGGAATGAATTTCTAATTAATCTCTGATTATTTCTATTGATATCACTGTCTTTGGCATGATTTTACTAGTCTGTTGGCCTACATCAGTGTTTTCAGTGTTTTGTGTCCGTACTTCTAAACCCTTTGTTTTTTTTCCCCTGTGGAAGCAATTGGCTAATATTTTGTGCTGTTTTGTAATGTGATATTTTTATTAAATACAACCTCTTCATACATTCCAGAATGCCAGTTCCTGAATGTTCCTGAAAAACACAGTAGTGTTACCAGCTGTTTGGTATTGCTGTTCCCCTGCAGGTATAGCAGTGGTGTCCCCTGTAGTTGATGGGAACACCTTTGCACATCAGCAATACTGTAAGCTCAATTATTTTTTTCTGAGTCTTCAAATTTGTAGTTAGGAATATTTAAATAGTTTTTTAGACCCTGAGAATTTCCCCTTAGGGATACTCTAGGTTTTGTGATCTATTCTTCTGCTCAAATTTGTGTAGGTACTTCAAATTTGTATAGTGTTGTGCTCTGTGAGTATATACCTTATAATGTAAATGATGTTTCTCTTTTATTTTGAACTCATAGAAATCAATTTTTATTAAATAATGCCTGATTTACCTCTTCATTCTTGACTAAGACTGCTGTGTTTTGATGGAAATAATTAATATTTCCATTCTCAGTAAGTAGATGAATAATGCAAGAAACATAAAACACCAAAAGTAAAATTGAGCTTAATCTTTCCAATTCAGATATTTTCTTTTGATGTTAATAGTTCTTCTGTAGACATTTTTCAGAAATCTAAATTGTCATAATTGTCTAGGAGTTACAACATCCCCACACTTCGGTTCAGCCTGTTGTGKCCTAGGTGACCCCTTGTTAGAAAGCAGGTTTAGTTTTTTCAGGCTTTCAGTTCCCTGTGAGATAGATGCTGTAGAAGAACTTTGAAAGATGTGTCTTCACTTCCCAAATAGATATCTTTTAATTTATCCTGAGCTTGATGCCTTCCAGTGCAACTTTATTTTTGTTGTATCATTGTATCAATGATTGTATCATTGAAAGAAGGAAATGTTGAGTGCAATTTTCTGACTCTCTTTCCTGGGCTTTATTAGAGGAGTCAGAGTAACTTAAACTTTGAGATACATAATTAAAAATACTGACTAATAAGCTGTAGCTGCCCAGAAGATAGGTGTATTTTTTTTTCTTGGCATTTTGTGTAGAATCTGATTAGCACTAAAAACCTGAAATGTTCCTCCTGGAAACTTATTTTGCAAATATCTTTAGTGTGTCTCTTTCCAACCAATTATGTGTTAATCATAGTGCCAGATTGAAAAATTCTTATCATTCATACACCTATCCTCCCTTTTTATGTGCATTTCCTTAGTCAGTTCTTTTGTCTTATTTTTCTTGCTTTGTTGTGGTCAATTCAGTCAGTATAATAGCAGAGATGCGGAGACACGGGCTTTTTTTTTGTAAAGAGTTACGTTAGAGATGCACTATATAGAGATGAGTGCTATTTATGTCCTAAGCTATTGATTTTTAATTAATGTTGCCTGGGCTCATACATGTTGGCAGAATTGTTAACAGCTTGTGGCATTTTTCAATTCACATCTTCTTTTTGGTATTTTGACAGTGTCATTCATATCTCATGTAAAGTACCTCAGTCAGGTTAAATGTGTTAAAACACCGAGCAAAAAAGGAGAGAATGGAACATAGGGCTGCCTAGAAACCTTGATCCATTGCCAAAGTATTTAAACAATTTAGTGTTTTGGTTTTCTAGCTCCAAGCTGCTTCTCAAATCCCTTGCTAATTAATCCAGTTAATTCTTTGTAGGCGAACTGTATGCAGGGCTTTTTCTTGTGCTTCTATCACCAAGAACCCTGTTTTGTGTTTGAAGCAAACCTAAGCTCTGTTATAAAGGTTGTAGTAATAAAGTGTTAGCAGATGTAAATACAGTGTTTTGAGTCTTTCAAAGGAGTTGTGCTCATGTGTATAACTTCTAGTTTAATCTTTTGTGTTTAAAAATTAAGTATAATATATAGTTTATGCAAGAAGATGGAAAGAATTTTGTCAGTGGCTTGATCCTTCCAAAAAAAGGAGCAGATCCCCTTATCTGTGACTAAACCATCTGTATCTCTATAGATGTGCTGCGTAGCTCTTGAGTGTACTGCTAGTTTTTAGATTTTAGAAGTTGTTTTATATAGGATGTTCTCCTGATTTCCTTAGTTGTCCTCGAGAGGTTTGGAAGGCAGCCCAGTGTGAACTGATGAAGAGGTGCTCTTCATGTTGTGGGTTGACTTCGAAAGAAAACATTCCGGGAGCAGGTTTGGAAGGAGGTTAAAGTTGCATTTCTACGTTTAATTTTAAATGGTATGAAGGAAAAAATGGCTTATAGCAAATCTGCTGCTAAGGGAAGGAAAGGAACTGGCAGAAGCCTTGAGAATACTTGTAAGTACAGTTGGAAATTTGTTATGTAATTAAAGTGGGGAAGAAAAGAAGGGAAGATTACAAAAGGGCTAGTTTTTACATGCACCTGATTTACAAGCTTAGTAATTAATTAATGTAACGTGGTTATAAGACATTCCCTTTCAGAGCTATCTGCTGCCTGGGAAGTATCTTGATGCTAGATATGAATAATCATATGGCTGGAACTATGTCAAAAAATTTCAAAAATAAACGTTCTCAGTGCATCTCTATTTTTGCAGTTAGAAATCTTTGATAACCATACCTTTTCTACAGGGGAAAAAAAGATATAGGCTAAGATTCTTGTGTTTTTAAAATTTTTAGTGAGATGATAAGTTTCCTGTCTGTTTTCAGTAACATCAAGTTCTTTATAAAACAAACAAGTCTTCAAGCTGATAGTAGGCTTGAAATATGTGCTAAGCTTCTTTTCTTAGAGGCCTTCTTTTTTATATAGTATCACACATGTCATAAAGCAAGCTTTGTTAGTAGTAGCTGAAAGCATTGCAGATATAAAATAGGTCAGTAATGCAAATGTAAACATACCCACAGTTCTCTGGTAGTGTTTGATGCTGTCCAGCTAATGAACTTTACCCCAAAAGAGATAAGTCATTCTAAGTAGCTGAGCACTCAGTTATCTGTCTTTTCTTTCATCTTGCTGTCATGAGCTCAATGAGGTCTATTTCTCCAATTCAGGATGTTCTTCCTCCCCTTCTTACTGCAGCCCACTCAAGAAGCTCAGCTTCTGTGATCATACCTCAAGCTACAGGAGTTTTCAATTCTCAGTTTCTTCTGTGTTTGTTTTTACAAACTTTCTTATCTATTTACTGCTTCAACTGGTGGGCTTTCAGAAGACCTCAGTGATGCTGCAGCTTTAAGTGAGGCTCACTGTGACCTGTCATCTTCACAAAAGTTCTATCTAAATTTGGCAGTCCTTTATTGACAGTGATCTTTACATTAATCAGAATCACAGTGATAGATGAAATGTATTTTGCTGTACATTCCAACAGGTATTAGATTGTTTGGTACAAAATGGTTCTGTATAAAAAGAAGTCCGCTTCCAGAGCGGTTCCATGCTTACCTTTTATTTCTTATTCTTTTCCTAGGATATTAGATTTTTTTTTTCTCTCCTCTTTTAATGGCCAGAGGAGTCCTTTGGAGACTCAAAGTGATAGAGCCGCAGACTTGGAATAATTTTTTGAACATAGAAGAGGCTGAGTCTTCAAGTATCTGAAAGCTCTGTAGTAGAAATGTAGGAGAGTTCATACAATGTCACTTTATGGACATGCTCCTAGAAGAAATCACAATCTCATACTAACCAAACTCACAAATAAACACTCTCTCTAGCAAGTCCAAAGGCTTGTCAATGTGAACAGGTATGTTCCTGTGTGGGTCTGTTAAGCCTTCTTCTACAGTCTTTAGTTCTTGTATAAAAAGAACTATTCAGCTTGCCTTGTGAAAGGATCCAGTTCCATGCGTTACCCTACTCCAGAATGGCAGAATGGGATTCCCAGGTTCCTGGGGCACAGCTCTTGGAGTGGAGTTTTTTGTTTTGTTTTGTTTCGTTTTTTTTATCTCAGTACCTTCTACAATAATAGCAATCTTGAGGCCATGAAAAGCTGCAATGCTTCTGCAATGCTTCTGAATATTTGCTGTAAAATCTTCTTGCTATGCCAGGATATTCCCCTGAGAAATGGTATTTGTATAGATCAATAATGCAAAGCAGTGTCATTCGGACTGATGATACTCTATTAAGGTAACGTATGATAACTTTGAAACTGAAAACAGTTTGAGACTACCAGTGTTGAAAGTATGAAAGTAAGGTCAGATTTTTAAACATGAATTTTGCATGGCTTGAGGCTTAGAAATCAGTATTCACTGTTTCATGTTTAACAAAGAAGATATAATTGCCTGTACTACACAGAGAATATGATTGCTGAAGATGGTGGCATTTTGTTTGTTTGGTTCCGTGTGTTGTTTTTTTTTTTCTTTTTTTTTTTAGTTCAACAGTTGAAGAGCTTATGGTTGGCTAGAACGCTTTTGTTCCAAATGCTTTTTGGGACAGTTCATATTAAATCTGAAACGTGACAGTCTGTGTTACAGTAAATATATTTGTACAATTCTTGTATGTATTTGCCTACTAGTATGTCTATCTGAATTTACTATGGTTGATGAATTTTCGAGAGAGATTTAATATGATGTTCGAAAAGATTTCCAGACTATAAAATGCAAATTTTAGCTGCTGCGTAATTTATTGAGTAGAATTGTGGGGGGGGGAGGGGGGAAAGTAAGTAACATTAATGAATGTAAGTGTTAGCAAGAATTTCAGACCTCTGCTTTCCTCCCCTCTCCACTCCTGATGGTCTCTGACGTCAACTTTGCCTTCACTCGTCTTGAAAATTCTCTGTGATTGTTCTGGTGTGGACTCACACTTTTGTAACAGTAACTAGACAGTAGTTACTTATTTCCTTAGAATACCTCTGTGTTAAAAATTTGGCAAGCTGCTGCTTTATTCTAGTCTGTGTTTTATGTGAAAGGTGGGCACATACATACCTACATAATGTAGGCTATGTTAGAAGATTACTCTTAGAAAATCGGTTTTGGCTAAATGTATCAAACATGAGGTCTGTTAGCATTTACATACAAAGGTATCTTGTATTTGGTGTAAACCGTACCCAAAGTGCTGCAAATACTTACGAGCTTGATTTTAGCCATTATATAAACTTACTGTAGTTGAAAGGAGAAAACCTGTGTGTGTTTGGATTGTTAGCCTGGAGGCCTAATATGGAATGTAATGTTTTTACCTTTTTTATAGCTAGGATTGTTAGCTTCCTTTGTCAATTATAGATACCATACACAATCTTTTGAAATTTAAAATTATATACAGTTCTCTAAAGAAAATTTCCTTGTATAAAAAAGCTATGAGGAAGTCATAGCTTGGCAACTTGCTTTATTTTAGATGGATATTAAAAACACATCAGATACTGCTGAACAGGGCCTAGGGAAGTTTTTTCTCCTTTACTGTCCCCCTAAGTCTTGATGTGTTAATAATAGACTATTATGGAAATCATAGTGAATTGCTTAATCTGTCCCGTTTTTCCCTCTCCCTCTGTTTCTGTGATGTATATTTTATATTTCCTTTGATACACTTTCTCTTTTCAGTAGCTCCCACTTTTGGATCATTTTACTGAACTCATACATGAATTTCTGCTCGGAGTGGCTAACTTGATATTCTGTTTGTGGATTATATGGTTGTGAAAATCATTTTCTTGCTACTAGTTAGTTTTTTTGCCATTACGGAATAGACTTTCAAATGTTCTTTTAAGGAAAAAAAGAGGCCAACTTTGTAAATGTTTTTATGGTATTAATGTCAATGGACTCATTATTTGCACAACAGCTGATGTACTTAGTATTGGCTGCTTTGCTTAATTGGTAACTGTACTACATTTATGAAAACCTGGGTAATTAAAAGCAATAGGTTAGTGTCTGCTATTTATGCATAAGTAGTCACAAAGACGCAGGCTGCGGCCCGAAACATGGAAGATTTGCTTAGTAAGTAGTCTGCATGAATACTTTCATGGCATACTGTCCTCAGGTGCATTGTTGTTTGAATATTCAACTTATTACATATTCTTACTGTCTGTATTAGTATTCTGGGGTAACTTCAGCTGTAAGTTCTTTTAAAATAGCCAGTATCTTGATTCTGCTAGTATCTATGCTTTTGATTGCATTATAGTTTCAGCAGAATCATAGYGTGTAAGACGTTCTCATAGAATTTTCTTTTGCATCTTGAGTACGTTCACAGTTTTCTTTCTTTAGAGTTAGAAATATTTTAAACTTCTTTTATTCCTAAAGTTTCATATACAGGGGAAAAAAAATCATTTGGGAGAGGTATTTTCTGCTTGAACTTGTGCAGGAGTTTCTTGGCAGTTCTATCCCATATGTGGTTTTCCCTATCCCCTTTTTCTCCACCTCCCCTACTCCTATCCACACGTTTCCCTCCTCCCCTTCTCCACTGACTCTGAGATGTTATCTGCCCGCCAAGTCTGCAGCAGTTTAGGGGCAAGGAGAAGTGTGCGGTGCTGCTGAACACAGGACATGGAGTTTGCAGAGGTTTGGAAAGAAGTTTGCATTACTTTTAGTTATGCTGTATAAGGACTGTAAGCTGTAATTGGTGCTGAAATTGAAATTGCTCTTCATGGAAGCCTATTTAATTTCAGAGGGACAAAAAAAAAGTTATAGAAAGGAAAAATGAATTACCAAACATTGTATTTTTCAGTTTGGGATTAGTGTAGCTGACTGATTTGTAGCCAATAATCGGCTGACTTTTATCAGAAGCAGCACAGTTTAGAGTATACTTGTGTCTACGGTAGACAGTTTTTCTTGTGTATTCCTTTTCTTTTTTTTTTTTTTTTAATAATAGCTACT
>NW_020455865.1:1110389-1115174 GCF_003342845.1 Nothoprocta perdicaria
TTTTTTTTTTTTTTTTTTTTTTTTTTAAATAATAGCTATCCTGGTTTCATAGCATCCATATCTTTCAAATGCAGAGCAGTTTGAGATTGCCCATGTCTAGCCTCTTTAAGGAGCAAAACTCTTCACTTCATGACGTAAGGAAAGTTGCGTGAAAGAGGAGTGCGCTTCGCCTAACATGCCAGTGTAGCATATTCCCATCCTGTCATCTGGAAAATTAAATCAGGTTACAGCGTGGATTAACATCCAGAATTGTGAGGAGGGGAAGGTAGCGTCTTAAATGCCATGAAATTGAGCAATAGGATTATACAGTTCACAGCTAATTTTGATATTCTGCGTTTGGCTTTTTCTCGAGCAAGATGCTGTAAGGAAAGCAGTAATAGCTTTTGGACCTGTCAGCAGTTCTATACTTACTACTAGTCACTGCTAATCTTAGCTTGTATGTGTTTGGGTCTTGTGTACAATGCTGCAGATAGTATTCATAAATATGAAGTAGAATCTCTACTCATTGGGGGAAGCTAAATACACTAGGAGAGAGAAGTGCATTTGTGCAGTTGGGAATCACTAGCATGTTATCCAATAGTGTTGGTCTTCTGTAAGGACACGGTGAAGAAGCAGAATGCTGCTGTGAGAAAGCAGCAAAATCTTACTCTTTTAGCACTGAGAAAAGCATTTTTCCTCCTCCCCTTAAAAAAAAATATATATATATTATACACACACACACACACACACAAACACACACATATACAGGACTTGCAAAAACTTCATCAGAGAAGTGGTCCAGCTGCTCTCTGTTACGGTTTCCCTCAATGCCACCTCTTAAAATAGTGGTAAAGGAAACTGCTTCAGAAACTAGCAAGTGATCTCTTACGTATGTGTGGCTTTTTTTCTTTTTTCTTTCCTTCTAACTGAAAATGCCCTAGGCCAGGGCATCTGTTGTGAGCAGTAAGGATAGTGGATCTGCAGGTCTTCAGGCACCTACACTTCACAGGCAGCAGCTACTCTGCGCTGAGCACTATCCTCTGGGCAAAGGGCTTGCAGTGACGTCCACCAGGTTGGTAAGTGAATCACTCTGACCTGAAGCCATCCATGAGTTTCAGGGAATTTGTATGCTATACGAGTATAAGCTTTTAAAGCTGAATGCAAACATTAGGGATAAAACGAAGCTGGCTTTTCCTAATGCCAGCAGTTTTAGTTTGAAATCTGACACGTGTGTTCCTCTGTAGTTTTGTCTCTAGGAAGATGAGAGATTTCAGATAAGACCATGCATTCTAGTCTTTGTTTTGGAATGGCATTGTTTCTATACTTCCTGCTTTGCAGACTCTCTATTTCAGTATAGCTTGTTGCTGCTCATGTACAGTGACTTTTCGGGAGAGCTTTATAAGCACTTGCTTAGGCGGCAACTGTGTGGATCTTGGGGTAGTTTGTGGCGTGAAACTTGCAAAGTCTCAGGCCAGGGGAGAGAGGAACCAGGGGCTGGGGTCCCTGCAACGCTCAGGAGCAACCTGCAGCTCCTGCTGCTCGGCAGTGTGGGCAAGAGGAGCTGCGGTCGGCACCGCGCTCTTTGGGCTGGAGCTGGCACCGTGTGCGGGTGGTGCTTCTTGTCTTGTCCGCTCCTGTGACCCAGGCTTTGCTTTCGGTGCTTTGTAGCTTTAGGGTGTCCTGGAAATCCTCGAGCTCTGCGCTCTGCTCCGACTGCAGGAGAGGTTGGCTGAAAGGATTTCAGAGCCTATTCCACTGTTCTCAAGTCAACGAAATGATTTCACTTTCCTGAACTTGTTGTTGTTTCCTGAAGTTGTTGTAGTTTTACAGGCAGAGTTGATAGTTATGTTCCCGTCTTAACCTAGGGTGCTGGAGATAGCAGCCTTATGAGTAAAGCTGCATATTGAATGCCTGGTGAGGAAGCCTGCCGTATTCCCGCGTTTCTGTGCGCGTCTCCCTCAGTTCAGGAGGAGATGGGTGCCGTGTGTGGAGCGGCTTGGTGCGGGTTGTGCTCCCGGGCTTGCCGGGCCCTGTGCAGAGCCTGGCCGTGCTGGGTTGTGTGGCCTTGTTTTGTAGGCTGCGTTTCATGGCCAGGTGCCTTGATGGCCGCTATTTAAATGTGTTTATTCCTGTGTGTGATTTAGAGAGAGGGCTTCAGGTTCGTGGAACTTTATATACAGATCCAAAACAGTAATTACCAGATAGAATTTAAATGTCATTTTTATTGGGTGATAGATGTGTATGTAAACATAGTTGAAAGCAGTATTCAAACAAACATTTTAACAGTGAATCATGTATAAAACTATGAAAGCTATAATAAATATGATGTGTTCTCTTTTTCCATTGTGTAGTGTTTTCCAAATAAAGATACAGGATGCTTAATAACCATTCTCAGGCTATTTAAACGTCAAAGCAATGGAGCTGACGCGATGCAGGATATCAAGTACCCGTTAGAAGGTGCAGCCCTGCGGGTGAGGAGCTGCCGGGCCCAGCTGGGTGGCTGCCCTGGCCCCTTGGAGCAGGTTCCAGGCTGCCCGTGGACGCTCTCGGGAGCCGCTGCCTCCGGAGCGTCCTGTCCCTCCTTGGCATCTCCTGCCTTCCTTAGCCCGCACGTGCCCGTCCGCTGCTTTGCGCTGCTGCTAAGCACTTGCTGTTATTTCCATAGAGTTTGAGAAGTGTGAAATCAAACTCATTTTCATGTGAGTAAATTGCGGATGAAATTAAATAACTCCTGCTCTATACAACTGACTGGCCTAAGCTTTATCTCTATAAAGTCAATACAGTTTATAACATCCCGAGCAGTGTGTGCGCTCCTTAGTGTGCTCGGGAGGGCCACGCGCTCCTTGTGGAACGAGACACCGACCCGCACGCTCTGACCAAAGCCCCATCCTCTCCCAAGCTGTCGAGTGGTGAGTGCCGAGTGTTAACGGGGAATAGTGTGAGCTCTGCCAATTTTCTGTTGGATTGGATGGTCCTGGGAGGGAAAAAAGAAATCTGAGTTGTTGTTAATTTGTTGTTAATTGTTGTTTAAAAGCTAAAATTTAAAACAAAACCAGAAAAGCCAAACAAAAACATCTTTGAGTGTGATTTTTTTTCAAGTTACTATTTTCGTGGTGTTTTGTTTTGTGCTAATGAGACTACTTTGTGAGGTGGCTTCCGAAATGATGAGAGCAGCAGCATGTATTTACTTGTCAGCTCACTGCACTTAGGCAGCAGTCTCGGTCTTGTGGGSCGGTGCACAACATCTGCGTGGGGAGGCCACACGCGGCCTCCTCTGGGTTTGCACAAGTGCTGTGACGTCTGTGGGGGTCTTGGTGCATAAGGCAGCATTTGAGATGCTAAGAAAAACGTGCACGTGCAGACATACACACATACACACACACAAGTAGTACAACTCTTAAAAAAAAAAAACCACTATGCAGCATGATGGTTTGTTGCTGGAGACGCTTGGTACGTGTAGAGCAGTGCGTGGCTGCCCAGGTCTTCACAGTGGGTTGCATGTTCAGACTCCTCGTGCACGTTGGACACTTTGTCACCGATAGAAGGATTTTCAAAATAAAGCTTTAAGGRCAATCTCTTGCCTATAAAGGTTTATATATGAAATTTTATATATTTATATATATTTGTATGTATGCAAAAGTGAAATGTTAAAATTAAAGGTCTGGTGGTGTTGGAAAATGAAGCTAAGAAGTTGTTAAAACACAACCTTCTTGTACTTGTAATTTAAAATGAATACTCCTTAACAAAATGTTTACATCTGCTACCAATAGAATCACCAATCAGCTAATTTATTACTAAAAATAAATGTTGCCAGTAAGAAATCTAGGGTGGGACTAGTCACAAACAACAGTATCTGGTGTATATGTCATAAAATGATTCTCTTCCCCTCAAGCCTTAGCTACAGTGCAGTATAACAATAATTGAGCAGTAAAGATTGTKTATGCAATTTCACTAGGTACATAATGGTCAGAATTTGTGGAAACATTGTATAAAAAGTCCAGCATCTGGTAATAATACATCCAGTGTGCCAAGCTTCAAACAACGGAGACTGAGCGCGACGGAATGAGTGTGAGCCGTGGCGAAGGATACTCCTTGGATTTTTTCCTACGTATTATATGTTATTGTAAATTCTGTTTATTGCAGGTTTTTATAATAAAAGAAAAATATTTTGTAATATGGAATCTGACCATCTCATCCATATTCCTTAGAAAATGAGTGTATTTGAAGAGTCCTATTATAATCTCAACTATGATATTTTGTTGTTTTATGAATATACCTAATTAATTTTAACATAATTTCTGAGGGAATACTGCCATATTATTCATTCTGACAGGCCAAAGGAATAAGAATGTTTTGTCACTCTTACTGATCTGAAACATTTAGCTGGTTTATTTTACTGATGCTAGAGAAGTTCAGGGCTACCTTAGATTTTTCTAATTCCTGTTTTATAAGGAACTTGCCTTTTCTATTAACATTAGTTTCAATTCTGAGAGCTTTGTAGTCTAGTATCGCTGAAAACAGTCTATGGATATTAATCACCACAGTGCCTGTAGGTGGCAAAACTAGTTATGTGATTGAAAACAAAAGTCAAAATGCATTTGGGAAGTGCTTCCTGGTGACACGTGGTGTTGGCACATTGCAGCCAGAAAAGTATTCCACGAGGTAAAAGCCTAAGGTTGAGTGTGTCACCAGGTCATTTATTATAAATTAAAATGTATATGTGTATATGTACACACAGATATTTATAATTTCTTTTATTTTGTGTTTGTATATGTGTCTGTGTGTGTATGTTTTATATACTTTTTT
>NW_020455865.1:1120184-1427133 GCF_003342845.1 Nothoprocta perdicaria
GAGACAACGCAGCCGCAGGACAAAGCGCTGCTTCAAGGCTAGGGAGCCCTGGGCAGGAGCATCACAAACAGGGACCGAACCATCAGCTGTGCCTGTAGAGCTGAATATTTTCTCAATTTAGAGCATTTGTCCAGAGCAGAACTATGTCCCTTGGCGTATAAAACTGAAGGAAATGCATATTCCTGATAACAACTGTTTTTGCAGTATCTTTTAATATATGCAAGTGAGGGTAATATATATCTTGATTCATTGCCTCATTATATCATTCCTGGCATATATTAGTAGTATGTTTATTTTTTAATGGTCTCTTATTTAGCCCGGGTAGGTGGGAAGTTAGTTTTTCCTGTGTGTTTCTGCTTGTGCCTTTCGTATGCTTCTGTTTTGTCATTTTAACCAGCAGCAAAAATGCAGAAACTCCTTCAAATCTTGTGTCCTTACCTATGTAACAGGGCAGGCTACTCCTGTTCTAATTGTGTTATAAGGCAGTTGTGCTGGATAGAATTGCAAAACTTGAGAAACGCATGGCAAAGATGATTTGCATCTTAATAGAGCCTTGGGCGTAAGCTGTTTATCCAAGCTCCGTTTTAAAGTTCGAATTTACCAAATCTAAGGATTATAGTATTAAAGTTTTTCTAGAATGAGAGAATTCAGACAGAGAATATATTTAATAGCATGCTAGAATAGCTGCTTTTAGTAGCCCTTCAGGTGCTGGACAGAGTTTCATATGGCACGGAACAGCCTGGTTTTGTTTATTGTTTTGTATGTTTCTTTTACTACTAGTAGGCCAGGGGGTGCAAGGACCATTGTGGTGGGTTTGTGCAGAGCAAGACCCTGATGGGAGCCAGTCGCGTGTCTGTGCCAAAGCTTAGTCCTGAAGCCGAGGGCGCTCGCGGTGAGCGGGCACTCACACTCGGTCCTGAGGCTGAGGCTGCGCACTGCACGGCCTGGGCCCGGCGGCCCCGCAAAGCTGCTGCGGTTCTGGCGCCTGCATTGGGAAGGCGCGGTGCAGGGGGACGTGCCGCAAGCGCAGGGCACAAATAACAGAGTGTTGCAAGACCTGCAAGCCCTTCCTTGGAAGGAGCCCAGGAGGAGACTTGGGTTTTGTGGCCGGTGTGTCCCTGAGGTAGTGTTGGACTGTAAAGACTATCTGAAAAMTCCATCAAAAGTCTGTGTCCAGAAGTTAGACAAGCTCAGAATGGAAAWAGGGGTAACTGGACTGAAGTGCAGGCAAAACCAGTTCAGTCTCCTTTCTATGTGTTTTGGATGTTCTTTTATATAAAATAGGAATCAATATCGGATGTTCAAGAAACACAATTTGATTTCACCACAAGTTACTCAGCTAAGTGCAAATATTACTGGTTACAATTGTATGGCCTTTGTTATACAAGGGGTCAGACTAGATGATCATAATGGTCCCTTCTGGCCTTAAAACTCCGAGAGTTCATGAATAATTTAGAAGCTGTCCTGCCAAACCTTATTCGTTGAGGTAGTCGTATTAAAATCCTGTGGGACTAGTCGTGTGAGCAAAGGTTGTGGGATCAGGCCTAAAGTGAGTAATCATTATCACTTTATGTTTAAATTTATTGATAAAAGTATAAAATATGCAAATCAAGTAAAGATGGGATTCTTTAAAATGGGAGGTTCTTATGCAGTAATATTCCACTTCCTTAATTTAGTCATTATCAAAATAATTTAAAAAGTTCTGTTGTTTCATTCTCCTGTAGAATGAAGAGATTCATTTCTATTGTGCTGCTGTAGTTCAATATAGGAACAATTTAAAAACGTCATTTAAAAAATTCATTATGTRTAAAAACTTTAAAACTATAAAGGCTATATTGCTTTTTTGATTTAGCAGCCCCGTTCAGCTGGCGTTACAAAGTGAGGAGGATCTTTTGTGCTGTAGCCTGAAAGCAGTTGTTAGGGCTTCAAAGTTCCCTGGCCCGTGGAGGAGGATCCTTCTTGGGATTGCACCTCTTGCAACTTGTCTGCCACGTCCCACTGTACCGAGGCATAGAAAATGTCAGAAAGAAGCCAAAGCTTCGCTGGAGGTGCTGTGAAAGCAACTAGTAAGTGGGTAAAAAGGTCTTTTTTTTTTGTTGGCAGCGGCAGGTAAAAGAGCCACGAGGGGCAGGGGCAGCTGGGGAGTTGTTGCTGGGGCCAGTGGTCCCGGCCCTCGCGGCAGGGCCTGGAGCTGCGGCCTCGCTGCCCTCTCTGCCCCACTCTTGGGGATGCTCTCCATGGGGCAGGATGGTTTGCCYGCTTGCCAGAGACCAAGCTCAGGGATTTTATGGTGGAGGGAAGAGGGCTACAAATGGGACTTCTTATSCTTTTGGTGACCAGGCAATCCTGCTCTATGTGTATGTACTTTGAGGAAGGCATGACCTTTCATTTGCATTTTATTCTGCAATGGTAAACTGTAAAATCACACAGGGAAGTCTGAGCTCAGTTCTTAGCTTTATATTTGGGAAACTTAATAGCTAAGCTCAGGTTTTACCATTGTTGCATTCATCTTTTCTTCAAGTAGGAACTACTTTTCATAGCCAGTGATTAGAATTATAGCTTTCACGGTATTGATCACTATCTAGCATATTCTCATATATGGAGATCTAAAAGCTCTGAATAATATTGACAATATTGAAGAAAGTGTCCTCTCTTAACCTTAAATTATCTCAGGTGGTTACTGCCTCTGTATCATCTCTGGAAAGTTTAATGTTAGAAAATCTCTTCTTTCCCTGAGGGTGTTAACGTCCTTATCAAATCTCATCATTTTCTCCTTCTTCCTCCTGTAGTTCTCTGACTCTCCCGGATGTGTCACAGAACGAGAATCCAGGAAAGGGGCACCCCTGACTTGTAGAAGTTGCTCAGCCGTTGCTGCCTTTGGGCATCCCTGGCGTTTGGTGTCACCCTGCTCTGGGCGTCCCCGGCCTTTCGTTTCAGCAGCCATATTCCAATTGTTTAGTTAACAAAACTCTTCGTCCGTTCTCCTGGAAATGAAATAGCACCATGAAATTGTGCTCTGCTTCTTAGGAATATGGACCTGCTCAGCTCTTTCTTAGAATTCCCAGTCTGTACCATGTTTCATGCTGAAATCATCAGGAATGGAGGATTTATGGTATGGAACGATTAACCGCGCTAGGTGCGCATGACTATTTTTCTTTAGTAACGAGTGCAGGAGGATTTTGGACACTAATGTTATCCTCCTACATTTTATAATACTTTCAATCCATGTGAGAAATGTTGTCAATGAAATGACTTAATTTTACAGTGAGAGATGATATTCTTTCTATAATATGTAGGTGGAAGAAAGTGAAAACTGAAGTTGTTGTTTGCCTAAGGGAAAAGAAAGAGTTGGTGGCAAAGGTTGGAATGAAAAATAGGTTGGTCTTGGTGCTACCTTTGAGTCCTGACCATAAAATGACTTGTTTTTGATTGAAATGTTTGGTGTCAGTGTCTTCCAGTGGGTTTCTTCACACTCTCTTTAACAAAGGAAAAGGGTTGATTTTCAGTTCATTGAAATAAGCTTTCTTTTCACCCCACTGTTTATAATATTCTTGTCATTATTTTTTCTTTTTTTTTTTTTTAGTTCCTGAGCTCTTGTGCTAGATCCTGCACAAATGTATGTGAAGGCTTCCCCAGGTAGAGGAGTTTACAGTGTTAAAATATTGAAACAGGATTTCCTACCCCCGGAAGATGCATCTCCTGCTGGAGCCAAACCACAGAGCAGATTTATTGAAGTGGAGCTTAGTTACATAGGGATCGAGTTTGATTTTTAGGTTTTAGCTCAAATTTGAAACTGTATTTCTCTTTCTCCGTTGACGTATKATAATTGTGTGAATGTATTTTTGTGGTTTGCAATATCTGATTATTACAAGGATCAAATCTGCCTCAGTCTTGTCATGGATATGAATGGAAATCTAATTTAAATATTATTTTCATAATAATATTTTATCAGTCTAAATTTTATATTTGATAAACAGAACTGATTTTTCAGACATTTGGACAGGTCCTCTTTTAGACTGTCTATTTGACTATATTTTAAAGGCTGGACGGTGGGTGGTGCAGCAATGCTAACAAAGCCATCGAGGCCGTTTGTGTAAACAGGGGCTCTCCTTTGTGAGCGCCTCTTGTTAACTCGCCATTGCAGAGCCTTGCTGGGGCTTCCGGAATAATTTGTTTAAACTATGCAGTACAGATTCCTTATTTTAGCACTAAGACTTACAAAGGCTTCTTTTAGCAGCCTTTAATTTTGTACTTATGTATGTGACATAGCCTGTGGCTGTGATATCTACTGTGAATCTGCAGTTGTTTGGGGATGAAAGAAGGAGGCAGCTGGAAACTCAGTAGCTACATCTAGCTGTCTACCTAGAGAAGGCCTTGATTTCAAGTTTATCTAAACAAGCTCGACTAATCCCAACTATCTAGGGGGATCCACTGTCAAAACAAGCAGCATGGCCCTAAGGCAAACACAACCATACAGAAATGAAGGCTGGGACTTCCAATACTCCGATGACTGCATACTGGAGGCTTTTTTCCTGAAAGAGAGTAAGAGAGGTAGAATTTGCATAATGCCTTTTCATTGGGAACTTTTGGAAAGCTGACAGAGGTCCAGCTTATAGCTCGGTGGCAACAATGCAGAGTCTATAGGAGAATCCTTGAATGACCTAACCATATTGAAAGAAAAAATGAAAGCATCGAAGTATAGCCAAGTGAGTGTGGAAAAGAGGGCTGCTGCATTGTCTAACATCTGCTCTACTTCTCGTTAGTTTTGTTCTTTGCTATTCTATGTGGACTTTGGAGAAACCTAAGACAGCCTAACATGAATCCTATAATCTTCCCTCTGAATATTTATGTAGTGTGCCAGCCTCTAAGCTGTCCTTTGCATCTTCCTACTTCCCCCTCATTTTCATGCTCTCAAATGAGGCCAACATTTCAAAAGCTAAATAAATGTTTGTGAATGTTTATAAAGATTTGCATAAATTTGTCCTTGTTTGACGAAGATCACTTTTTTCTTATGCCAGTTCTGAATTTTTTAAAGGTTTCAGGGCTTGTCTTGACAACAAAGTCCTGCCCGGTGAACAATGCTCCCCGGTGCGGGGATGCCGTGGGGCTCAATGGGCGGTGGAGAAGGTGCCGAAAAGGGGCAGTCGTTGAAAGCCACAGCTACATCATTTAGCAAATGCTAAGCAAAATAAATATTTAATACTGAGTTGTTGGGGCGCTGTACCTGCATGCGAGACTGACAGTAGGAAATGTGATGKTGAGGGGAGCTTGTGGTTGTCTCCTTACAGCCAACAATTCTCACTTAATTTGTCCTAAAAGGAGAAATGAGAATATTCCTCCCTGTTGATTTCAGTGTGGCTAAGAAATAGTGCATGCAATTATATTTCAGCCTTCTGATGCTGCCATTTCTCCTCTGTAGTGGTAGATTAATATTTATGCATACAGTTGCAGTTGATCTTTCTGCTTGTTTATAAAAATTTTCAGTTCTTTGTGATTTAAGACTGGAAGCAACATTCTCTTCCCCAACAAATACATTTTTTGTTTCTAACATGTTAGCTGAAATCCATTTCTAAAGATAAAACTAAATATTAATTTGGGCAGAGGGTTAAAGATGTTTATTGAGGGAGAGCTCTTTAAAWACCAGCTTAAATGTTTGGCTCAGTTTTACTTCCACATTTGTTAAAAAAGTGCCAGGCATTTCTGCTCCTTTGTTCTATTAGTTGAGAGGTTGAAGTTGTCATTAAGGCAAAAACTGGAGCTACTTCTCTGACACAGTTTTTATCACATCTGCTAGGCCTGTGTCCCAGGAGGAGCTGGGGAGCGCAGTGAATTCAGCGTAGACCCATTATCTGCTGTTTTTGCGTATGTTGTAAAAAGAGAGAGACCTCAGGGAGGCTTGGAGCCTCCTCCCGTGTAATGTCCAAGTCAGATTTGAAGGACTGGTGGCAGGAAAGCTTTGGCCTTGGGGTGTGAATTCTAAGAAACAGAGTCACAATTAGGTTTAAAAAATTCAGGGATTTTGAGCTTTATAATGAAATATGTTTTTAGTAATGCAAGAAGAAAAGTTGCCCATCTGTGCACACGATTTGTATGCTTAAAATATTTAAAGAATACCAGGTCTCAGTATGCTAAAGAAATATTATTTTTTGCGTGCTATTCCCATTTCCAACACTTGCGTGTGCATGCGGGGTTTTGTTTGGTTTGCTTTTGCAATAGCGTTTTCCTGCAGACCCTTGGTCGCCGTCAGGGAATGGTGCTGCAATTCCAGGGCCGCAGCGCCGCACCGGGAGCGGGGGCACCTCCCTAGGGTTAGAATTGCTCAGGAAAAGGATGGATTTGGAGAACACCAAACAAATGGAGGGACTACCAAAAGGTTGCACTTGAACACTAGTAGTTTTAGAGAGAGAGAAAAAAAGCCTTAAAACTAAGGTAACTTTAATTAATGCTGGTAAACACATTATACTTTTTGGGGTGTGAAATAGCTTTTTATGGAATTGATTAAAATWCTTAAAATATTTTTACCATTATAAAGGTCAGTAATATTTAGCACTGCTATAAGAAGTAAAATTAAATTACTATCAACTTACAAGCTTATAGAAAGGATTTTTAGCTTCAATTAAATATGAAATATGACAATATTTTAAATGTGCAGAGGTGAATTGAAAGAAGTCATGTGTTTGGACAGGGTTTTTTGTTTGTTTGTTTTTGTTTTTGTTTTTTTTTTTTTTAAGATGAAAACAGACCTGGAGAGGCCTCATTTTCAAGTTTATTGCTGTTTACTTTCTCTGCTGCTTCATTTTTTAAACTCTGAAATTATTGCTGTGGCTTTATGATACTGGTATTTCTGTCATGCTACTTTCTTCTTCATTTTAAAATTCATTTCATGAGCTGTTTGTATTATAACACTTACCCTGATTTTTTTTAATGTAATTGCATGGCATTTGTTAATTCATGTGAATAATCTGTCACAATAATAAGCAAAATATGGTAGAATGTAATAAATTAGAACTAGTAATAAAGTGCAAAACTAAGGTTCAAATCTTCAAAGCAAGATTTATTTCCTGAACTCCCCAAAGCTTCACCTCGAGTTTAAGGTCAAGGGAATGAAACTCGCTTCAGGTGCTTCATCACTGAGCAGCTCTCTGTGGAAAGCTTCTGGTTTGCAGTGCTCCACTGTCTTGTAGGATGTGGATCAGCTTCTTGTAAAAGTGGTGGAAGAACTTKTTGAAATAGGATTTTTTTCTTTCTCCCTCCTTTGGATTCTCGTAGCTAAAGATCCTCTCTGTATTCTGGATAATCTTCAACTACATCCTGTTTTACCTCAGCTTTCCTACTAGGTTTCCAAATCCCAACCTGTTGTCTTTTAAGTGGAATATTGGTTCTCTGCTCTGACTCAGGTGACTATTTTGAGTATCTGGCCTGAATCATTCATAATCTTTCACAGATCTTCTCTGCCTCTTTTCATTTAGTTTTACTCCAACTTCTACTCCAACTTCTCTTGTACCGCTTTGAAGCTAAGAGTAGATTAACTTTGGGCCAGGCTGCTCTTCTTGATTTAGATGCTGCAAATGACTACAATTTTTATTTACCTGTAGCTGTTGCCTGTGATTTGTGCTCCTGCTGCTCCTTTGAAAGAGAAGTAAGGCAGTGCTGTGCCTTGGAGGAGGCCTCCGAACGGGAGCGTAGAGCGGAGGGTCTGGGGTTTATTTTGTAGGGCTTGAGCTAGGAGGCGCTTTGCCCGGGGCAGAGTGACTGCCCACGGGAAGGCGCGGGGCCGTTCCTCGGCAGCGAGCAGCGTTCCCTGCTCCGCCTGCACCCCGGCAGCTGAGCGGGGTGTGCGGGAGCCCCGCGTCCCTGCCCGCCGCGGCGCCCTCCCTCCCCGGCTCATTTATTTTGGAAACTTTGCTACTGAAACCAAACTTAATCAATGAGCTCTGTGTTGTCTCCGATAAGTTATGTACTGGCCTTATTGATTGGGAAGGATTTTAGAAGGCCCACGTGGGGTTTATAATGTCAGCAGTGTTTTGATTATGAAAAGAGCTGGAACCCTGGGACGTGGAGCCAGGTGGCGTGTGTCCTAAAGCCGGCGGTGACACGGCTCCGCGCGGCCCCCCGGGGCCACGGTTCATGCCCTGCACTTTAACTGCAGGCGCTGGCTGCTAGGGATGCACTTTCTGCTCATTAAAATGTTAAAAATCAAACCGCATGTAAAAAGATTTGTGAAAATATAAAGTTGGGGATTGATCTGGAAAACTGGCATGTGATACCCTAGAGACGCCGGTTTCAGCTACCGGGTAATTTATGCTTTATCTGCAGTGCCCCGGGATTTGTTTTCTTTTTCCCCTTTTTCTATTTATTTTTTCCTTTTTGGGGAGTTTATTTTGGAGCAATTTATGTTGTTTTTCTTTAAGAAAATAAGCGTAAGGGAATAAAGTAAAAAAACAAACTACAGATACTGTTTTCTGTCAGGTAAAATGAGAAGGATCCTAAAATGTCAAGGTTTTGTTTTGTCGTGTGTGTTGTTTGGATCCTAAAAAGATGGTGATCCTGCTAATCCGGGCTGTAGGAGGAGGGGGTTTATGTAGACATTGCTGGTGTTTCAAATTGAGTAGTATTAAAAAATTAATAAGTATGTTTACATGGATAGGGGGTATTTTGTAACTTGAGCAAAAATGGAATAGTTCTCCAATAACACTATTTGTTGCCCATAAAGTATTGCTATTATTGTTAATTAAACTCTGATTCTATATGTGATTTTTTTAATAGTTAAAATTTTAAAAATGCCTTTATGATTAACCTGCACTAGTAGTTTATCCCAATTTTTTGAGCTGCAAGTCAAACAGATAATTCTTAGCCTAAAATGAGTGGCAAATTATGTACAGTAACATTATAAACCTTGCATAATTCTGTTGCTGAAAGGATTTATTTTAAGAGACAGAGTGTATGGCAGTATAGATGAAGTATATTGCCTATTTAGGTGAGAATTTCATTTCCTGTTTAGGAAGGGGTGTGTGTGTCACACACACACACACACACACACACACACACACACACACACACACACACACACACACACACACACACACACATATGTATATCAAGACACAAGTGCAGCGTTGTGCATGTGCTACCCTTCCCTTGCAGGAGTGCGGTGCTGGTGAGATGCTGAAGAGCTCCAGCATGTGAATGTTTGTCCTGGCAGTTGCAATAATTGCTAAATCCTGCAGCAGGACTTGGGAAGAAGATCCTCTGCACTGAGGTGGCTGTGAGAGCTCTCTAGCAGCACCACTATCATTTTGCACTGTTTTATTTCAAAACTATTTTAACTATTTTCTAAAAATAGCTTTAGATATGCAGTCATTCTTTTGAGGAGGATTTTTGTTGATAAGGCAAATAAATRCATAGATACTTCATGCTCCTTCAGTTACAATTTTGATTCCTCTAAAATACTGATTTGGGGGGGGGGGTTGCAGTTTATTCAGGTATGAGCAGAGGACGGCTGTGTAATAATCAGAAATTGTGAAGCTGAAGATTTTGTGTGTAAGCAAGTGGCTGTGGAGTGGGATTCAGCGGCCTGAACTGTGCAGCAGTCTGTGCAGATCTCTGTGCGTGTGAACCCGATCACATGAACCCTTATAATCAAGTTGTTTTATTTCAAAATATGTGTTTCTGCAGAGTTTCCTCTGAAATCTGCATAGCTGCTTTGCAGGTTTCCTGCTGAAATTGCAGGGAAGGAGACTAAGGAAACTTCACTGGTGTGCGTGACAGTCTTCAACAGATACACACACATATATATATATATATATATATATATTTGTCCTTTAAGAGAGGTGTGTAAATAATGTCGTGGCAAGCAGTGCGGGTTGCCCTGTCAGTCTGCGCCGGGCACGTGGGGAAGCGGGCGCTGCGGAGCCGCGGCCCGGCCTGGCCCGCGGGCGGAACGTGCTCCGCGAGGGCCTCAGTGTGGTTTCTGCTTCATTGAGTCGCTTATTAGATTGATGCAGTTTATTTGTTGAGTGATTGAATTGGTTTTAAAAATAAATGAAGCGAGAAGCCTCAGTTTAGTTATTGCTGATAATTTATCAGATGGTTTATCGTTTAGTCATGGTTATCTTGTTTCAATTTCAGGCCAAAGTGTTATTTACATCCCAGGTGCTGGGATACTTAAGTGTGAAAGGGAGAATAGACAATAATTTGGTGGTAAAGGTTTGCCAACCTTGCAGCCCTTATGGTGGATTTCGTAATGCAGAATGAAACTTTGGATATTAGGGAACAATCTACTGGAACAGATTGCCCTGTTTTCTGGGGACTTGCGTATCTTTCTAGTCTTGCCCCATTAATCGCAATGTCTATTTAAAGCTTTTAAGTCAGAAATGATTTTTGAATTGTAAGCATTTCTCCCCTGATTGTGTGTTCAGTCTTCACGCATACACTTTCTAACCATACAAAGGCTATTTTTAAAAGTTTCTCTGAGTCTGAGGTTCTGCTTTGAAACATCTAGAACATGGTTCCTGGAGGAAATGATTTGTATTTATTTTAAAACATGTTATTTTAATTAGTCTATTAACACCTCAGATTTTATTTCTGATAGTAGTGGGCAATGTTTAACGTTCCCGCAGTGAGACCTCTTGGCTTTCTCTTTTGTTCTTAGGCTGCGGATGTCGGGGCGCGCTCCGAGGCGCAGCCCGCGCTGTTCCTAGGTAACAGGCGCAGGCGGCCGCGCTCCTGCCACGCCAGGCCCATGTGCTCCGGTGTTATTCACTGGGATCCATATGGTCAGGGTAGGCAGTGTCCCCGGAGAGGTGTTAACACTCAGCAACCCAACCTCCCCCTGCCCTTCGGAGAATTGCTGGATGGCTCCTGCTGCCTGCCCATGTGTGAATCTTGATTAATTTTTCATTTTTAATGAAGTTTGATCATGTTTATTATTTCACATGATTGACTGCCTGGTACTCCTTCCGTGTAATTGATAAAGCCCATATTTCTTCATCTGTCTCTTATTTCTTCAGGGCAAAGTTGTGAAATTGTGTGTTGTGGTTAATATTAGATTTATTGGTCCCATTAGATGTATAAATTATCTCTTTTTCTCTCCACAGGAAGTTCTGCAGACTTTGACCAAGTTTTGTTTCCCCTTCTACGTGGACAGGTAGTGTTAGATTTTCAAACTTTACAAGAAAATAAGCTTGTCAATAAAACCACTATGGAAAATAAAAACCATACCATTCCTAATGTTCTGTCTGTTTGACTGTGATTTAAAGCACTCAAGTGCAAAATATAGTCTCAGTATCCCTTTTTCCTGAAGTTTTTATGGGCACTATCAAAAAAAAAAAAAAAAGTATAAAAGTTTGAACTGTTCATGGGCAGCAATAAAAGTGCATTTTGTTTCAGTTTTACATAGTTTGGATGTGGAAAAACTTGAATAGTAATGACTAAAATTGCACTATCAAAAATCTTGCATACATGCATATATGATTTCTTAACTGCCAAGATATAGACAGAAAAGACAGAATAATGAATTGTTAAATGCTTTACATATAAAAGCCTCTTTACTGTCATCCTACTATTGATTATTTGTTTGTGCATTTTTTTATAACATTTAAAATAATCATTGAAAACATCGAATGGCCTTGTAATGAAATGAGCTCAGACCTTGCTTTAATTTCTCTTCAATATTATCAGCAAAATCTTGTTTTCTGCTGTGAGATGAAAAAAATTTACTTTTAAAAGTATGTTATTAGAAATCTGCAGTTGTGAATCAGAAACGCTGCGCAGTTTGTTACTAAACATCATCTTGCTCTTGAAGTAAACAATTAGATATAAAAATATTTAGGATTATATGAGTGAGAACCTGGGTTTGTTTGGTATCGTGTGTACCGAGTCAGAGATGCACCTCATAGTTAGAGCGGGTTTTGTTTAAAGATAAATGTGTTTTTTAATATCCTCTCTTCCTGAAAAATAAGACTCAACCCCCACCTCCAACCCCTTTGTGTATTTTAAGTTTTTAGGGGTGTATATTCTCAAAGTTAATTTCTCAAAAGAAAAAGGAAAAAAGAAGAAAACTCTACTGAAAGAGGAAATGTTGCAGGTTCAATGACTTGGTCAGATTAGATACTTGTGACACTGAGTTAGCTCAGCATTAACTTTTCCTTTTTATTCTCCTTATTTTCAGCCATGCAGTTAGCCAAGTTGGCCAGAACTTCACATTTGTGCTTACAGACATTGACAGCAAACAGAGGTTTGGATTCTGCCGCTTATCTTCTGGGACCAAGAGCTGCTTCTGTATCTTAAGGTAAGTCAGTGGTTTGACTTTTAGCTGACTTGAGGAAACAGTGTTTGACTACACTGCAGTTATAATTTCCAGCTGTTCAAAATTACTTTCCTATCTGGTCCTCAAAGGCCACTGCTCTTCAGCAGAAGGGGTGCAAAATAGCTTGCACTTTGAGTTCTTCTGGACGTAATCATACTTGTTTATAGTCAATGTTCTTGAGTTGATGTGAAAAAAAGATCAATGTCTCTTTGCAGGAATTTGATATGATGTAGCATGATGGCAGTTGTTATCTTTAGCTGTCACAACTGATCTAGTTAAGACGTTTTGTGGACATTTGTATATGCAAGTTTTATTAAAAAAGCATCTGTTAGTAACTGAGAGAATGTCTTGCTGGTGCTGTCCGCATTCTGAAAGTTTGTGTGAATACACTTCACTGTCGTATTGATAGTTTTGTAATTTTTGTCCTGTAAAACTGGTAGTGCAAGTTGGAAACAATGCATTTCACACAGAAGAGGCAACAACGATTTGTCAGTTTTGTTTCTAATGACCTTCCACCAGTGTGCTGGAATATAGTCCTTAATTTGTATTTGCTTCAAAAATAATGCTTTTATACCAATTTACTGGTTCTGCTAAGAACTCTTACGGAATTCAAGATTTCCACGTGTTGTCCTGTTTGTTCCGTTCTGAAGAAGTTTCATAGTGGTCTCATTTCTCCTTTTACCTGTTAGTTCAGATATAATTATCTGTACAGTCAGCTAGATGATCAGACAATTGCTCAAGCAATTGCAAAGAAAAGGACAATTTCCTTTATTAGCCCCTGCAGACCTGTGTCCCACACTCTGAGCACACCCTCCGCTTGGTCCTCACATGAGGGCTTCCAGGCCAGGAACAACTGGCCTTCGGGTTACGAGTGCAATGTGTGTTGGCAACAGCGGAATGGGACCTTCTGCCTATGTGTTGTTGAGTATGACACCTTTGGAGAATTTAAGGGATGATGTTGCCAAATGTGAGAGAAACTATTTCTGACTTGCTTGGCCTATGTATGGTAATGCCATGGAGTAGGTTTTCAGTTGATGTTGGAGGTTTATGTTGAATATTTTAGTGCCATCTGTACTGAAGTCAGATGATCAAATAGGTGTTGCCGTATGCTTAACCATTAGAGTGACAGGAGAGATCTGCTCACTAGACCTTCACTGAAGAAGTTAATATTTCGAGCAATTGATATGTAATTAACCAAAATTACTCATTAATTCACAAGTTTGCAAGATGACAAGTGTTTCCCCACTATCTGCATTCACTCATTTCGCTAGCAGAGATTGCAGCTGTTGCTAGCTATTGCACTGGAGCAGTATGGACCATATAGTCAGGGCAGGAAGGTGTTTCTGCAGGTGTTTTCCTGTAGTTCTTACCCTGCCTACCTGGGCGGCCGAGCTACGCTCAGGTAAGAAGGGGCTACTTGCAGGAGGTAACTTTTCCTGCTTAATGAGAGCTAAAGGAGAAGCAGGGTTTAAGAAGAAAATCTGAATGAGTTGTATGAATCCCTTTCTTGATTTCTCCTGGATTAGAGTTCTTTGCTGTCAGCTCCCTTATGTTGAGTGAATGCCAAGAAGAAATGGAGGAGTTATGTTGTAGTTAAATGCCTTCTGCTTCAACTCATAACCAAAAAAAAAAAAAAAGAAACCAACAAAATTCAGTGCAGTTACAGCAGTGGATGGACAGGAGCTCATAGCACCGTTTCTATTGCCTTTCTCCTGTGAACTCATGAGAAAATGGAATATCATCATTAATGTAAATTAATGGATGGCTTAGAAGATAATGAAGAATGTAAATCAGCATTACACAAATTCACTTTCTTTATTCCCAGGACAGCAGCACATATTGTTAATGTGAATCTTTCAGTGTCCTTTATGGATTCAAGGACACCTCCTAGTAAAGGGAGACTGTTACTCCAAGTGGGGATGGATGGACAAAACAGGCTGAAGAACGTGAGCATTATATCCAAAAGAAACTGGGATGAAAACATTTTTTTCATAAGTCAATTTGTTGGCATAAGTTCCATACTTCATTTTTTTCATGATAAAATATATATTTTAATGATGAATAGTATAATCCTTTGTAGCTTTGAAGATAACATCAAGTTGGTCAGAAGTGCTAGTTTTTTTGGGCTAGTTTAAAAAATGGCTTGTTACCTGTTACTGAGCTAAAAGCAYTAAACTGACCTGCTGCGCATCTTCAGCGCTCGCTGGCAGCCTTCTCTGGTGCCCGTCTGTGCCCTCCTCCAGCAGACACACTGTGCAAACCTCATGGCAACAAGCTGCTGTGCTCAGCAAGGAATTTGTGAAAGCATCAAGTGATATTGCTCATTATCAGAGATGACATTCAATTATCGATCAAAAAGAGATTTCATGGGTGAGACTGTGGCTGGTTGGTTTGGGGATGGAAAATCCTCACTTGTGTAGCCCCTCATTGGGTAGGCGGAGGAGGAGGAAGTTCTGTGCCCTTCACCTGTTTTTTGAAGACACTCAGTAAGAGGCCGGGAAGCAAAGCTGAGCACTGAGAAAATACACTGAACTCCGGGTCTGGGCTCTCATTTTCAAGGTAAACCTGAGACTCTTCCACAGGGGTGCAAGGTGCAGTGAGGCACCTGCTTGGAGTTCAAAAGCAGGGGAGCCACCTGCACGGATGTAGCTCCTGCTGTCAGCAGAAAGGGCTTCCACCTTGCAGAGTAACTGCTTGGGAAACTGCTTTCAAGATAGTTTTCAGGATCATTGCAAGAAACAACAACTTTTGGGGGGTTATATTTATATATTACTTTTCTTTTTTTTAATGTTCTTGCTACAGATAATATACAGATTCCTGAAATTGTGACTTTGAAAGCTGTATCTCCTGGATGTTCTAGGATAGCCAGTAATGCTGAATCACTGACCCTGTCTGTCTTCTAATTCTGTTTTCTTTTTCTTCACTTGATTTCTAGCTCACCCTGAAACTGCACTGGTTGAAAGTTGTATGTAAGAGTGGTGATTTTCTTGTAGGGCCCTGGGAATAGCACTAATTTCTGCATTTCAGACAGCAGAGGGCGGACAGAAGCCCCAAACGGGTGTCACGGCTGCTCCGGTGGGGTGTGGGGGTTCTGGGCAGGACAGGATGGGTTACAGACCTGCACCCCGTGGAGAAACAGGTAAAACCCCCCTAGCTCTCTGCTTTGGTCTGACTTTGCATTCTTCTTGGGATGGGATTTTGAAGGTGATCAATATGCATAATTCTGAATTTAGTCAAGGGCTGTTTTGAACAAAGAAAAGAGTGGAGTACCCTGAGATGCTGTTGCTTACTCTTCCCAGCCCATAAGCAGGCCTGTCCCCTAGCTTTGCTCCGGCGTTTGTACACTCGTGCTTTGTGCTTTTCTGTTTTCCATGTGCATTAAGGAGAGAAAGAGCCTGACAGGCACCAAAGATGCTCAGAGTTCGTTCTTGATTGCTATTTCCTGCTAATTGTAGTGTGCTGAAAGGTGATGTAAACATACTGATCTATGGATATAATCTTACTGATTAAAAAAATCCGCATCTTTCTGCTTTGTTGTGTTCTTGAAGCGTGTAGATGCTTTTTGGTTCATAAGAAGTTTGCATGCTGAGGCTGTTGATTTTAATTCCCTCATTTTTTAGCTTCAGATCTTCTTACTGGCTTGCTCATCTTCTCCCGTTCCCAGCAACCTACGCTGTACTGAACTCTTGGAGCCCTTGTGTTGATTCCATTACAGACACTGTTTCCAGCTCTATAATTAGCTCTTTAGCAAATTCTGATGTGATCTAGAACGGTAAGCAGTACAGATCTTGTTCGATTTAAGCATCCTTATAAGGAGAATGTAATATGGAAAGTAGCTTGCATTACTATTAGGAAGGATATTGAAAGCAATGAAATTCGGATCATGAAACTCTTCTGCTTATAGTCTGCTTTTAGGGGGACAGAATTGAAAACCTCATAGTTGAAGTAAGTGCAAGCGTGAGAGTTCCTTTTGTGCTATTTCTCATGTTCCAGGTTGTGTAAAGGAAATGAAGAATAGAGGTTATATAAAGCTAGGAAGAAACTACTGAAAGTATGAGTTTTAAATTGTAAGAGACATTAAAACACGTTTAGGTAGGAAGACATTGACGCTACCGYGGAGCTCCCTTGCAGCCGCCTGTCTCGCACTTCCACTTGCGTCGTCCACTTGGAAGCGGAGGCGCCCAGCGGCTCCCGGCAGCGTGTGCAGCTGAAGGCAGGAGACAGCTCTGCCAGGAATGGGAAAAATGTGGAGAACTTGGTCTTTTTTTTGATACTGTTACTACAGTGTTTATATAATACTGCTGACAACTCTCTAAGTCATTTTAAAGGCTTTTTAAAAAAATCTTTTGTCCTCTCAAATATTTCCAGCATTTAATGAAGGGACCCAGCCATTTTTTTTTCAGTGCACAAATAGATAAGATCCAATATTATCTTCAAATGGCTGTTTGTTTTGGATTCTGATTATTTAATCTTTAAAATAAATGATACCATTATGAAATAAACTTATTTAGGGTAATTATACTAAAGAGTTGAGTTATGTTGCATATATAAAGCAGCTCAGGTTTCGATATATCAGTGTGCGTGCAGGCCAGTGTGGCGGCTGGGGGCGCAGAGTTGTGCGGGCGGCTGGGACACCCTTCCTTTCTGGGAGCTGGCGCCCATGGACACCCTGGGTTTGCCTGGCGGGAAGCACCGGAGCTGCCGCCTTCGTGCAGCCACCTGGCAGATACCTTGGGTGTCTACATGTTAATTTTCAGGCATATCATTTTATCTGCTAAACCGTGAGCGATAGCACTTGTCTCCAGCTACTTGAAGTAGCAAAAGTGATGCAAATTGAAGGGATAGTTCCAGCTTGCTTCGGGTTTTGTTAAAATGAAAGATGCTCCCTATCCAAAGTCTTGGAATGTGTTTCTCAGGCGCTGTGGCCGTGCTGCGCCATGAGTTGAGCCTTGCTTCCCTGGCGTGGTCCCTGGGTGCTCGGTGTCGGCACCGGAGCGAGAGAGGAGGAATGGGAATGTTTGTGCGCTCCTCCGGAGATAAAAAGAAGCGGATCTGTAATAGTTTGTGACAGATGGCAGAAAATGTAACTAAGTGAACGTGATTCTAGATAGAGTTATTTGAGGTTTGGTGCGATTTGTTGTGAGTTCCTCTCCCCCCTCCCTCCCTTCCCTTTGATTGCAGTCTTTGTCCACTTCTGCTTAGGACAGAATAAGATTTCTGAGCAGGGGCCTCTCTTGTGGTGCAAAGTGAGAATTGTTTTTAATTGAGCAGAAACATGTGGAAGGATCAGGAATATCTCAAGGGATTACAGAAAAATTCCAAATTTGTACTACTTACAGCTTGTGTTTAGAGCAGGGTCTGCTGGGAATAAATGTTAGTTAGTGTGACCTGTGACCTTAAAAACTGTTGACATGGATTTCAGCCAGAAACTAGCCACAGAACTCCTTTGTTAGGCTCATTCATGGCTCCTTGAAAACTCTAGTCAGTGAAAGTTGCCAGCTCAAATCTAAGGAAAGCAGGCCCTTTTTTTCTACCTTTTTTTTTTTTTTCTTTTTTTTTCCCATGCTTTGGAAACAGTGGACGCCCCTTAACCAGCAAGACTTCTTTAATAGGACTGCGCGGCCGAAACTTGATTGGAATTGACAGCTTCCTGGCTCGGCCTTGCCAACTGGCAGGGCATTGATGCATAGGGGACAAACAGCTTGAAGGGCCTGTGCACCCCTGTTTGTGCGCGCCGCGCCGCACCGCGCTGCGCCTGTGAAAGCCCCGCGAAAAGGGGCAGGAAAGGCGCCCTGGGCACTGCCCTCCCCTCTTCCGAATCCTTCAACTGTTTTTAAAGAGGAAAATCTGGAATTCTGCAACTGAGTATTTGTGTGCTATTGTTTTAAAAAAAAAAAAAAAAAAAAAGTCCTGCTGTCTTCTAGAGTTTCCCTCTTCATTCATTTGACCAAAAGCCATAGAAAAATATTTACTCTTGAGAAGAGAAAGATGCAGATTTTAGAAATTTGACTGCATTTTTAAAAGATGGACACAATTTATAGAATAATTGGATTAGCCCACTATAACAGAGTCCAGTTTACCAACCCTGCTTCTTGTGTGCTTGCTTCTTTAGGCGTTTCTCCACTCCGCGGGGTCGTGCGTCCCCAGCTGGTTCTGTGCCGGTTCAGTGTTTGGGCTGCCTGAAGGGCGTGCTCGGCTCGAGTCCCGCTTTGGAGTGCGGAGGTATTTGGTGCGAGGTATTCCCAGATACCTCGGCACAGAGCGGGATGCAGGAACAGCCTGTTCCGAGGAAGGAGTATGCAAATTTTGGTAAAGTGTAAGCTAAATAAAAGCATGCAGCATCACTTTATGCTCATGAAGTGTCATAGAGCAGATGGGTAGTAAGATTAACTGTAAGTTTTTATCTGATTCATAACAAAAAATGAAATGATCATGAAATTATATTATTGTAATAATAATTTCCCGTTCCAGAAAGAACCAAGAGTGTTTAAAGCACTCGAATATTGTCGTTTAAACTCTTTCTTTTCATAAAGGCACAAACTGAGGCTGATGTGTCCTTTGGAGCGGCCACCATTGACCTGCATTCGCCGCCCCTCGGTGCCTTTCTAAAGGAGGCGACGGCCGCTTGGCGTGCGAAGCAGCCCCCTTCCTTCCAAGGGCAGCGTCGAGCAGCACTAACCCAGGCTCCGAGGGTGAGGAGGAGGGCCGGGGGGACACGGGGGCCACTTCCCTCCTCGAGCGCCTCTTCCCATTGAAAGCATAACGTTCTCGCCCTGGCCTTCCTCGGAATCCCCTTTTGGATGCTCCTTCTCCTGGCTGACTCTTTGTTTGGAAAGATGGGTTCTTTTGTTCCAAAATGTTCTAGAGCTGTTGTAGGAAAATAGGAATTTTCTTTTGTGAAGTATACAGATTATCACATTAACAACTAATAATTTAGTGTGTTTAGTCGTAGCCTGCTATATGTGAAATCTGAGCTGTATGTGGAATCATAACATAGAAAGGTTTGCTAATATTTCCTGTAGCGCATAGTAGGTATTTTAATATTATTACATCTTAATTGTAGTATAATTACATCTCTAATTACAGGCTCAGGCTGCTAGTGATGACTGTAGCAAGTCCAGGGCATGGCCCATCTCCAGCCAACCACCAGGCTTTAACCTGCTGACACTTCTTGGAAGACACAGGCAAATATCACAGTCACAAAAAAGAAATCTTTCTTGTTGAGGCTTTAACATACCTATATGTTAATCGAACGAATTGCTAGCTCTGTAGATATCTGTCTGACACGTCAAAGCCTTCTAAAAAGATGTTCAGCTGCTGGCAATGATCTGGAGGGCTTTTCAGGTGCTCCGTTGGGCTCTTGTGCAGGGCTGGCTCTGGAATCTCTGTACTTCCTAAAAATCTTAAGGATGAAAGAAAATGGCAAACTGGCTGTGTTTGGCCACAGAAATACAGGAATAAATCAGCAGAAATCAGATCTTCCCTAATTCAACAGTACAAGAGAACTGTACCGATAACGATGGTGTTGCTGGCCCGCCGGCTGCCTGCGGAGCTCCCTGGGCGCAGGAGAGCCCGCGTGGCCGCGGGTCGGGGCACGGCCCCGCAGCACCTTCACCCCCTGCCCAGAAACGCTCCTTTCCGCAGAGCTTCAGCTCTAGCGGCTCTCCCAGAGTGGCCGCTGGCCGCTGTGTGTGACAGCAAGTGATCTGCAGCGGCTAGAAAATAGGAGAGCTGCACGGACGGAGCGCGCAGGGTTGGAAGAGGTCTCCTGTTGTTGCGGGCATTTTGCTTTAACTTGACATGTTTATTAAACAGTTTACATTTAAAAGTTTAGAGTTTTTACCCCTGCTGATTTGCTTAAGCAGCCACTGGCTTCTATTCTCAGTTACTTGCCAGAATATGTATGGAAAAGTGATGAACCTAGTGAAAAGAGCGCTTGACATCAATTAAATTTAGCTATCTGCTTTGTGTTTCTGAGACACTCTTTCCAGTATATTTTTTTCCAAATGTCTGTGTTTTTGTAGTTTAGTTATGTTTTTGAGTTTCACAACACAGAGAATGAACTATGTAATTTCTACTTTCTGTTCTATAAATCTATGAAAAGTGTGAGATTATTGATTTTGATTCTTGATTCTTTTAATTTGAATTTTTCTGTGACATGGTGGCCAGAGCTGTAGCGATGCATTTTGATGTTTTAAGTCTAAGCCTGACTCTGAAAGGAGCCCGTTGCGCTATACTCCAAAACAATGAATTCCTATTTTCAACCAGATGCAATTGATAAATAACCACTGAGCCCAGAGTATATAAACTGAGCCCAAGTGAAAGGCTGGGCGTTTCATTGCAGTGGCAGTATGTCTGTTAAGGGCTTTGCTGGCTGGCCTCGACGCTTTAAAGCACGGCGGAACGGGTTTGGCTGTTGCTGTTGGCCCTGCGGCTCGGTGGGACGGCGCTAATCCGCACACCTCGTAAGCGGGCGGCACACGGCGCCGTGCCCGGCCCGTGATGCGCACGGCGGCGCCTGCGCCGAGCCCCCTGCCCAGCTCCTTGTGCTCGGCCAAGGAGGCGGCAAAAGGGTCTTTCCAGGCTTGGGGCTCCTTTCCATTTTGAATATTAATGGCAATAGGAAATGACTATAAGAGCCAGAAAATGGTGCAATTTTGAACTCTGGATTTTGCTGTAATGACAAATGCTCTGGAGGAGGTAAAGTTCATTCTAGGTAATGGAAGGGTAATTTTATCTTTCTTCTCGAGCAATTGAGAGATGGGGTATTTTCATTCTCGGCTGCTACTCCTCCTTGCCCGGAGCAGCTTTGTTATGGTGGCACACCCGGTACAGCTGCCATAGAGGATGTGAGGTCTTTGCTGCAGATGTTTCAGTGCCTGTGATCAGCTGATGATGATGATCAAAACAGCAGCTTCCCTCTGTTTCTATCCATCCTTCTCCTACCTTTCCCTGGCAGCTGAAGGGATTTTAGTTCTGACCAATCTGGGTACCCATTCCTCAACAAAATATTGATAATGCACAACAGGAACATCAGCTGCAGCTCTGCCTGATTTGGTCCAGCTGTGGCCGATCTTAAAGACATGCACAACTGGGATGAAATGTTGACTGCGTAAGATATTAGTTGGTTAGTATTAGGGAAACATCATTCCTTTCACTGAACTTATGGTGCTGCTGAATTGGTAACTGAATAAATGAAGTGTAGAAAAGAGGGGCATATCTCCTGGGAAATATGTATTTTAGAAGTTTATGCTGAAAGTCAATATTCTTTTCCAATCATCAGATATGTTTATGCACGTAAGAGCTTGGAAAGATTGTTATTGTGAATGCTTTATTTGGCTGCTGCTAACAACTTCTTAATTGTTACTAGACAGTGTTACTAGACAGTGCTTGAGGTGTGGGAAAAGCGTTTTTAAAAATACTGTTTCTTACTCTACGTAGTGTGTATTAACATAATTATTCAAGACAATTCTTAACGGAAACATTAAGTGATGTCTTTTAACACTGGAATTTATTTCTCTGCATGTTCATTTTGATAACAAGTCTAAGCTGTGTTCTTCCATTAATTTTGTAGTGGGATAAAGTTATAGCACTTTTGAAGTTAGTAGCAGCCAGAAGTCCCGGGAGTTGTTTACAAAGGAGTCCCATCGATTCTCCCTTTCTGTGGAAGCATTCAAGCAGTAAGACCTGCACAGTCTGTTTGGCACAGTAGCTGCTCTCAGCTGGCCCCGTGCCCTCCTGCTGTTAGTCAGGGCAGAGGATGTGCCAGATCTCAGATTGTAACGGAGCAGAGCCTGCTTGCAAATCTGCTTGTAGTTAGCCTGGGGCCTTTTGGCAGCACACTACAGCCGATTGATTTAGTTGCAATCCTTTTTCCTTAATATTTTCCATCTGGCCAACAATGACCTATAAAGACAGACACAAAACAGAGTTTGAATTATGAGGAGCGTGATAGTAAAAAGCTTCCAAATCTCACTCTAGAACCTGCAGCAATGGATTGCTGCCAATATGGAGCAGAATTTTCTTTTTCTCATGTACTATTGCAATAATACAGTTAACAAAAAGCATTATAGTTCTTGAGTTTGGAATGAAGTTACATAGCACAGAAATACGTATGTTAAATTCTTCACGTGTTTCCCTTCCTCTAAGCAAATCTGTGAAGCTGTGTCTGTATCTGTACAACCCCTCAGGTTAGAGCAGTCCTGTGATTGCAGGTCTTTGAATGTGCAGCGTTTGCCACCTTTGTCCAGGCATATTTGTTGATGTGAAGAATTCCTACTTCTTTCTTCCAACAATGACAATAAGTCACTGACAGACTTTCAGAGATTTTGCTAGTCATGATATTTACAGGAAAATTAGGAACTGAATTAGAGGGGTGCTCCGAAGTGTGGCTCACACCGAGCTGACTGGGAGCTGAAGAGGCCAGATGAATTCTGTGAAGGTGCCGAAGTTTCCCTTCATTGGCTGGATGAGACCTACTTCAGGCCTAGGTGAACTGTTCTAAGGTTGTTTAAGATGATGCTAAGATTGCAAAAAGTCCAGAACAAGCAGCTGTGCAGTATGTTTCAATTCTTACCAGGTTATGTTATGTCTCAGGTGCGCTAGATGTGGACATGTGAAGTGTGCGTGTGGGTTCCACCGCAGCAGTGCGGTTCAGCTTCCGCTGTCCTAGCCTGAGGTTTAGCACATATATTTTCTGAAGCTGTTGACTGTATTAGGCTACTGCAGTGCTCCTGACCTCCAGTCTCCTTTCTGCTGACAGTCTTTCATTTTTGTTTCATCTCAAGCTGCTGCCTGCTGCTTTTAATCATAGCAATAGTACAATTGGGGAGCTGATACACATACACATGCATACATATACACACAGGCATATGTGTTTCACACTCTGAGAACTTTCAAGGTTTGTGCCTGGATGAATGGTTTTAGAAGTAGCCAGAGCAGGTAGTGTATGCAGAATCTGTGATACGATATGATGGGATTTTGGAATGCCATCAGGTAACTTGGAATTTTGATTTACAATTGATTGAAGTTATCTTACATAAAGTTTATTGATAAAATGTGTGAAAATGCGAACARGAACAGCATTTACTCTTACACAGTAACAAGTAAATGCTAAATATAACGTTTGTTACTACATCCATCTATGTGGTTTCTCACATTGTTATCCTTWACAATACAGCCCAACAAAACCCACGTGTCTCTCCCCTTCCTTCTCCGTCCCCCAACTCCAGGACCAGGTTACTGGTCTTACTTATTGATCAGAAACAGTTTTACTTAATTAAGACTTCATGACTCACCTTTAGTTGCTGAACAGCTGTAACAGAAGTAATTAAATCATGTCAGCCCTTATCAGTCGTTGGCCCTGGCCRCCTGACTTGGGAGCTGCCATTTAAGCACAGTTTGCATTAGCCTGTCACCTCAGGGAACCCCCCGCCCCAGCATCAAAGCAGTCGCCAGGAAGGTAGTTAGGGTCCAGGGTGGACAGAGCTTCTCTTCCACAAAAGGATGACTTTTCATTTACTGTCTGAAGACTTACAGAATGTATCTGGGTTTTATTTTAACCTTTATGACCTGCTACCTGAGGGCCAAACCTTGCTTGTAGCTGGAAGGCGTAGAGACTGCTGTGGAACACGTGGCTGAGTCTTTATAAAATAAGACCTTGTTGCATTTGTTGTGCGTATATTGTGCATTTTACTCATGGAACACTTTCCAATTATAATGAAAAGTCCATAATTTTATTGAAATTTCAGATTTCAGATCATGTTTACTTTGAATAAATTTGAGTGCCACTGAGCTGAGTGAGCAACTCAATAAGCACATACGATCGAAGGGAAAGGAGCCGTTCCTCTGGTCAAGGGAAAAGGGGTTAATCTGCGCCGGGATGAAAAGGCTGTTCAGGATCTGCTATTTCAACCTGTGATAGACTTAGCAGTAGGCTTTGATCCCCAAATGAAATGTGATGGATTTCAACTGATGCCAGATGGCTCCAAGCTCGGCGGATCTCTGATTGTCTGCCACATCTTGCAGTCTTTCTCCAGCACTTTCAAGTAAACTTTTGAAGAGGGTTTGAGAAGCGAGCGGGTGACAGGCTGCCTTCGGCCTCCTTGCTCTGCGTCGCCAGAGCCCGGCAGCGACCTGCGCCGGCTGCTTCCTTTGGGCTTGAGGGTTGTGGTTTATTTTATTTGCTTATTTATTTATTTATTTTTTAAATCAACTTCSCCATGCCAACCTACCTATTTCATAACTTTTTTATTTCCATGTCCAGGAAACTTAATGCCTATAGTATCTGTAACTTATCTCAGTTTAAAGCTGTTCTCGGCGCCGTGCTTGCTTGTCAAATAAAGCATTTTGGTGAAGTTGTTTTATTCTCTCCCCTCACGGCTCTCTTTGGTGCATGCTGCGGTGCTGCAGAATTAGGTTTATGTGCGGGAGTGCCGGAGTGCAGCTGCAGCAGAGCTGCTTTTTCCAAGGTTTGAGAGTGACCACAAAGAATCGAGCGAGGGCCCYAGCCCTGTCAGGTGCAGACCGTAGTGTCCACGTGTGGTATCCCAGTTGGATGGTAGCACACTAACAAAGGACCCTTGACACAAGTGGCTCCAGCTACCCTGCTACTTTACTAAAAAAGTKGACCTGTTGCATCAGAACTCCCCTTTGTTGCAGTTTTCTGCCTCTGTGCTGTTCAGAGAAGTACTGAGCCCCTGAGCTGTCCTTGGGGAGGCTGCAGAGTCGGCGCCTGGGGAGCTCAGAGAGGTCTGGCCTCTCTGCAGCTGCTCCTGCTCGCCCGCCCTGGGTGGAAAACAGGAGAGGAAAATTCTGATTGACCTGGATTGTTAATAACGCGGGGACAAGACACCAAGATAAGCTCTTTCTACTGGCATTCAATGATACAGCTGGAAGAAGCTGCAAGAGCTGCGTAGTAACTTCTATGTGAGCCAAGTTCCTGAAAAACTGGGATATGTGTGTGAATCGTGTGTCTGCATTGCACAGCTCAACTTGAATCTCGTGACATCATGAAAAGGTCACTTAGGTATGAATCAAAGGGGAGTTTGGAGCAAATTGGGACAATGCAGAAAGGAAAGAAATGCTATGAGAGCAAGAGAAGAATTCAGGTGGCCCTCTAAAATGGAGGAGCCTTCCTAGGGAGKCAGCCTAATGCAGCAGCAAAGCAGGGAATTCTGCACCCAAGGAAGGAAAGAAGCTCATGCCCCAGAGCAGGCCCTTGGCTGCAGGTTGGAGCTAAGGCTGCATCCCGACCACGTGCACTGATCTTGCTTTGGAGATCACGGGGTGGATCTGTGTGTGCTCCTATGTTTAAGCTTGTAGCCGAGGATGTCTGGGATGCTCCAAGAGGCAAGAGGGGTTTATTGAGGTCTGCAGGGTGTAGGCAGGACCCTGGAACTCACAAAACCTCTCCCTTTTAATCTGACTTTATGGGAGCGCTGCCCTTCTAGCAGGAGATGAAGTTGCTGGTCCCCTGTGCGGGCTTGCACACCCTTTTGGCCTTGGCTGCACCTGGTGCAATTCTGTGGGCAGAATGAGATCGAATTTCTGACTTGCCTTCCTTCTAACGAGCACTTGGAGGGTATCAAAGAAATGATAATGATGACATTTTCAAAGAAAGTATATTTGTTGTAAAAATTCATTAGTAATGCTTCAGGACTGGATAAGGAACAGCTGTTTTGCTAGAGAAAGCATCTTTTACTTGATAAATCAACTGGATGCCTGCATAGATATGTTGCTTAAAGATTTCCTTTTTGCTCTTCTTATAGAGATATTATATTTCCTTATTCTAATCTTGGACAGTTCCTTTTGCGCAGATTACATTGTTTACATATCAGCAGTCACAGTAATTCAACTCTCTTCTTGTGTTTATATATTTTATCTATATAATTCTTGGCTTATGTGTTCATGGGAAGGCAAACATGATGTTTTGACAGAGGTAAAACTGTAGCTCTAGTACATTTGTGCAGCTTGAGCACCAGCAGTTTTTATAAATGAGCACTTCATTGTACATAGGGCAGCAGACAAAGAATTATTTAGAGTGGTCCTTTAATCTTTAAGTAAGCTTGGGTATTTTTAAAGGGAAAAGTTTACCTTTCATTTAAAATTTGAACTTGCAAAGTCTCTTGGTGGTGAGGACACCAGAGCAGTGCTGGGAAGTCGTGAGTGTCTTCCCCTGGACTCCTTGCCCTAGCCTGGTCACTGGTGGTGCTCGTAGATACCGACCCTTTGCTTCCTGAATTTGCTGAGTCTGAGGCAAGAACACGGCATTCCTTGGGGTGGTCCCTGGAGGTTGCTTATTAGGTATTCAAAAAAATTGCAAACAATTCAAAGATACTTAGGAGATAAATAATAGTTTTTTAATGATTTTGTGATAAGTGTTTAATCAGAGAAGGAAGATCATGGAAATATACTTTTGTGCTTAATTCCATTGCCTGAGGCACTCATAAATCTTGTACCACTAACGAAAGCTCAATTCAGACAASGGCAGTCTTGCAATGGAGGGGAAGTATGGAAAGTTTGTCGTTTTTGTGTATGTATACATACATATCTGGATGCTATGGCATGTTTATACACACGCCCATATACCCTGCCATATACATGTGCATGTCCATGCAGTTTCCTTATTTCTCCGGCCGGTTTCCCTGGGTTTGGTTGCAGCCCTTTGGGGCTCAAGGCATGTGGGCTCACATGAGCTGCTGGGGCAGAGGCGGCTTTTCTGTTCCGATATCAAAACACAAGTAAATGAATATGTATAAAAATTCCAGCCTACTCGAGTGCAGTACAGATTTTCACCCTCATCACGGCTAATGTTGGCTGCTGCCGTTTGTGCTCCGCGTGGCTTTGGAAGCACCCGTGGGATCCGAGCGCGGCAYGGGCTCTGCACCCGCCAGGCCGCCTCCTTCCCGCCTGTCTGCTGAAGGTGGATCCCAGGCTGCTGCTCCGCCTTTCCCTCCAAATGTTGGCCTTTCATTTGTTGGCTTTTGTCTACAAGGAAACAAAGCAAATGTCTTTGCAGTTGCCCTGGCTTTGCTTGTCACTTGGGGTTCTGCACTAACCGCTTTATTTCCCAAACACGTGTATTTACAGGCTGCGAGGCAGCGCTGTTGTCTTAACGTCCTGGCTGACCCTAATTGCTGTGACACATGTAACTAATGGTGTTTTGTGCTTCCAAGGAGCGCACTAAAAAGGTGATGACATGTGAGTTACTGAATAAGGTGCTGTGCGCCGGGAGCCTGTGCAGAGCCGGCCAGCCCAGGAGCAGCTTTGTGTGCCCGCCGCTCGCCTCGCAGTGCCCGCCGCTCCTAGCGCTTTGTGGCAAGTGAAGGAAAGGGATTTTCAGGGAAAAAAAATCGTAGGTTGCCCTTTTATTTCTGTTTACTCTGTAGGCACAACCTGATTTATGCGGGTTGGAGTCTTTGAACTTAGGCTTGATGCAACAGTCTGTAGCCTAGCCAGTGTGTGCATGTGCACCCATGTGCATGTGTGTGTGCATGTGCACGTGTGCGCATGTGTGTGTGCATGTGCACGTGTGCGCATGTGTGTGTGCATGTGCACGTGTGCGCATGTGTGTGTGCATGTGCACATGTGTGTACGCGCCAGCTCCAGTGCTCTGGGCAATCTCACTCCGGAGCGCTTCCCTTCCTTTGCTTAACCTATGACCTGTGAAAACAAGAGTTAATCAAAAGTTCTAAGGTAGCTAAGAGGAAGGGGAAGTGTTTGGTTACAAATTAAATATGAGCGAGTCATAAGCCATAAATCTTCCGTAGTGCTACCAGTTGTGCTACTTACGTTGCAAGTAGTACAGAAAGATTTTGGTTATAAATTCAACATCCTTTTCCTTGGGAGGGGAGGTTTAATGACTGTCTAGTGGATTTGCTTTTTGCAAGATAAAATCCACATCTTTTCTTCTTCTCTTCAAAACCCTAGGAGCAAGTTCAGATAACTGCATTTCTTGATCCTTTGCATCTTTGTTGGTCACATTTTGGCTAAGAGGAGCAGCTCTCCTTCCCGCTGAGTAGTAAACACATGGAATAAGTCATGAAGGAAAAGTATTGAAGCTGGCAGAATAAATTAGTTATTTAAGGCTTCCTGAGTTTTCAGAATGGCAGGAATCTTGAACTGTGCAGTGACAAAGAGGAATGCCAAACTGAAATAAAGTTGCTAGAGACTTCTCTTAACATTAATCTTTACTAGAATTACAAGACAATTTGGAATTCTTGAAGAGTTATTGACAGCTATTACACTATTGGAAAGGTTGCCGGAGTAAACTGCATTGTGTTGCTGGATACTTGATCTGCCCTGTTTTGTAGGAGAATCAGAAGCTCTTTTCCAAGCACTGAGTGGCAGAACTAAACAGAATTTGTATGGAGTATTCGCGTGGATTAAACTTGCAGATTTAACTTTGTGTAGAAGTTTAAATGTGTATGGCTGAAATAAGTTTTCATTTTTATATTGCTAGGCAGTTTTCTGTCTTCTTAGTGTTCCACTTTTTCATCTCCCAACTCTTCTTTTGAGAGGTGCCTTGCAGGGCTTACAAGGATTTGTTTACTGAGTTTTTAATCTCTGCTTAGCAGATAGGTTCTGAGGGGATTTCTTGTTACTCTTGTAATGGCTTTTAACTCTACTGAAGTTTATTTAACTAAACAGAAAGAAAGAAACTTATCTTCTGACTAATCCTTCTTGAATGTTTACAATATAATGCCAAACTAAATGCTGTTTAAAGTGGTAATTGTCTGTCTTTCTGCTCTATTCTGATCCACAGTTTGTAAAGATGCTTAAAGCATATTAATTTAAATGATAATGCTGTCATATAACATGAAAAGTTAAGTTGCTTATCAGTATATTTCGATAAGCTACTTACATTTTACAGTAGCATTTGCAAGCTTCAAACAAATGTTAAAGATGGAGTGCTGTTCACTTTATCTGTCTCATATATAACTTCTCACTTCATTTATTACTAACGCTGTACAGTTAGGAACCAGGGGGCACTGACTTCGTTATACTTGTCAGGAGGTAGTCATATTTTATAAAAACTTTGAGTCCTGTCTCACTATCAAAACACAAACCGTTTGCTTCAGAAAGCATCTGTGATTTGAAGAAGAATGTGCGTGTCGCACGTACTGGCCGTCCTCTTCATCAGAGCTAAGGAGAAGGTCCTTGACAGCATTTAGAAAGAAGATGTAACAAGAACATACCATGAAAGTATGGTAGCAAATCACCACAAGGCAACGTCTCATCCGTCCTTCTTATTTTATGGAATGGAAATGTACAATAAAGGGAAAACAATTTTCTCCATGGTGATGCCTTTTAATACTGAGTTGGTGTTGTAAGTGGAGCGCAAATTTACTTCAGGAAAACTTGTATTTGGTCAGACTAAACGTTTGGCTAAATACGCTGATACAGGATACTCAAAAAAATTTCTCAGCTGTAATTGACAAGTTATTTAAAAACGGAGATRCTGGTCATGCAATTAAAAATCCAGATGTATTCAAAATCAAAACAACTTTTTCTCTTCAGTTTAGTAGACCCTCAGTTTTAACTAAATTTAACCAGATAAATATATGTCTTTTCCCTCTTGTTTTTCAGTTACCTCCCATGGTTTGAAGTGTTCTACAAGCTGCTCAATGTCTTGGCAGATTATTCAGCAAAGGGACAGGTACTCTTTTAAAAGTACATAACCCCTCTCCATCGACCCACTATCAAATGAGGTAGAAAGGATAAAAACTTTTAGGAGATTCTTATGTCAGACATGACTGCATGAATTATTGATCTGTAATATGCAGTAATGTAGAAATCCATATTTAGCCTAGCAGAAAGCCTTCCAAATGGCCTATTTACAGTTCTGCTGCTAATTTTCTCTCTATGATTTCAGGATAGTCAAAGGAACGAGCTCCTAGAAACACTTCATAAACTTAACATCCCTGAGCCAGGATCCTCTGTTCATCTTGGACTGGTAAGTGAAACAAGAGAAATATAAATTTAAGTGCTTGGTTTTCATTACATGGTATAATAGAGAAAAGTAAAAAACAGTTTTCCTTTTGGAATGCAGTACACAGATGTTATTTTCCTCTGAGAATATAGAGCCCTGGACTTCCCCTTTTGTATCTGGGGCCCTCTGTTTCTCTTCCTTAACCTCAAATGTCTTTGAAATCCTGTTCTTTGATAGGAGGAAGATTGTGTGTATTCCCCATGGAGATTTATCACCATATCATTTGTGACTTACTGGAGTTCGCAAAGCAGCAACGTGACCTTAATTGTCTGCACTTAAAACTTTTAGACTTTGCAAGTATGCAAGGGAGAAAGACTGGAAAGCAAAGCCTCAGGCCTTTCAGAACAGCATTTTGAGTACATTTTGTGTATTAAGTGTTTATTGTATTTTCTAATTTCTTTTCCTCTTCCGCCACTTCTTATTACAAAAATAAGATTTTTTAATGTCTTGTGGCAAACCTGAAGAACATTGAAAGAGTGTATGTGGAATCATAGTGATCCAAATTGTACTGGTAGGATGCCGAAGTTATCCTGTTTTTTGGTGATCTTCAAATTAAGTTTTGAGAGCAATCTTATGAAAGACAAAACGTACTGCAAGTTATCATTTAGAATTGACATGAAACCTGGTGGTGTTTGTAGCCATGGATCTCTTCTCCCTCTCTCCGTTTCCTCTACTCCTTCTTTAAAAGTGCTTTTTGGCAACGAGCAGTTTACTCTCATCACTTCACCCTCTAATGTCAGTCGACAGGTAACAGTTGTTTGGACTCGCTAGGTCTCCAGCTGGCAGGAGAAATGTCCTCGGTCCTTTTGAAGCTAGCTATTCTATGAAAAGCGTTCCTGTTTTGACCAAAGGGACAAGCTGTCTCAAAAGGCAGCGAGCATTTGGGATGTTTCACTTGTTTCATACCAGTGGTTTCAAGGAATGCTGCTGGTCTCTCCTTGCCTCAAACGCGTCATGAGTAATGAAGCGAGAAAGGATGTTGAAAAGGAGCTGAGGGGCTGTGTCTGCTGGCCTCTCTTTATACGGCTTAGTTAGGCTGTCTGCAACCCTGTTTTCAGGTTGGATATTTTCCTGCTTGTGATATAGTAGTTGTCTCCATTCCTATATTTTTGCATTGTATCTTCTCAACTAAAGTAGTGATGTATCAAAAAAGCAAACATTCATGTTGCATGTGTAGTTTCTGTGTTCAGTGTAGTAGTTTTACCCACCTGGTGTTTCAGGCTGTTTATGAAGTATTGTAAAGTCTGTGACATGTGCTKTATAAAGTTTCAGTAAAACTTAATGCTCTAAATCAGAAAAAGACCTGCTTGCTGTTGTGTTCCCTATAGTCCCTATGCATCTTGCAGTGGGCTCTAGGAAGACACCTTGAACTATAGAATGCACTGAAGTTCACTTGGCCTGTGTCAGGAGCTGAGTGCCGGAGATGTGCAGGACAGCATTTCTGAAGAACAAAAGCCACAAGATAATCTACTACTTGATATAATCCAGTCTAATCTGATCATAATTAGATTAGATCATAATGATACTTTGTATCTTAATGCGTTTTGTATTGCATTTGTGATCAGAGAAGAGAATTCAGCTTCTGAAATCTATGACAAGTCATTTTGGTATCTGATAAAAATGTTCTGTCATTTTTACATAGCTGAGGAACTGCTGTTACTAATACCAAGCAATAAATTTAGGTTTTCTTTGACTATAGACTATATCAAAATCACCAATTTTGCTCTTCTTTTTTAGCACTCTTACTTTACTGTGCCTGACATCAGAGAACTTCCTAGTATACCTGAAAATGTGAGTACTGCGGAGGATTGTGTGCTTCATCTTTTCTTTTTAATGTTATCAGGAAAATAGGTAACTGTTACCACCTCCATTATGACTAGCAATCACGAACATGTTAGATTCTGTAAAATATTGTCATATGTTGAAATAACTTTTATGTGGTTAATTTATAGTAAGTATGGGAAAAAAWATATATATACTAGATATGTAAGTCTTTTTGCTGCTTTAAAGCTATGCCATAGTAATCCAGACTTGAAGTTACTTGTTAATAAGGATAGTATTTTCTGTTAATCTCTTCTATACTGATCACATCAAATTTTCTAACCATTTTTGTTTAATAACCCTCAAATGATCTGAAGAGCAAGGAAGAGAGTTTGCTTGCATTTACAGGTTACTAAATTGTAGGCTGGAGAGAAATGAGCTAGTAGTGGTGGTAAGGAGTCAGTGGCAGAGATTAAAATAAATCTTTAAGTGATACGGAGCAGTTTAGTAGTACACACACTGCCCAGCGGCTGCTTCCAAGAGGCCAGTTGTGTTCCCGTGGCTGGCTGCATCTGCCAGTGATGGTGGCTTCTACTGCAGGGTGCGAGTCAGCTTCCCAAGGCGTCATGACGAATGCTCGGGAATCAAAGGCTCTTATAAAAGCGGAGACCGTGGGCCAGGAGGAGCGGGAGAGCCTTTGGAAGCTGAACATTGAGCCTTCAAGGGAAGGAGTGCCGTGTGATGCTGCAAAGCCCCCCTGAGTCATGGAGGGGTGCTGGTGTGCCCCCCGGGCGGGCTGCGGCCGGGCAGCAGCGCCCGCCTCCCCGCACCCGCCGGGTGAACCGGGCACCCCTGGCAGCGCCAGCGTTGCCTCCGTGCGCGTGATCCAGGACGTGTGTGCGAGTTCCCAAGTATAGGCCTCAGGGTAAGGAAAGAAATATTTAAAATGTAATCCTTTGGTCAAAAATTATTGCAACTGACTGCCCTACAGTATCTACAGTATCCTTCATCATGAGCATTTTATCTACCTGTCAATGCAACATTCATGTGGAATTGCTGCATATTAGAAAATGATACAAAGACCTTAAATGAGTGAAAATCTAAATAGATTTTAATTGATTGGCCTACTTATTCAAAATTGTTGCAGATCTCATCAGCATTTATGTTTTAAAACCTGTATTAGCAAAGGTTTTCGTAGTGTCAAACGTGGAAGTTGCATGTAATGATTAATGGAGAAGTGCACAGAACTCCACGTGGAATGCTAACACACTTCTAATTATCTGCCTCGGTGTCAGACCAGACTGGTTAACAGTCCACAGAAGAGTTGGGTGCACACTAACAATTCACCTTTGAAAAGATTTCTAAGTTATGTGGAAGATTTGAAATTGCATTGTTAGTTGAGAAAAAAACTTTATATTTAGACCATTTGCTAAAGCTATTCTTCTTCAAATTAATTTGTTGTTATATAATGGAGGAAGAAAAGTAAATGAACTCAAAATTTAATGAAAAGTGCATTTATGGATGTTAAATAGCAAATAACTAAATAAACAGTTGACTTAGGCATGGGACTTTCATAGGAGAATAAGGCAATTTTGTACCTGCTTGCTGAGCTTTGAGAGGAAGGGAGATACCAATTTCTCTATTTTATTTTGAAAGCCCCATCTCTACTGTCCCAAGAGAGCTTAAATCCTAGGAAACAAAATGTACAACAATTATACTACAAGTTGGAATGATTTCACTTGTATTTATTTAACTCATTCATGGTTTTGTCACTTACGAGACATATCTTTCAAAATACATGTGTAAGTCCCAATTTCATCTTCAAAGATGACAGCTTTCTTATAAATAAAACTTAGAGCTAACACGTGAATTTCCTTAGTATCAATACATTGCCATGCATCCCACATGCTTCACAGGTGTTATTTGCAAATTTCTGAGAGCAGAGAAGACTAAAACCTTATAAATCTTTCCATCTGAAAGTACATTTGTTTGTCAAAGCCACTATATCACTTGAATAAACTTGATGAAAGAATAATTGCATATCAAGTCCTTGTCTCTGTTTTCCTCTCACTAGCTGATACGTTTTTTATCTTACAAGCATGTATGCCCAGAAGCTTATCTAGGTCTTTGGGAGAATCTAGGCATTACCTGCTCCTTCTGTAATGCTCCTCGTTTTGGTGCTACCTGAGCATTCATTTAACTTGCATTATTTGCAGTAATTGTGTCGTCACGCACCGTGTTTTGGCATCATGGCTAGATGAGAGAGAGGGGGAAGAAGAGCCTTAGAGAAGACAGCTTCTGTTTAGACACAAATATCATGCTAATCAGCACAGATGGGATGAGAAATACAGAAAAAGTACATGATAGTTTAATGGGTTTTTGGCAAAATGTGTTGGCTGTTTTCTTTCTTTTTAGAATATACCTGTCTCTGGCTGTAGTTTTTCTATAACAAATACCTGAATGATTGTTTTATATTAATGTTTTTGAAGCTTACTATAATAAGCTTATTTTTTATCTGTCTGTCCACATACTAGTACAAAATTCTTCCAAATACAACCCTTATTTTTTCTTTAGTTCTTTCTTTATGTTTGGATGGCAAGCTGTGGAACATATTTTTGCACAGTATGAAACATCTTGGCAGACTTTTCAGGCCAAGTATTGGTGGGTTTAGAGTTATCTTTGGATCTGTCAGAAGTGCTAATGGGCTTTGTTGAGCTTCTTTAAGATTCTAAATCAAATTTGCTTTTTGCTTTTCTGTGCTTTTTTATTTAACAGTGATTAAGATTGCACTCGAATTCATGACTAATCTAATTTTGCTTTCACGTGTGTTTTCTGTGTAAGATTATCTTCACTATATAGCTGTCCTTTTACATCCATAAGAAGCTATTTAGAACCAAATTCCCTAATTCAGCATTTTTGGGGTGAATTACCTTTCGTTTTTTTCTTCTCCAGTTTGCTACATAAACACATTCTTAAATTTTCATTCTGTTACTTGTTAGAAGACATCATAATTCTTCAGTAAATAATACATGATTTGCACCGTTGCAGTGTGTTTATAATGGTGTGTGGACAGGGGTGCTGACTGATGAGATGGCCTGTGGGCTGGATATGCACTGGCCATAAGAGCTTGTAGAGCTGGTTTTATTTATTTTTCCCGTTAGTAATTTACAGTGATTAATACATAGCTATTTCTTCATTTTCTGAGCAACACTGACATGAAGGTAAGCTCTGCTCCTTGTGAAGTGTAATGCAGACTTTCAGCTTTACTTCATTGTGTCCAAAGTGAGGGGTTCAAAAGACTAGTGTCATTCTCCCCTCCAAATTAGGTGAAAGATATTACAAATAAAAAGCCCTCTTTAGGCAGGATTACCTGACCTCTTGTTTTCTTAAGTCAAGTATTGGATGCAGCATAATAGAAGGATTAAGTTGTTTGTTTGTTTTGTTTTGTTTTGCTTCTTTTTTTAGGATGCTTATTTTGTAATGTTTGTAATCAGAAATTATTTTATCTCTTCTAGAGAAATCTAACAGAGTATTTTGTAGCAGTTGATGTCAACAACATGCTGCATCTCTATGCCAGTATGCTGTACGAACGCCGCATCCTCATTTGTTGTAGTAAGCTGAGCACTGTAAGTAAATGGCAGACTAATTTCTTCTATTCACAGTACATTTTTAAATTGACATTTATAGGAATTTCTCTAGAATTTGAAGAAGAAGGTTTAATACTGTGTAAAATATCATGGAGTACTGATCTTGGTCTTCCTGAATGTGTGAATATCCAAAAATTCATAACAAGGTCTTTACTTGTGAAGGACTTAATAAACACAGGTGAAGCTCTGCTTTAGTAATTAGAGGTAACTTCAATAATTAGTTTTTTTTTAATCATTATCTCTGTATTTTTCAATATGTAAAAACAAAAATGTACTTGGTCTACAAAAAGTATGAAGGGAGCACAGGAGATGTAGCGATATTCCTCCTAATGGCACCCAGTGAGAGCACAAGAGGCAATGGGCACAAACTGGAATACAGCAAATTCCACCTAAACTTAAGAAGAAGCTGTGGAGGAGGTGAAACAGTTGGATGAGCTGCAGGAGAGGATGTAGGGTCTGCAGCTTTGGAGATACCGAAAACCCAGCTGGACACGGCCCTGAGCAACCAGCTGACTATGCTTGAGCCAGGAATTTCAATTTCATCTCCAGAGTTCCCTTCCAACCTCAACTAATCTATGAGAACCTTTATTTATTTTATTTATTTTTTTTAACTGAAGTTCTATCAGCCTCAAATGTTTAAATTAAAAAGATTTTATTTGTTTTGTTTTGGCTACAGATGTTAGGTGCATTATGCCAAAGTGAAGTCCCTTTTTCATGAATTTACTTAACAGAAAAAAAAATCTATGGTACAGTCATTTAAAACTGATAAAAGATGGATCTTTTGATGACCTTCTCTGCATGGACCCAAATGGTGGGCTGAAATGCAGTGGCAATCCAGACTCCTGGCCATTTTGCTTGCTGAGGTGTGTTCTCAGTGGTACTTAGCCTCCATCAGCCGTCTGGGAGATGAAAGCTAGTGAGCACTAGAGCACTCTCTTCTGAAAATGGCTGCACATCAAAACCAAATACACTGCTTGATTTAGTTCAGAGTTGTGTTACACATTTCAAGGTTTATCAGTCAATAAGACTGTGATTTTCTTTATAAAAGGGAATGTTAAGTTTTCATTATATTTGCTCTGTAAATGGGTATTGATTGCTTTCCTTTATGAATAACAAACATAAGATGGTTTAATAAATGTTGTTTTCTACTGCTGTGGACTAAGTACTTGAACAGTCCTTGCTAAAATACAAGCTTCCATTTCCCCTTTGTGTACTGTTATCTGTCCTCTTGCTGTATGACCACCAAATACTTTGTGCTTGAGATATCAAATGCTTGGAAAAAATGTTGAAGACTGAAATAATGCACATGAAAAGCACAAAAGAATAATCTGTTGATACAGGGTAAGAAAAGGAAAGCGAGTAAGGCTTCCTACTCAATCTCAGAATAACTGTTTCAATATAATGTTGAAAGGGAGTGAAACTGGGATATTTAGAATAATCTCTTGGATATGCCAGTAATTATTGTTTACAACCAAGTCCCATACATAACCATGGCGTTTAAGTTTAATATGAAGTTTACTATTGAAGAAAACTCTTGTAAAATGCAAACTCTTAACTTTGGTATCTACCAAGCATTTTAGGTTCTCTCTACCAAAATAAACAAAAATACTTGGTAGCCTGGGAAGTAAATAAAATGTGAAGGAGAGAGATTTAATCTCAGAGACCTAAAGAATGAAAATAATATAAATTATCACAGAAGAAGAAAGGAGTAGCAAAGTATTTCCAAATGTTTGTGGTTGGTTGGTTGAAAATCTCCCTTTAGTTACAGAGCCTGGGAAGAAGAATTACTTACCTGTCACTTTGCCTCCCTTAATGAGCCGTTTCACAAGTAGGGTTGTGTTTTCTTCCCTATCTTTCCGCTATTCCTCTTCTTTTGCCTCTGCCCAAGATAAAAGCGTGTCTGGTTCTTTGGTGGGGAGGGGTATTCATACTGTGTGTTCTTATCTTACAACTTTATATATAAACTGCTCCAAGGCTGGAGTGACAGTGTAAGACAGGTTTGAAGCGCTGGGCCGGCGCCAGCTCTTCCTCGCCTGCACACTCCGTGCTGCGTGTTCCAGCAGTAGGAACAAGCTGCATTATTTTATTTCAAACTGTGCTCAGCGGAAGCCAAGACCTTGTAACTGGAAGCGTACCAAGCGGAGGATTCTCCGAGTATAGCCAGGCCTGGGGGAGGGCTGCTCTCCTCCTTTCCTTATTATTTTTTTAACAAAAGAAGTAGAAGGGACCTGTGTAATTTCTTTTCCTTTTGAGAGACACAGTATTCTTCATAATACTTAAGGCTTAACTATAGTATCAGGTAAAAGAGAGAAAATTAAACAGTCCAGCAAAGAAAAGTCTTTTGTGGTAGAATGAGTCCTATGCTCTAGTAAATCATATAAAATCCAAATTTTGATTAGAAGGGTTCTTAATATGGTTATGTTGAATAAGATGTAGAGGTATCTGAAAGTGATTGTGTGTATTATCTATTTTATAAACATGTGTAGTGAACCCATGGAAGATTTATTGTGTGTGCTTGTAGGGACTTTTCCTTTTTTCTTCTTTTACTACAAATGGCAACTCAAGTAATTTCTCAACATGTTAAAGCATTTTTGAGTACTCTGTGATCTAACTCCTTGTGCAAAGCCAAATGTGAACCAGAATGCAGCAAAAACTGTGCCTGGCAAAAGACCACCTGATGGTGGCTACATGCTGTTGCAGAAATGAAGCAGAAGAGGAGTTTTCCTTGTATCCAGTATTTTCTTTTCCATCGAGACTTGCCATTCAGCCCTGTCTGAACAAGGTCTATATGTTATTTGTGGCAGTGGGTGCAGCAGGTTGATTGCTGATTGTCACTTGATCTGTGAATTTTTATGATGCTTGTTTGGCTCGATGTTACTGAGATGATTATCCCTGTGATTTTTCAATTATTCTACAATTATTAGTCTGGAACAAAAAATGCTCTTCTGGCATCGATATTTCTTTTTGTTCCTGCAAGCTGACAGCTTGCCACTTCGGTTCTTCAATATCGCGGAGCCCTCCAGTGTGCGGACTCGTATTCCCTAAACGGCTTCTGACGTAGCTCAGGGCTTTGCACGTACGGAAATGTGGGCTATGGGGATGGCAGTCTGTGACCGCTGAGTGTGGGCTATGGGGATGGCAGTCTGTGACCGCTGAGTGTGGGCTATGGGGATGGCAGTCTGTGACCGCTAGCACTTCCCAGCGGTCCTTGTGAGGCTCTCTGCTGAAGAACTTGCCCTCTTCTTGCAGTGTAAGAGGCGCCAGCCCTGCCTCCCCCAGGGCTCCAGAGACACCCCGATGAGCTTCTGCAGGGCCGGGCTCCACCTCCTAACAGCTCTGCTCTCCTGCGTGGTTCCCAGGGAACTCGCTCTAGCACTTGCTGCTCGCCTTTTGCCTCTGAGCAGTGGGGAGGACTCGTCCCGAAGCGGCAGGTGCCTGTTCCTGCCGGGAGCACTGCGCAGCCCGGGCTGCAGTGCCTTCAGCAGCAGCAGGACGTACTGGAAAATGGCCTGTCGACATCCAACATCATCTTACCGTTTTATACATGTGACAAAAGCCCATTGATTAATTTTCTCAAATACGTTCTTCAGAGTATTAACTGTTAAAACTGTGAGAAGTGAGTTAGTTGATCAGGCTATCTTTTTACATTCTCTAGCAACAGCTGCAGGAAGCTGAGATAGTGGAACTAATCTAATTTCAAAATGCTGGATTCCTATAGTTTTGACAGTTGGGCATTTCTCAGGCTGCCTTATTATTAAGTGCTTGTTTTCTGTGTAGCAATCGCTAATCAGGTGAGATCTCCAGCAAACGTGATTTCTTTTTCATGAGCCCTTGTCTTGGCACCGTTGAAGGACACTGGTGGTGCTTACCCACGGTGGTATGTTTTTTGAATTCCTGCCAGACAGCAAGGTGGGAGTACATCTCAAAAATAAGTGACAGCTGCTCAGATGTCTGCAGTGTTGAGCATTATGTCTGTTTAATCTTTTGTTGCTGAGTTTTAAAACCAATGGAACAGAGATTTGGAAAGGGCCTCTTTCGATTACGGAGTTCAGTCCTCTACTATTACAGGCAACCATGTTATATAATAATATCAGGAAATAATCCAGTTCTTCACCATAGAAGCAAATCAAATATAAAAAAAAAAAAAAATAAACATTTTTTTCCCCATTCATCTCCTTGTGCTTTGGGGAATAGAGATTGAAAGCTTAGAAGATTTAGGAATGTAGAGAGAAACTACTTTGGAAAATCATGTCCTTTGTTACTGCAGCTTGTTTTTGAACTAGACTGCACCTTTTATCTAATCTGTGGGAGAGGAGGGTCTTCTCCATGAGAGAGAGTGTAAATGGAAGTAAAATTGGATAGCAGTAAGTTTGAATTAAAAACAAAGAATAAAATTCAGATTTTGGGTCTTCTAACTTGTGCTTTAATTATAGTTCTAGCATACTGATATTCTTATCTCGTATGGACCATAAATACTGACCACCTGCTAATAGCGGGCGTTCTTAAATTAAAAATGACTGAACATATTCATATGCATATGTACACTGTCTGCTCCCCAGGTCCCCTTTCCATTAGAACTGTAGTTTAAACCCAGTTGAAGTTCTTGCATATTCCCACTTATGGGAATGCATAAGTGGGAACTGGCATTTGCATTGGCAAAGTTGTTCAAGACCAAACACAAGGAAAGAGTAATAAAGAGCTCAGCAAATGGTGATGTATCTTTGGAATTATCAGCAGCATTATAAATGTTGCTGTTAATCCAAGGTTCCTTAGAGACTGTTTCAGTCAGATGGGAGTAGCAGGATGCTTGTTTCAAGTGTTCAACAGAATATGTTGTTTCAGATTGCTTAACACTTTAAGATGCATAGGAATTAATGGCCAACATCTTAGTCTTAGCCAACATCTAATGCAACTCTACTGGAACCAAATGTGCTTTTATGGAAGACAAAAATGAAAGTTTCATAGCCAGCTCCATACTTGAACTACTCAGTAGCTTAAAAGCAAAGAGAACTTGGAAACTTGATTGGAATGGGGAACAGAAAAGAGGACATTGAGCCACTTGGTATGTTTGTGGCTCACCCACAGAGTGAATACTGCACGGGTTCTCACTCTTGCCAGCTCCGAAGTGATAAAACAGAGCAGTGGAAAGTATACAGAAACTACAGGCAGAAAGTATAGGCAAAACTTTATATATCTAACTTGTTTTCCTACTATTTGGGATTTTGTTAATTCTTTTATTTAGATCTGTAGTATATTTGTGTATAAAATTCTAAAGCTAATTCAAATTAAGATATAAATTTGTAAATTTTATTGTAAAACAATATATGCATATAGTGTGTGCCTACACTTTTTAATATTTTACTTTTATTTCCAGGAGAGTTTGTGCTGATGTTGTGGAAAATAGAATATTTTATAACAAATTTTACATAGTTTTTCCCTCATTGTAAGTGCTTATATTTGTTTTATTTTATGCTTTTGACTTTTGTAGGGGGTTAAAATATCTCCTGCAGAGATATGTAGTTGAAATAGTAAGGTCTTTTTTGTTTCCTAGATGTAAAATTGTCATCAATCTGAAATTAGCATTTTCCTGCCACTAGACTAAATGCTGTTATTCTCCAGACTGAATAGAAATGTGTCCATACAACTATTGTGTCTGTAGTCAATGATGGGATGTGACATTTCAAAAGCTCAGCCTCAGCTGAGCTGAGTGATGAGCGACTTAACTGTCCTCACACTCAACTCTACAAGGTACTAAAGGTTACATGAACTATTAATACCTTACAGTTACTTGAAAATACACTCTATTCTGTTTTTATTACTCAAAAGGTTACATGCTGATGCAAACAGTCCTTCCTTTCAAGAAAATCATTCTCTTATGCCAACAAAATGGGATTAAAGTAGTTGTAAATAAAGTCAACAATGAGGTTTTATGATTTAGATTAATACATTTTCTGTTAGAAAATGGTGCTGACAGAACGTTAGTTTATTGTATGATGTGTTAATTTTATAATCCTCGCTGTTAGCATTTAGCGTCAAAACCCCGTGCTTCAGTTTGAAGATATTCCCTAAACTGTTGGTAGTTTTTTTTAACAGATTCATCTTAGTGCTTAGGAACATAAAACAAGTTTTTATATCAGTCTTTGTGAAACCACTCTTTCTTTGTGACCTGTAAGTGAAAATGGGCACATAGGACTCAACAAAGGGAGAAACTAGCCCCTGGGTGAAAGCGTGAATCAAATTGAAATGTTTAATTTCACAGGTTTGAAAAGAATCATAATTATTGTTCCTAATTTGAATTCAGAAATAATAAAAGGAAAATACATTGTATATTTTTATCTAACACAGGTAAAGAACTACTAGAAATTTGCAAATTATCTGCACCTTTAGTTTAACTATTTAAGCATCAGCGTTTCTGAAAAGCCCGTTTTTCATTTCTAACAGAATTTCCATATCCAAGTGCCTTGGTCAAGCATCTGGTCCTGCCTTCCAAATCTTTAGAGATTGCTAAATTAAGCCCTTCTTTTCTTGCATTTCCAAAAGAAAATAGTACTTTCATATAAATGAGCTTTTATTATTCAAATATCTTAGCAGGAGCAGAACTATGAATGAATGTGTGTATGTTTAAGTTTTGATCATCAGGGAAGGATAATACAAATACTAATAGAATAATTATAGAGGTAATGTTAAGTGTCCTAACATCTCTTGGCTCTCTGTGAGTTAGAGCTTAAAATTCTGCCTTTTGAATTATTTTTTTCTATGTCAATGCAACCCCTGGGAACCACTCATGCTTCACCCACCAGCATGTACATATATATATTTTTAACAAGAACATAGTGTATTATGTAATACATAATGTTGCTACAAAAGCAAAATCAATCATTTTTTTTTTCTCTTAACTTTATTTAAACTTAGTTTAGCTTTAACTTTTTTGTCTTATTTATGGTCCTTTTTAAATTTGTGTTTTCCAGTTAACTGCCTGCATTCATGGGTCTGCAGCTATGCTCTACCCGATGTTCTGGCAACATGTTTACATTCCTGTTCTGCCCCCGCATCTATTGGACTACTGCTGGTAAGATGTCTGCATCGCTGAGATACCCAACAGTGCTTGTGTTTCTGTGTTGTAAGCCTTATAGTGCTCTTATAAGGCAACAGTCAGTCTAAAAATATATACGTGTGTTAGGGAAGTGACCCACCTAGTAAATGAAAGTATTATTTCATAGCATGATGAAATGGCGCCAGTATCTTGAGAGACCCTGAACGCTTATTATGGCATGTTGCAGCATTTGTTTTTAAAATCTTTTATCAGGATATCTGTTTAGTGTTAAAATTAWAGATACTTACAGATTTATTAAGCAAGCACAATTAAGTTTACTTAACCTTGATAATGGAATCTAATAGAGTTACTGCCAATCTTTGAGTATTAAGATGGTGAAACCCAAAGGTCATAATCATTGCAGCATTGGAGAAAAGTGTGAATTGGGAATGTTCCCATTAAYGCAATTTCACACATGTAACCAGATCGTCACAGTACCAGGTAGGATGTGGCAGTCTCTCAAATGCCGAGCTCTACTGTGACGTATTTTTTATTTGAAATGTTATTTGTTTGGTAATAGGTTATTTACATATAACACTTCATGTGAACACCCTGAAGGGGTAATTACTTGGTGTGATGGTCAGATCTTTCTGAATATTTGGTAAAGCAATTTTTTTTTGCAGTGCATCATCAGTGATCACTATATATTTGACCACTTGCACAGCACAACTGTTAAGTAATTGAATTGCTACTGAGGAGAGCAAATAATCTCAACAAATTTTAATTCCATTGCTTCAGATTCACTGCTTTCAGTCAGTGTCCATAGCCGCCCTAAAACTGCCGTCTTTGCTAATAGCTCTGTGGTGTTGCTGTGCGACGTTAAGCAAGAGCTTGTGCAGCGCTGCTGCRGGAGGAACCACAGGGCTGGCATTAGGTGAAGTGCTGGGAGATAAACGTGTAGATTTAAAGCACGCTCGTTCCTCTGCAGATGACTTCGGTGTTAAGTGTGTGCCTGTGCTTGGGATGCAYGGAGTGGTGTCAAGAAACTATGATCTGCTGTAAAGAGGAGCCGTCCGTCTCGGCGCAGTGCGGCAGGGCCGAGCGATGCATTTTTGGTGCCAGCAGGTGCCTTGGGTGCCCAGGGGCCTTCGCCCGTGCAATTAGCACCCGGAGCTGCTGTCCCGGGCCCGCTGCTCGCTCAGGGGCTGGGGCAACAGCGGGCGCCACAAGAGGTGTTTACACTGGCCTTGGAGATTAGGCAGTCATCGACTTTCTGACAAGGACGTGTGAAAAGGGGCTAAATCCAGATCCCGCAGTGGGGAGCAGAGGTGTGCGAACAACGAGCGCAGAGGCCACGTGCCAAGGAAACAGGGACACGAAGCAGAGCGGAACCCTAGGTGGGTGCTCGGAGCACCCAGTGCCCTACGCACGTCACCAGCCGGCTGCCTAGGGTGTGAAAAATACGATATTCAAACCCATAATTATGAGGCATGCTGTAATCACATGCTCATAAATACAACAACCGAGTGCTTTAGCCTCACATGAACTTGAATTGGAGTGGTARTCACACGCTGTAATCATTTGAATGTATCAATTAGCAACAATTTATATGCCATAAATTATTTTCTCAAAATAGAGTCTATCTATTTTCTAACAATGCAAATTTTGTCTATGAAGACTGAGAAATGAGCATCATACTCACTGCTTTAAGGCAGTATTAGTGCTTATAGGTTTTTCCATCTTCAGGGAAAGAACATGAGATTATTTAAAATAAAAGAGGTTGTTTAGTTTTAATTATGTCTGGTTGTTTCTATTACAAGTCCATTATAAGATTGCTTTACAGCCAACATTAATACCTTCTGAGAACTATCTTTTCAGAGCACACTGGTAYAGCCGCTGAACAAATGTTTCTTTTGGTGCAATTTTCCCTTTCTCCAGGATTTTTTAAACTTCCTCCTGTTTTCGAAGTCTTCATATAGCTTCAGTATAGTCCTCAAGTCAGTGGATAGAGGATCTGAGGACGAGAACTCCTGTCCTTGGGGAGCAAGTCCTTCGTCATGAGCTTCTCAGTGCACATTTTGAGTCAACCTAGTACATCTGGGTGCTTGCTGAAGGCTCACACAGCTAACTATGTGTTTGCTGCCCCATTCCAGTGTATGTAATCAAGTTTCTAATTTGCATCAATTACCTAAATACGTTTGGGATTTAATTCTGTTTGCTTTTCAGTGAGAAATCTGATAAGATATCAAGAAACTGCCTTAGAGAGTCAAGTACTATAGAGTGTGCAAGAGTGACAGATTGTCAGTGTGTATATATCAAGAAATGAACTTATTAAATGTGAGCTAAGCAATTGTTATGGAACAATGGAGCAAAATTGTGCAAATCCCTGGGTACCTATAAACAACAAACCTCTGTAAAACCCAGATTTTCTATGTTACCTTTTCTATTGAATTGCAGTATTTTTAAAGGTTTTCTGTTTGTTTGTTTTTGTTTTTCACTTAAGAGGAAATGTCCCTCCATTTCACCTGCTTCTCTTCCAATTAGTAGTTTACCCACCTCTTGGGAGCATAATTAAGAGGTCTCCAGTTAGCCTAAGGAAAGGAATTAAAGAAATTGTAAAAATGCAACTGTAATGAATAGGCAGCATGTAGCCATTAAGTCCACAATATCCATATTCATGCTTAGGCATTGCTACTTTAATGATTTGATATTTACCTATATTGCTCATTTGATTATAAATAACCTTGTTTGCATTAGAAACTAGTGCAACACAAGAAGAACAATAACCTTTCTTCTTGTTCCAAAAGACTTAGGCATTTTGTTTAAGCTGTAGATGTAGTAGAAATTGATACTTTCAGATTTTGCATTTAATGGGTATTGGCAGCCATCACACAACTCTGAGGAACCAGCAGTCGTGGCTATACRAAATCCTGGGACTAGCCTAGAAGTCTCAAGCAGTAGGTGGGAACTGTCTGCAGAGCAGTCTGTCACCCGTCACGGGCCTTGGAAGGACACAGGCTTGTGCACATTGGTTCTTCCCCTTGCGCAAGCGGTGTATGTTACGAGGCTTGTCTGGAAAGTCTTAGGAATACACATCTAATTAATAAAATATTCAAAACTGCTCCAGTGTTTCATGCCTCGGGACCTGAACGGCAGTTAGAAGGAAACGTTATAGTGTGCTGTGAATGGGTGAATGGATGAGAGTGTTCCCTTGTACACTGTGGTACCTGTGTGTTTAAATAATGGCATATAGTTAAGGCATGGTAAACAAAAATGGTGATAGAAGCAAATTGCGAGGTATGATGTGAATCTTCAGCATTCACAGCAAGGTTTGTTGCTTTACTTGGTGAGATTGATAAGCGATGACAGAAGAATGTAATATCTCTAGTATATTTTATTTATTCTGTTTACCAGACTTATATTTTATTCAGATTATTCRTGAGATTTTCTTAATTAACATTTTGGGCATATAAGGAGACATTGCAATGAATTATCCTTAAAATATTTTTGTTTTTGCTTTATTGTTTGTGTATCATCAAACAATAATGGCAGCCCTGGCAAACAACATGAATTTTGGTAAATTCTGTACACAGAACAACTCAGGTATTGATACCCATTAAAAAAAAAAAAATTAAGCTTCCGATTTCAATGAAAAGCACATTTGAATAAACAGAGCGCATAATAATTCAAATAAATCATAAGCAAACTTTTCATGAATTGTAATAGTAATTTTCCTTATACAAATAGACATATAGAGTAATAATTGAATTTCTCTTCCAATCACTTCACTGATTTTATCTAAAATCATGTTACTGTTAACACTCAGTCTTAGGCACTTTCTGGCTCTTCCCTCCTAGGTTCTCCCCTCACAGCGTTTCATTCGGAACAAGGAGGAGCGCTCAAAAAGCAGTGCTCCATAGATGCCCCACCAAGCTGGTGGTTACCAATGGTGCTAACATCATTTTTCATAGTACTGTGACCTCAGATTCATTCCTCCTGCTTTCTCCTGCCTGTCCAAATGCATATGTCACATAAGCTCCTGCTGATGTCCTTTAATATTTGGTAATACGAGTTTATAAAAACAAGAAAATGATGTTAAAAATAGATTATTGCAGTCATTATGCACTCCCTTAAATACCTGTAATAGTTATTTTTGTTGCCTTTATATGTACTGCCCTTTATTAGAAAATTAAGATGTTTCGTTGCTCCCAAAGCCAAACCACCTACCCAAAGCCACATCTTTTCTTGTAGTTTCCTAAAATCTCAGGGGAGAGGCATGATTTCAAGTGCTTAGTTATCCCTCTATTTATATATTTATTCATTTTTGTTGATAAACYGGAAAATTGAAAGATGGACATTATGCACTTAATTAACCTCTGCAGATTCCGATTTCCCCGCGCTTGTGACAGGCTCTGCTGTTGGACACATAAATAAGCGGCTGCTTTCTGGAATACGGCGCTCTTCCTGCTTCCTCTCATTACGTTCGCCAAGCTCCCACTAGATGAGACATTTGCAGGCTTAAGACTTCCTGCCGAGGTTCAGACTTTGTATTTTTGAGATTGAAGCTGTCGTGTTTCTGAAAGTGCTTAATTAGAAACACATTCGTTTTAGCGTGTGCTGGAGGAGGCTCGAGCAGCAGAGCTGCCGTACAGAGAAGTTGAGCATTTGTGCAGCTGGCAGCTACACCAATGGTTTATACTCTGAATATTAAATTACTGGGTATTTTCTTGCTTCTGGATTGTGGCCATTGGAAATGAAGAGATACGGGTGAAAGAGGTAGTGTTTGTCACAAATAAAGCATGCAAAATGACAAATAAAACTGCTCCTTAGTTGAGCAGCAATCCATATGCAGTAAGTGCACCGTGTGGTATGGTGAAAACCCTCGCCACAGAGCTCGGCTGTAGGTTCTGCTCCTCACCTCGGACCTCCTGGTAATGCTGAACTTGTGGATTTTTACCAAGTTAGGTTCTCATTTAACAATCTCTCTGGACTATCATAAAGTGCTTTATTAGATGGAACCTCTTATTCTAAGAATAAGAAGTTATTAATTTTTTATTATCTAAGAAAATAAGAGTTAATAACTTAGCTAGGAAGGATATTCTTAGCAGTCTGTACAATTCAGTAGGCTGGAACGTGGCACATGTCACTTGAGTGCTGTGCACAGGCACGAGCAGGGAGTGGGTGTGTGTGGCGGGGGGGTTGTTTGGGATTTTTTGTATGTGGTTTTCCCCCCTCTCTCAAGTCGTGTGTGTGATGGCTTCAAAAAGGAAGAAAACCCATGAAGTTTTCATGGAGAGTGCCAGTCTCCTGAGTACAGCATCCAACAGCGTAGGAGTTTTGGGTGGAGTGTTAAAGATGGTCAGTGCTAATACACGTTGTATGTGGAAAGGAGTTTCTCGTGGCTGTGAGAAGCAGAGTTTTGGGAGTATCTCTTAGCAGCTCTCTCAGCACTGCAGCTCCTACTGAACCGTAGGCACCGGTTTCTAAAAACTCTTATTGAAGATATTTTCGTCCAAGGCAGCACAGTGACATTTCTCTCGTTTTTCATCTAAATTTGAAAGTCATCTCTTTGAGCTTSTGGATCCAAAATCAAATGAGCCTCTATTTTAAAAGTTGTGTCTGTCTGTGTGCTTTGGTTTAACAGGCAGTATATGCCACATTTGCAATTAGCAGCTTTGGCATCTTCTTTGATGTGTCCTAATAAGCAGAGCAAATATAAGCCTTTCCTGCTTGGTTCAGTGGGAGGGCTGCACTAAAGCTTCATATTAGAGATATAATATGTGCAAGGATACAACTTTCCCTTAGTATTCTTCCCGTGTTATGCAGTCCTTGCTGGTATTTGCTAGCATGGCAGAGTAGAAGGCAGGAAAGATCAGTCTTTCTCTCAGTTTGCTTCCTTTTTGCTAGCACAAGTTGTGTGTCTGTGCTGGAGAAGACAAACTTGTCCTAAGAACCTGTTAGTGTATTTGAGTTTAGTGTTCTGAAATAAATAAGAGTACCAGAGGGGATCACGGCTGGATATAATCAAAATATTCCAAAGCCATTTTTCATATCACTCAGTGATATATATGCATTAAGTTAATCACTTAATGTTGCAAATGGATCAGTCTGTCTAAAAACCACTGTTTAGAAAAAGCCTAGGCATTTAACTGAAAATTATGATTAACATATTTTATTCTTACTAAATCAGTATCCTTACTTATCTGAGCTACCTTAATCAGTAAGTAATTAACTTTAAAAAGCAGTAAAGTTAACCAAATGTGTTTCAAATATGATTTTGTGGTTTATTTACAGTTTTTTGACAAAACCTAACTCAATATCCCTGTGTTTTTCTATAGCTAATTTTAATAAGTCATATGTGTTGATCCAGTGTTATGAGAATGTAAAGCTAGGCTCTTTTCCTCTTTGCAGTGCCCCAATGCCCTACCTCATTGGAATACATTTAAGTTTGATGGAGGTAAGTCTTTCTCACCATTTCTGGGAATATGTGTAGTTTTACGAGTTAGACCTAAATTCTGCATCAACTATATATGTGCTCATATGCTTAAAAGTTAAATAATTGTGCTGATTCATTTGGGATGGCTCAGGTGACTATGTTAAGCAAACCCGGTAACATTATGTCTCACAGGAGTCGTATTTGGTACCGTATCCTTTTGGGCATCCTTTCTGTTTGCAGATAGGGGTTGGTGATGAGCTCATGTTGTGCTCCCTTCCCCATCCTGCTGCTTCATTTAATCAGTTCACTATTTACTCAGTTTGGCTCTCTATTCAGAAAGGCAGAATTGATATTAATCAAAATGTTGACATGTACAGAGCTTTCTTTCCTCTTCATCTCCTCCTACTTTTGCAGACAGATTGTGATTTTTTTTTAATTTTTTTTTTAAATTATTTTTTGGTGTTCAAAAAATCCAAAAACAAGGAACTTGTTGTTAATGTTAACACAAAGCTGGCAGAAAACCAGCCCTCACAAAAATCTTAACATGCAAACAATTCAGAGTAATTCATGTAACGTTAAAGAAAACTAAGTGGAAATAGCACTTTTTCTTTTGCTTCTAATAGTGTTGAAACGGTGAATGACTTCAAAAATATCTGGAGGACAACATAAGCTATTAATTTAGATCCTTCGGAAAATCCTTGTCCTTTTAACTTGTGCCTCTTTACACAGGAAGTCTGAACAACGTGTATATGCCAAGGGTGGTAAGAGGTATTCCTGCAAAGAAAATGCTGCCTTTTGGAAAGCATTTAGCTTAAGTGGCAGAGGAGAATTGGTAGGAATTACACAGTTATTTGACAATTATTTGATTTGTGTCTGTATTCTAGACTCCTACATATGGACATTTAGGCTTACTTATTTAGGATGCTTAAAAATTTACACTGCTGAGATTTGCATCACCAAGTATGTATTATCAAAATATCTTTTCTTGTATTGACCATAAAAATATCTACTTTCTGTGAAAACATTGATAAAGCATACTCTTCCGCTAGGGTATATTTGAGAAAAAGTCCTCTATATCTATTTTGAGACAAGTTATTTTTAATGAAGTTGTTATTGAATATTTTTTCCCCAATGCTGAGACACTTCCTTAGGAGTCACCTTTTAAAGGTCCTTTTTAAATTTTTTTCTCCTGGCCACAGACAGATGATTTTTGATGCCCTTTGTATTGCTGTAAAAAAGTACAGATTGATGAATGACAGTACAATGTGTTAGTGAATAAGTAATTATTTTAAAAATCAACATGTAGCTTTTTTTGCACATCCTATATTTATGTTAGAGGGGTTTCTCATAATGACACTTGGATACTGCACAGATGGGACGAAAGTAATGTCTGGGGAGAAACAGTCTATCCTATACTTATGCTCTTGAGCAAGAGTTTTTCTGTCCTGTATCTGCACTAAATATTCATTCACATGCTTATTATGGGTGTATCTATTTTAAAAACCACTGCCTGCTAGAAGATGGGATAATATAGGAATATGGGTATTTTTCAACTTTTATAAATATTTTGTGTGTATACACAGACAAAATACACAGCTTGGCTAGTGCTGGATGAGTGTTTTTGATGCCAAAACTTCATTTTTTTCTTCATCCTATTCTTCACTTGGGTAAAGCAATACGTTCTGTTAGAGTAACAACTTCTCGTTACGCAGCAGCATTCTTGCTCATGATCTAGCAGTTGTGTTTGTTTTAAAAATATATACCATATAATGTTTCCATATCAAAACGGTTATATAAACTGCATCTAGAAGGATACTGTCATCAGCCAGTATTTATTTTTGGTTTGATGCCGGGGTTTTGGCAGGTAAGTGGGTAAATGAGCGCCGCTAATTCACAGGCTGCAGCTGCCCAGGTCTCCGCTCACATCAGGACTCGCCGGCCCCGTTGGAGGGGGCTCCGGGCTCTGCCCTGGCGCTTCTGCCCACACAGTCTGCCTTAGTTGTGTGAACATTCGTGGAAGCCTCAGCTTGGGCAGGCCAAGCTGTGGTGCAACACGAGGGTCAAATCCCACGGTGGGGCAAAACTGTTTTCTAGCTGTGGTTTCATTTCTGTGGGTCAGCATGATCGCTGTCTTGGAGCAGATCCTCTGGAAGGAGCATTGTAATAATTTTAATATTTAGAACAAAACACAACCTCCATCTTCCACAGACAGACTTTTCTCAGACCATGGGCATCTCGAAATCCAGCAGCAGTTTCCCAGGGTATGTTGCTGCTCTGTAGAMGGAGCAGTTACTTTAATGGAAAATGACAAATTTTTCTTATGATTAAAATATCAAACATATCCATTGACTGTTAAATCTAATTTGCTGTGACTGAAATGTTCTCCAGTGAGATAAGATAATCTCCTGTTGTAGGTCAGAGGGCTCCAGCTGATTTATGGGGGAAAACCTTGGTAGAAAATACAGAGCTGTGTTTTGTGCTCTTATTTTTCAGCTTTTCTCTCATCACCTAGTTAGTCATTCTTTATAAGATTTCCATTTAGCAATCCATAAAGTGACTTCAAAGAAGGCTAAAAGTTTATAAGCTGTTAGATAAGAAGGCTGGGACTATCACATGAGTAATGGAGCCTGCTTACAGAACTAATTGAAATCATATTAGATGAAGATAAGTACTTAGTACTGATAAAGCACAGCACGATAGGAAAGCAGAGCTGTATGAAAGGAGCACGTCCYGTTGTGGTCCTGCTCGTTTCCTACCTGCGAGCTGTTGCTGTGGTCAGGCTACCTGAGGCCACCTTTGGGCTTACAAGCGGCGCGGAGCCGTGTGGGTGCCGCAGCCCATGGCTTCTGCACCCAGGTTATTAGTGTGACGGGGCTGATGGAGGAGGGACGCCCTTGACCTAGGGCTGCCGCGGCCGTGGGGCACATGTGGTTCCCATTCGCTTGGGGCAGCGCTTCCGAACCGTCAGGTACGGAGCTGCCGGCGGATAATCCTCCTGCCTGGCTGCCAGGCCTGCGATTCTTGTAAAATTCTCAAGAATGTGTTTGCATGTGAGGCATCATGTTGTGTTTTGTTATGGATATGATAAAAATCTCCACGTGCAACTATTTTTGTTTTACTTTAACCAAACACCAGTGTCAATTCACGTTAAGAAAACGAAGTGCACTGAACTAGCCCGTGTCTTTACTATGCTGGGCTGCCGCAGCTGCCTCGCTGTGTGCAGCCAGCAGCCGAGAGGAGCCGTCTGGGTGCAGCCCTCGCAGCTCCACGTGCGTGTCCAGAGGCAGACGTTGTGTGTCTGGGACGCGTCCCAGCCGTGCGCGATGCTGCTCCGCGCTGCAGCCGGGATGTGCGCCGGGCCGGCCGCTGAGCTGCGGAGCGCCGAGAGGCGGCTCCAGGCCGCGCTCCGTACGAGCCGCGTGGCTCCCGCGGCCCGGAGCGTCCTCGCTGCGCGGCAGCAGCCCGCAGGAGACGCCCCGAGAATTCATTAACCACTGGGGCTTTCCGGGGGGTGTTAATTGTTAATTATATTTTTTGATGGAGGGGCAGGGGGTTGTCTTAAGCTTTTGCCATCTCTTTCCGTTTGATAAATGAGTTTATTTTTTCTAGCTGTRATTGAATAAGCATTTTCTGTGTTTTTAAATAAAGGGATAATATATCAGATATTGTGAAATACAAATTGTTATGAACGATAGAGATATAAAGTTATAGTTGTACCTGGATGCCAGGGAGTTGAGAAAAGAAGGATGTGTGAGGAGTTAAATTGTYCTTGGACAATAGGAAAAAGAAAATATTTTGATCTAAGAAGAGATTGTGAGCAGAGGGGGTGCTGGGGGGCTCCGGGCCAAATAAGCACTGAGGTRCCGCGGCGGCTTCCAGGAAGCGGGAGGCGCCTCGGGGAGCGCGGCAGCGGCGTGTCCTGCCTGGGACCCCCGTGTCACCTGCGCTGGCTCCGGGGCGGCACGCGGGCCGGCGGCGGCGGAAGCGGGAAGATGCACGGGAGGGGGCAGCGGCCACCTGCGGTGCCAAGATCAAAGCGCGCAAAGGGCAGGGGGCACATCCAGCTTAACCGTATTTGTCTGCTGAATAGCTATTTCAGATTGTAAATCTAAGGGTGATTTCATTAAGTCCTTCTGGCTGCTGTTGGGGCATGAAATAATAAAATTTTATATCCGTTGCCTTTCCTGCTTCTGGCAGCCAGATTGACACGTTGCTGTCTGCAGCGGCGGGGCTCCCGAGGAAGCGGGGCGACCGCTATCCTGTCACGGCGGGGCGCGGGGCCCGCGGGGCTGCTGCCCGGGAGCCGCAGGACAGGCTCAGGTCTGCTCCACGAACCAGTTACCAGAACAGTAGTTTTTGTTATTTGGAGTGATAGCTTCTCTCTTCTGTTATTGCAACAGTAGTTAGCCTGTGCTCACGAAACCTCATGGTCAACTTGGTTCATCTTTTGACAGCAATTTAGTAAGGAAGGTGGATAAACCTGAGAACTACTGAGGTTGGGGATATATTTTTTTAAAGGAGCTAAACTTCTGAAAAAAATTCAGCTTGTCTGATTTGGGATAAAGAATGGGAAAAATACAAAGCAGAGAGAGRGATAATATATAGTAACACTTAGTAAAAGCAGGAATTAGTCGTAATRATGAGTGTTGACTTAAGCCTATGAGCAGAGAGAGACAGAGCTGCACCTCATAACATTTCTAATAGAATATAGTTTGCTCTGGTGTTGCAGACTTTCACCCAAAATATGTAAATTACTGAAAGTTGCGTTTCTTGTGAGCAGGACAGACTGCCCTAACTGCTGCTTATTTACTGACCTGGTGTTTAAGGCCCCCTGGAGTTTGTTTGAAAAGTTAAGAGATTTTCACAGTAAAGGTGCCATTTCTGAAATTTAAAGTGCTCTTTTCACCAGGAGATAAGTTCACTCTGATTAAGTCCGTAATTCTTACTAAGCCATGTTTATAGAGGCCATAAACAATGGGTTCAGTGTGCTTGTTAAAGCAGCTTTCCATACCTCTCCACTCTTTTAAAAAGAGACATTTAAAATAAAAGGCAGGTGTAGCTGCTAGTCCAATTTGGTGGGTTTTAGAGGATTAATTATGGTTAGAAGGAATTCTGCAAGGCTGGTTAGAAGAGTTTGTACTTGTGGTAGATGATGCACATTTTCACAGAATCACTTCTTTTGACTCAACAAATCTCCCGTCTGTAGCAAATTAGAAAGGCTAACTGTAATATTCCTATTTCTTCCTGTTCTCTACATATTTTTCCAAAAAAATGTGGACATAATGAATCAGTTCATTCTGTTCAGCAGGAAGCACCTTATTTCTAAAATTTCATTTCAGTACTTGGGAACATGTGAGATATATATATGTCACCTGAGTGGCTTGATGGCTGCCCCTCGGTGGGTGACAACACCCAAACTCTGCCCATGATCCACAGATGATACAATTTCCAGTTTGCTGCAGGATTTAATGTGGGGAGTGCAGGAATCCTTACTGCCATTCCCACGCCAGAATAATTTGTTTTATTTCCAGTTTAGGTCTTTTCTCCCCGCTCCAGACTCCTGTGGCTGCATTTAACAGAGGAGCCATTGGATTATTCCAGCAAACTAATCTCCCGAGTATCTTTTGATGTCTTTTTTCAACCATCTTTTTGATCAAAGATTATGATGAGAGGAAAGATGGTAAAAACAGACTAGGGTAAAGAAGAGCTGGTCAGTCTGTACAACGTGACCAGCTGCCTTTGTGTATTTTTCAAATGCAAGGCAAATTAGACCCTATAAATTAAGCAAGTGTCAAGTGTTTAAAATCTGAGGACTTATAGGCAGGGGTTTCTACTCCCTTCATACAAATATTGAGAAGTTTTCTTTGAAAAGCTTGTGCTTTTCACTCTGAAAAAGCATAGCACAGCAGAGTTTAATAATTAGTTAGAATTATTTCTGGACCATATGTAGAGGTGAATTAGGTTGATCTGCATTTATAATCCTTGCAGCCTGAGCTGCGTCTTTTCCTACTATGCTCCTTGGCAGATATCTGCTTGTGAAAAGCCTGTTCTTTGCTGCAGAAAACCCCAACATTTTGCTGATGGGAAGGTGCAGATTCGTCGCTGAAGTCATACAAACACCCATTGACAAGTTCAAACACATGTATGCTGCTTCTTCGGCAGGAATCGAGAGAAGGTTTTAATTCCTTCTGTCTTGTCCTACTGGCACTTGATTTTTGACAAGCTTCTGGCTTTGGTTAAGTGCGTTGCTAAAGACCTTTTTGTTGGAACTTTTCAGACTCCTCTGAGTATAAGTGAGATTTTTAATTTTGTGAAACAGGAAGAAGCAAATCAGTTTGTCTGGCTCTTCCGGACTCCCAGAAGGAGCGAGACTCCTGGATTGCTTTAGAGTTTATCAGATGCAGCCAACAGAGTGACCTTTGGTTCCTGAAATGGAGAGGAAAGTACCTGGTTTGTCACGCAGGACTTATGCCCCTTTTATGTGAAAGCACTAAATGGAATATTCTCCCATTAACATTAGAGAAATTTCTTGCTGAAGACCCAAACGTAAATGTCTAGGAAACTTGCTTGAAGGTTGTTGCTGTTTTTTCATTGCTTTTGTTTTTTACCCCTGAGTACACAGCAGCTTTCTTTATAGCCAGGGGACTGAGCCTTGCAAATGAAGGTAATTATTTAGGTGCCTAAGGCTTAACATGGCCATTGTCTTAGAGCTTTAGTTCCTTTCCCTTGAAGGAAACAAATCCTTCCACCCCACAAAACCGTAATCAAAATTGAATATGTTTTCGTTCATTTTTCTCCTCGCAAACTCACATTTGGTCCTACTTATAGGTACGTAAGTCATGTGCGTCCCTGGAAGCGTGCTTCCCAGCGCCCTGGGAAGTTTCCTCCATTACCGTCTTCATAGTTCCACTTTTTATGGTTTCTGAATTTACAAAGACAGCATTTCAAGAGGGCTTCAATGTGCATCTGTTAAATGGATAGAAACAGTCTTTAGCCGCTGCATCAGTCAGACATCGGGAAAAGAAACAAGATTTAATTGTCTTGTTATATGAAAAAATGTTTAAAATATTTAAACGTTGCTGTGTTTCATACTGGCAGTTGTTTTGTTGTTGTTGAAGCGGGGAAATATAATTTGACAACGTTCCACTCTTTTTAGATACTGGAAATCAGAGGCACCAATGAGTGTTATTTTGAGGAAGAGGCTATGCTATTCTTCTGTACTTTCTGGTACTTTTATGAAGACATACTCTTACTAGATTAGAGACTTTTTTGTCTCAATTAATGGTGGTAGGATCAAAAGTTTAATCTAGCTGACCATTAAAGAGAATGGGATGTGTTTTGTTAGTTAGTTTGTGTCTTTTGTTTTTTAAACCCGTTGCAGCGTGAATATTACTTTTAAATACAATTGTAATTGTCTCTATATAGGAGATGCAAGAACAAGCCAGAAAACGGAGCAGATCCCAGGCTTGATTTACTTAAAACTCTACCAGAAGACACACTGTTTTGGCTATTTCAGTTAATTTCTGTGTAGCTATAGAAATATATACTTGGAATTTTGACTCAGGTGAAAGCTGTATCTAGGCATAGTAAATAATTGTGCAAACACAATACCTTAATTAAGATGAGACCATATTTAAAATGAACACTTTTAGAGATGCTTGAAATAACTCTCTGCTTGAATGATTTCAGACAGAAACCATGAGATTTCAAAATTTCAGTATGCACAAGGTTAAGAATTTCCGTCTACCAATTGAAGATTAATTTTTCAAACTTATAAAGTATAAATAGCTGTAACAAACTGTGAGAGTAAGACAGGAATTCTGGTTGTTTTTTAGATGCTTGAGAAATTTTGTAATGCCTGGATGCTGTGTTATCGCTCGAGTTCTTTATGAACAGGATTTAACTCTATTTGTATCTTCCTTTCCTTTCTCTTGATTTTACTCATATTTAGAAAGTGAGAAACATGGCCCTGGAAGATGTGGTGATTCTCAATGTAGATACCAACACACTGGAAACCCCTTTTGATGATCTTCAGAGCCTTCCCAATGATGTGGTATGTACAAAATGATTTTATTCAGCTCTGCCAGGACTCAGAAGTGTAAATCCTTTTGACCTGCTCAGTTTCTAGGCGAAGTGTATCACTGTGTTACTTTGATTATTTTAAGCAAATGGCTTTAACTCAGTAGTTTCTTGTTTTGAAGTGTTAAGCCAAGTTGTCTGAACACTTGCAGATGTATTTCCTAGTCTCCAACCAGAATTAGCTAAAGCTGATGTAAGCTAGCAATGCTGCAGCAACCCAGGTTTGGGTTTGGAGTATTTAAGTCAGATGATGGCTGTTTAGGAGAACGTGGATTGGGGAAATCTGAACTTCTTTTACTGTTTCAAAATATTTTGCTAGTATTAGTGAGTACAAGGGGTACACAAAGAGTTTTGCCTGTTGGAAGGAAAACTCAAGCGCTGGTGAGCACTGAGTGCATCCCATTTCTCTATGATCAGTGGGGTGATCTGTCTGTGCTCAGAAAACAGTGAGTTCTAGGTAGAAGTTCCACCTTCACTGTGAGCCTCTTGGCCTTTGTGAAGTGTTTGGTCTATAAAAGTCACTTCCACCCACTTTTCTGCCCATAGAGTTTTGGTTTAGATTTCACTCCTGGCTTGCAGAGCTGGGCATCGCTCGTGCCATTACTCGCAGCCTGGGAAATGACAGGCTTGTAAAGCCTGGAGAATTATGTAAGAAATGTCTGGATGCAGTGAGTCCTGGGCTTCAGACATGTATATGATTTGTCAACAATCAAGTATTATATTAGATTTTATGAGACTTCATTAAAGGAACTGTTGTAGGAGCACTGTAGAACATCAGAAGAGACTTCACCAATAAACACAGAACTTCAAGCTTTGGAATGTAATAAATTTTAAGAGACTTCCTTCCTTTCATTATTTACTTTTACTTCACTTTTATAACAGTAAAGAGTTGTGTTTTATTAGTTCAAAATTCTTGATTCAGTTTTCCACAGGTCTGTTTAAGAGCTACATTTTATCTTGGAGGATGTTTGAGCGTAGCAGAGGAAGTGCTGCCAGCAAATTCAATTAACTGGCATGGCTCACAAATAGCGTACATGGTGTATTTTTTTTTCTCACAACTGCTATATAAATACAGCTGGGATTAATATTTGTTGTAACAAAGACTTAACTTGAATAGTGTTGCTTTTTGTAATTAGTGTTTGAGATCAGTATTTATTTAGCTTTCTTTCATTATTTTGGTTACCTAGATGCTGAGGTATTCTCTTCTAGGTCTTTTCCTTTCCTTCTTCCTTCAGACTGCTTAATATTTGGCTTTGACCACTAGAGAGCAGCTGCTCTTCTTTGCAAGAATTGAATTTCTGTCAGTTCTTTCATGCATCATGTGTTTGGAACTGTAAGTGGATCAAGTTGCTCATCTCAGCAGGGAGACACCAAAGCCGATCCATTATACTTTTTATTTATTTATTTATTGGTAATGGGGATATGTGGAGAACATCTCCCTAGTGTTGTATATCTACATAGATGCATTTATAATCACATAAACTAGGTAGAAATCTCTTCCTGAGTGTTGTGATCATATATGGCTGTTCTGCCAGTATTCTGCAAATGAATACAAACATCCATGAACTCTTGAATATACACAAAATTTTCTTTGCTGAATAAATCTATCAGTACACCACAAAGATGACAAATATTTTCTGATGCATATGTAGTTGAAAAAATGTGGTTTTTTTTTTTTTTCTTGACTATTCTAATTAAAAAAAGAATCCCTGGAGATATTTTGAGACTTTCAATTAGAGTCATGTTTGAGTTTCAGGATAGTGGCGTTGCTGCCCAAACTGCTGGTTTTCAGTAGTCCGGAATGAGTTAGTCATCAGGATTTCCCTCCTAGTATCCACGTGAACATGGGCTGTAGTGAAAGGCCTTTGCAGCTGGCATTCCTGTCACAGCAGCTGGATTGCCAGGAGACGCTTCCCGAGGAATCGGATTCGGTGGCGACGTTGCTGTGGTTTGCTGGTACCTGCTCGCAGTCGCGTTTCCCCAGTGCCGTGGGTCAGGTCCTTTAAAAAGCAAGGTGTGTACTGCTGCGTTACGGAGTAGCAGTTGGGAACGGGAAAGCTCTCCCTCGCTCACCTTCTATTTCTGATGAGTGCCTGAAAATCTGGCACTGAGAGCACCCTGGGAAGTAAGTTTCCTTTTAAAATAGTCAATATAAAAAAAAAAAAAAAAAAAAAAAAAGAGAGAGAGAGAGAGATTTATTAAGGACTGTGATTACAATAAGTGCATCTGCTGCTGACAAGTCTCCTACACCACCGTCTGTGTTGCAAGGAATAGCAAAGAGGGGGTAGTATTTTTTTTTTATATACAAACCTTATGGATTTATCATGTATTTCCAAATAAGTGTCATCTTCTAGTCTTAGTTGTAGTCAGAGCTTCATATTACAAGGAATAAAGCATAAGCTCGCTCTGTCAACTTGTAGTCCTTATTAAATGAAATCCTGATGCAATGCCTAATATAGTACACAGCACCAACGAGATCCTACTTATTTTGTGGTTGTGTGAGTATTTTGAGTTTGTACAAGTCTATGGATATTTTAGGCTGTCAGTAGTTTGGTTTTCTATGTTACTGTTGTCCATTCATTAACAAGTTACCACAAGTAGGAAACGTATGGTACTGTTTTTCCACTCAGTGGGAAATTAAATGCTTTTAAGAGAGCAAGAAGTATTAACTACTAAAGCTCTGTAGCAAATCCATTTCCTTAAAGGTGAATCCATTTTTATTTCCTACACTATGTTTGCAGTAGAATGTTTCTTGCTTTATTCATGTTGACAACTGAAAAGCCTTGGACCTAATTAAAAGAATTTCCACTAGCACCTTTACTGAACCATTTCATTATGCTGCATTGCACAGATTGCATTTTGAAACATGGTGATAGTTTAAATCTGACCTTTAAACCTGAACTGCCAGAAGTATAAAAATCTTCTTTTAAAAACACTTGCAGGGTAGACTGCATGTATATGTGTCTGTTTAGCTAGAAATAATCTTTGTTTTGAGTGGTCAAAATCTTATTTTAAAAGAAGTATTACTACCTCTTTAGATAGGAAAAGAATCTTAATTTTATTTATATAGTTTATTTTACTGTGAAATAAATTAATACACAAGCCAAATATGAGCGTTTTTTCTCTTGATACTTTTTTTTTTAAAAAAAAAGCTATGATATTTATTGTGATAAATTTGATCAAAAGGCGGAAATGTGTGAATATAGGAAATAGACATCATCTAGTCTTAGATATACTCTTGGAAGAGATCGAATGATCTGAAAACTTTAAGGGGAGGACCTTCAAAGTTAATTTGAAAATTAACTACAACTAACTTCTAGTTCATGATATATTGTGTATTCTCTCAGAAAATATGCTAATTATGTCCACTACAGCAGAATCTGTTTACTCTTTAAATAATATTCCCACAATGTCTTTAACTTAGCATGAAGCATATAGAGCTGATGCAGTAGAGTTTTTCAGAATAGCATTTGAATTGAGTAAAAGAGGTCAATTTGCTACTTATTGATATAATTATTTCCGTTAAATATATATCTTCATATGGATCCTTTATACCCTTCTGCAAGTTAAGGTGATTAGGGCTTTCCTGGCTTTCTGCTTTCCTTCTTGAAGTTTTGGCGTCTTCCTGTCTTCTCCATAAGATATCTCCCCCTCTGTCAAACCTTGCATGTGGCATGAGCATGGCCTCTGAAAGCACTTGAAGGAATTCAAGCCTGCATTCACTGCCTAGATTGTTGGGCTTGTATTGCTATGGATTCTGAGAGATCTGTTTCAGAAATGTAGCTTGGATTCTGTCTCCAACACCAACAAATTGCTACTCACACAACTATTTGTTAATGATTTAATATAACCCCTAACCATTGAAGCATAGGCACAGCTTTAATATTAATCTTTGAAAGGCTTCTCTAATCTCCTTTCTCTGCTTTTGTTTGGGGTGAGAAATGCTGTCACTAACCATAACATATAGATGCACAGCCTTCCTTCAGTAGTTACTAAGCTCCGAGTGCTTTTAGGGAGAAAAAAAAAAAAAAAGAGATACCAGACTAAATCACAACCTTTTTGTATGTAAGAGAAGTGATCCAGACCTCTTGTGTGATTCCAGGTTTCTGCACTGAAGAACAGGTTGAAGAAAGTCTCTACAACTACTGGAGATGGTGTTGCAAGAGCTTTCCTAAAAGCACAAGCATCTTTTTTCGGGAGCTACAGAAATGCACTGAAAATTGAACCTGTAAGTAGGAAAACAGTAAGCAAAAGGTGTAAATCAGCAGCCAGGGTAAGAGAGGGGGAGGGAAGCTAAGAAAAGAACTAACAATTAAGAAGAGTAGTATAATCCACTTTCCACTAAGTCAGTATTGTGACTGTCTCCCTAACCAGTACTGAAGATAGCATTGCAGTCTACAAAAGCAAAAGAGATATGCAGCAAGCAAGAGGAGAGAAAAGTTGTGGAGAGTTACTGACATTAATAGAGAGTTAAACTAAAGAGAGTTGACAAAAACTTATAAATTAATAGACACAGTCTAGTCCACACTTACTATTGTCTTTCTCACTGCAAGAACAGGCTCTTCATTTAATTTCCTTTAAGGGAATAAAAATACTACTCCAAAAAGTAGTAAAGTACATCCTTATCTTTACAAAATATATGCTTAACTGTGAAACTACAGAAACATTTCAGGACATTTTCAGACACAATACAGTTAGTAAAGAAACAGTTTTTTACAGAAGTACAAAGAATATCTGGAGTTGTAACTATGGATGGTAAGTGTTCTGTTAGGGAAATCATGGATTTCTTCTTCCCCTTCTAACACAGAAGAAGCTAACACAGGTAAGTCAGATTCAGTGATAAATCTGAACAATGGCTTGTTCAGGGGCTCCGTTGAGCTCTGTGGCTGTTTCACAAGGTCTCTGTAGAGATCCATCTCTCATTTGCAAGCAGTTAGAGGCAGAATGGAAAATTGGTGCTAGCTATGGAAAGCTTGAATACTACAGGGAGAAGCTGAGCTGAGTGCTGAGTGCAGGTGGGAAGGCTAACTGAGAGGCGCGTGGATGAAGGCTCGCTGCTGGGAAGGGGTGTTGTGTTCTGCATTCTGAGCTCTGTGCACATTAACAGAGAGATCTGGCATGCAGACAAGTAATAACAGTAATTTTAATCACGATATTAGAGGGAAAGACCAGAGGTTGGACTAAAGATGTAGCAGGACTGGCTATACCTTTGCTATCATTGTTGATGGTATTTCCATAAATGTCGTCTTTGATGACTTTTTGCCATTTTTATGGGCTTTTAAAGCCAGAAGAGAATAATAGTTTGGTCTGAATTTTAAAACAGTTATCCTTATCAAATAAGCATCATTCCCATGAGCCATATTCAATGTTCAAAAGCAACTTTTGAATTCAGCATGAATCCTTCCCCTTCTTATTGGGGGAATGTGTAGAGGATTATTGGTGTGTGCAGGAAAAAATAAATGGCATTGCTTTTAGTGGGTATGACTGCATGCCATAATGTTATGCTTCTTGCAAAGTATCTAATGCAAACTATAGAGAGGTATAAATGGTCGTGCATGTAAATAACAAACATGAGGCTGCATGGCAGCCTGGCCTAAGCCCCTTTATCCGTGTGCGGAGGCAGCGGCTCCTTGCAGCCTCCCAGCCTCTGTACTCACACCCCTCCCAGTAGTTGCCAGGCAACTCTGGGAATATTGGTGTGTGCTCGCCGGGATGTGCATAAGACATTAACTAGTTAAGGGTTATATGAAGAAAAATAAAAATTTAAATTGCTTTTCTGGAAATACCATCTGATATTTTGAGAGCTGAATGTTAAAAATGAAAATTCAAAATTAGTTGACAGGGGCGCACACCTAAAAATTACGATCCCCATCCCTACTGGGCCAGCAGACCTGAGGAGCTTTGCATTTCCTTATTATTCCATCAAATAAAACCTCTAACCATGGTTGTTCAAATGTATAATTAAATAGAGTTGTAAAGATGAGGAAACAGAAAATTTCAAGGCTTTGTTTTCCAAGTCCTTTTATAAGTTAAAAATTAATTACTGATTTTTTATTTCTTAGTAAGATTTATGTAAAGGCAGTTTGCAAAACATGGCAGGTCTCTCGTGTGCTGGACGTGCCCAAGGTGAATGACCTGCCCTGGGTTTCTGCTTCTGCCACTGACGCCCCATAGATCCTGCGTGGGTCGCGCACCTGCCTTGCCTCCCTTCTGCAGCGTGCTGGGCCTCACTGCAATTGCCAGGAGGCTCTTGCTGCTCTTGGCGTGCAAACCTTAAATGTCCAAAATCCTCGGAAATTCTAATCTTAAAAAGAGAGCAAAATCCCAGTGGTGTGTAGCAGGCAAAGCAATTACAGAATACACTTGCGAAGTTCATAGCAGAAAATATGATTGAAATTTAATAGCAAAGCATTGTGACTTTTGTAAGTAATAAGGCATATTATTCCTTAAAGCACTGTCTCTGGCCTCTTATGCTGGGGATGCTGTACTGGGAGCCCATTTCTCTGCTCTCCCGTTTTATGTCTCTTACAGGGCAGTTGTGTTCAGTGTTACTGCCTGTTTGCTCATCAGCTCCACACACTGCTATCATGGGCTCTCTGCTAATAGATGTTTAAAGTGGTCATGATACGCAGATGTGATCCTAAGAGAAATAGAGCATGGAGAGGGGTTCGTACCGAGTCTGTGCACATCACGGAGGATGTCATCATTTCTTCAAAACATTTCATGTCAAAAATCAATTTTGAAACCATTACAGATTTAATGGTTGTAAAAGATTATTAGATTCCATATTGTATATACATATCAGTACCTGAACTGTGAAATCTGAATTACTGTTGTCCTATACTTTCTGAGAACACCAGTAACTCGCACTTTAGCATTAAGAAATATGTCCAAAGAAAGCTGCAACTCTAATCATAAGGATTTATGTTATAGGATAGTAAATGCGGTTTTGCTCCCTGCTGCAGGTACGTGTTTCTGTAGCTGCCTTAAGGCAGGTTTTAGGAATGGCAGTCTTTGTCACACRCGCCGTAATTGCCTTCTCCACAATGTGCCTTAGCAGCACAGCCGTCCACGCGCATCGGGGCCGTGCCTGTGCTCAGCCACTTACTCCAGGTTTCCCCAAAGCCATCAAGGTGCGAGCATCTGCCTCACTTGAATGACTTAAAATGGTGCTGAAGTTTTTGCAGTTTCCTAAGCGAGCCTTTATTGAAAGATGTCATTACCAAGGGAGGTCGTGGTGAGCAGGTGCACGGGCCCGGCGTGCACACAAGCGGTGCGTGTCGCCGCGCCGCGCGCTTTCTCCTCCTGACACCTAGCGGCTGCGGCGCCGCCTCGGGCGCTGCCGCCCGGGCCCGCTGCGCTGCCCGTGGCAGGGAACTGCAGCGAGGCGCTGCCCGTTGTTCTGGCACCGCGGCTTTGCTGGCCGAGCGCCGCGCGCCCTCCAGGGCAGAGCTGCTGCGCTTTGCTGCTCTTGAAGTTCATGCAAGCAAGATGAAAGTCAGTCCTGTTTTAAATGGTACTCTCTGGTATGAGGTGAGTGTAGAAGAGAGCTTAGAGTTAGTTTGGTAACTTATTTAGAGATTTAAGGCACATATATCACCACTGCATCTGCAATAAAGAAATGGTGTATCCAGATTAGTGATGGAGTTGGCAGAAGTCAAATAATAATAGTAATTTATTGCTATTTAAGTACTCTGTACTGATTAGTCTCATAGGTAGCTAGGTCTCATACAGCCCTAGGAAGCTTTAAAGTGTTTAAGAGGAAAATTTGCTCCTCTGTTTTGTGTTTGAGACCACTTTGGCTTCTTGCTGTAGTGACTCATAAGCCACAGCACGGTTACAGCAGTGACACGAGTGGCTGCGTGTCGCAGGGAGGCATTAAGGTGCAGCATGATGGCATGACACGAGCCGTCTCTATTAGCTGTTTGGTAGCAATCCCTTGCCCAGACTAACACTATTAATTCCTTCAGCGGTTCCCGAGCCATGAGATCTGAGTGGGACGGAAATGAGGGAAGGAAGCGGGTGATGAGTGGTACCGAGTGAAGAAGCAAATGCCAGATGAGTCCAAAGGGAGGTTTTGAGGGGGTGAATACAGGAGCCTAACAAAGTGCATGCTACGTATTGGTGCATAATTTTTTGAAAAGACTTTGTAGCTTGTGATGCTTTATCTGTGGTGAAGTATGATTGTTGCCATGGTGAATTTTTCTTTTTTTTTTTTTTTCTCTAAACTCTTCAGTGGAAGAGTAAACAATTCTTTGCAATTCCCAGTAATTGCCACATCGCAGTTGATCCCTTACATGGGCACCTTTTGGACAACTTTGTTTTCCATATGGAAATTTTTAAGGTATTTTCTACTGGGTAGATCCTTCCCTTTCACAACATCTTTTGGCTAGGGCAAGCTCTCGTGAGGGCCTCTGGCCATATAGGGCCTTTTGTTCATGGAGAATAAACAGGGCAGATGTTGTTATTTATATTAGAGGCATACAAACTCTGTGCTAAAAATGGTAATGCAAAGGAAACAGTGAAGAGAAGCTTATAAGGTTCAGCTGTTTGTTTTGCTTACTTTTTTTCTGTGCTCCTCTTAAGGTTATTATTGATGTGTATTTAATAGGAGTCCATCAGCGTCTACTATTTTATCCTGTTCTATTTTTCTGTTTGTATGTTTAAAAAATGAGATTAATTGAATTCATGTTATTCTGGACCTATGACGTTTCTTTTCCCCAATGTGAAAATCCTGTGGTGATTTGTAGCATTTCAAAGATCACAGTTTGCATGTGTAATTCTTGTTAAGTTGTGCTCTTTATCGAAAATGTTCGAGAAGACGTGTTATGCAGGACTCAAAATCCTGATTGAAAAAGCTAAGAAAGCTGAAAAACAGCTACTGGGACAATACTGATTTTTTCTGTTAAGCCTCTTGCTGTGGTCTGTCTGTCTATAGCAAAATGCAAGGTTTCAGCCTTTGCTTTTGCCGTTCTTAATCTTTAAAATGACTCTATTTTTAGTAAGCATTTACAGTGTTTTTTTTTTCCCCAAAGTGCATTTAACATTCTGCATCTGAGTATGTTGAGATATACGTACGTAATGAAACTGAAAGGCATTCTCTTTAATCTCCTCTAACAGTCAATTATGCAGTAAGTAGAATTATTCTGTAGTTTCCATACTGTTATGTGGTGAGATTCTGTAATTCCATATGCCGTATCAGGAGGAGAAAACAATGCCAAATGAAGTTAAATTGGAAAGATCCTGGAGAAGAGAGGCACAACTCGAGTTAAGGTGACCCTGTGCGGGATGTTGTGCAGGACATGGAAGGCTGGTGCGGTGGCAGGAGGGAGCCGAGACGTGTTGCTGTCCCCTGACGTAAGCAGCGGTTCTGCCCTGGCAGGTGCAGTCGAGCTTCCGTGCCCACCGCGCAGGAGGCCGTGGAGGGCAGAGCCGTGCAGGAGGCCGTGCAGGAGGCCGTGCCCGGCGCGCGGGTGCCCGTGTCCCCGCGCGGAGCCCTCGCGTGCGCCCTGCCGTGCGCTGCAGGCAGCGAGTGCCGTCTGTCCGCTTGCTGGGTCGGGTCGCTCCTGAGGCTGCCGCCCTTGGCAGCTCCCTGCCCACGGTTCCTTTCTTGGGATGTGTGGGTTTGCTCAGACCGTGGGCGTGCGGCGGAAAGTGTCCTGGGTTGGTGTTCGAGTCACTTCTGCCTCCAGTGAAGTGACATGTTCAGCCCTCAGACGGCACCGGCTCGCTCTGTTAGTGCTGGAGGAAGGAAGTAGTGTTGTTCAAAAGCCTCTAAATCTTCCTGTTGCCAACGAAGGCTGCACGGTGAGGAGCAGCACCAGGAAACTTCAGCTTTACAGTAGGAGGATTTGTACATCCAACTGATAAATTATTCCACTGTGCCTTTCTCACCTGATTTTCTGCTTTTTTTATGTGTGTGTGGTTTCTGTTTTATGCACTTGTTTGTTTCTCCTCAATTTGCTTCAAGCCTTCATTTGTGTTTGACTCGCTTTGAGCCTCTGTTCTTTCCACACTTCCTCCTGATGCTTAGGGTCTAATTGCGAGCGCGCGGCGCCGTAAGCCGTGCAGCAGCGTGCGCCGCCGCCGTGCCGCGGAGACCACATATTTCCTGGCCTAATAAAGCGCAGGGGACTTGGACGGGAACAATGAAGCATGTAAACAACCCCGCGCATCAAGTAACATGACCGTCGACTTCTGCTTCTGCGTAAGGCACGCARTGACTGTGGATTTTTAAAATGAGCTGGGAGAAGTTGTTTTGTGTTGGTAACACCAGCACAAGACTGTTCTGCAGGTAGAGAGGGGCTGAGCCTGCATCCCCACCCATAGGAGTGGCAGCAGAGATGAACCAGAGGTACTGTCTGCCCTGGAAGGAAGATGATAGGAGATTTTGGTACTCAGTTCTGTGAAGTGGATGTTGGTAGCAGGCAAACTTGTTGAAATGATGGTAACAATCAGAATATTAAATTGGATGTATGTTAAGGACAAACTTTAACAGCTCTGGTCTTTGCCCTGGGAGTGGCAGACATTCGCCTTGTAGTGTGAATTGCAGTATAAACTTCTAGTGCGAAAATGGGTGTTTGATTAAGGTGAGAGGCAGTAAAGTGCTTGGTAGTGAGGTGCATACGTAGGTGGTGGAGCTCCCTGGTGCGAGAGGGAAGGAGACGCGGGTGCCGTGGCTGGCAGGTCTCTGCCTGGCTTCCGTGTTGGGGACCGTCCCTGCGCGGTGCCCGGCCTCGTGTGCTCGGCTGCACCACGGAGCCGCGACGCGGCGGGGCTGGCAGGGCCCCTCGCACGCGGCGCCCTGCGCGTGGCCCTGCACCCGTGTGCGCGGCCCCCGCGTCCTGCGGGATCGGGGGAGCGCCCAAGGGACCCCAGCCCCGCTGCTGCTGCGCGGCCCCTGCCAGCCGGGAGCTTCATCCCAGCGCCTTGAGGCTGGGGGAGACGGAGCGCTAGGGAAAGGTGAATCCTGCCCTGCAACCAGCATGTCCTGCAGGCCAAGGGAAAGGAGGGTGGAAGAGCACCTTGTCCTTTACCCTCCTCGCCTGGAGGGCAAGGCTGTGTAAGCTCCGCAGATAAATGCGTTGTTCTTTAAAAAAAAAAAAAAAAAACTATTTCAGTCTGGTAAAACATCAGATGAAAAGATTCTTTCTTATCTTATCCTTTTCTAATTTAATTCATTGTTTTCAGTTTTCCTTTCATTTGATGATGAGTAGCTTTTGGAAATGACAGATACTCTATTGTGACTGAAATATGCATTTTGTAAGTCATAACTTTACTTGGTATTTAAGTAAACTGTGTATGTACAGTGTGCAAGATTTATGCAGACACAGCTGGAGGTATTCTGCTCACAATTCCTATGGTTGCAAATGTCTCTTTCAAGTTTGAAAATGTGTTGCGAAGTAGATACCGTTATGATAATTGGAAGTTCAGCTTCTCCATCTTACCTCTTTTTTTCTCTCTTTTTTATTTTTTTTATTTTTGAATACAATTAACACATCACACACACTTCACCTGGTCTCTCCTCATTTACCTCCGACACTGCCTTGATATTTATTTAGACACATGTGGTGCCTTTGCTTTGAACTCAATAGTTGGTATATTCACTAGATTTTTTTGAATCAACGTGTTTCTCGATTAGAGATATACAATTAGTTGCATTGTTAGAGAAAAGTATACGTATTGATGGCAATTTAAGTCTTTTACTTATTTGTTAGATGATCATTTGAAGACTGTAGAGAAAACTGTGATTGCGATCAAATCAAAATACCCACCGAGAAGGAAAACAGCTCATTTTATAATAGTTATCATGAGGGAACAGTTCAGATAAGATAGGCAAAAAGATATCCAAAGAAAAACTATATCTCTGTCAACAGAAAATATACGTATAACAAAGAATAATTCATCTAATTTGAACTTGTATTTTCTATGGCGTAAACATGAAGAGCAGAACTCAGTGATTTGCTCGAAATAAGCTTTATTCTGTCAGGTTCAGCAGTGATAGTTTTATTTCTGTAAATGAAAGCAAGATAGTTCATATATTTTGAAAATGACATGCTTAAACTGGAATTAAAATGTTGTTGGTTTAACAGCAGTACGGGCACGGTGCAGAACGGAGGAGTCCCCGCGCGGGCACGCGCGGCTGCCCAGAGCCACAGCCCTCTGCGGGGGCCTGAGGGCAGATGCCCGTTGAAGGGGGGATTTGTGTATTTGCTGTATCCTAATAGTGCAAAAGGAACCCGGGGTTTCCTTTGGGATGGCTTCAGCTTCAGTACATTTTGAAAATGCACATTTAAAATATATGATCTCTATGTAAAACTATTTGGGAGATGGGTAGGGATCTTTTTTTTTTTTTCTTTAATGAAATCATTCTATAATATTTCAAGTATTGACTAAGCTGTAAAGCTTAGGGCTGATAAACAAAGCATCTGAAGCCAAGTGGCCCCTTAGCTAACCCCAATTAAAATAAAGATTTCATTGCGCTCTGTCCTGACAGAGAGGGAACATATTGTTGCCTTTAAGGGAGTTTGGTTTAGTTAATGAAATAATTTATTTAATTTTTTCAAGTACTGAACCTAATTAAATAAGTTTCAACTTGACTTGTAGTTGAGGACATTTTAATTCCTTAAAGGTTACTTTTGTGTCCAAGTGTAATGCTCTCTTGCTGTAATTTCTGATGCAACGTTTAGTTTTCTGTGTTTATATAATATGAAGTATTGTAGTAAAACTTCTGTGAGTAACCATGTGCCTGTTCTGTATGCACATACATATTTACTGTTGATTCTAAATGTGTAAAACCTGTTATTGATGTTGTAGTTTTCAAACACTATATTTAACATTTCTGCTCAAATTTAGTACTTATTCTAACTTATTCTGGATTCTTAAAAGTACTGTGGAAACAAGTGTGACATATTTTTGCTCTCAATACACTTTAAAAGCTGCAAGTGATTCTGTGTACATTACTTAGTTCCATTCAATTAAAATCAAAGATATATCAGAGATGTTTTTTAGTGAAGCTGTCAATGCAGTAGTTAAAATCTTTATCTCAGTATTTTTCTTAGAGGATTAATGTTGAAAATGGAAGTAGTTTGTAAGGACAACAAGCAGATGAGCTTGCCTTCCTTCGGGAGCTGTCTGTGTGTAAGGGCAAAATTCGGACTGCGTTTGCCAGCTACTAATATATTATACCTTCTCCACCGAAAATATAGGAAGGATACAGAACAGCTTATCTGAACACTTTCTTTTCCATGTACCAGCATTTTAAGTTCCACACTTGGAGGCAGTTGGAGTGGGAACACTGTCATTTAACTTAACGTCTTTGCCAAAATTTAAAAAATGTTAAATGGCTGCTGTGCCTCTTGCAATAAACTCGTGTAAGAGGAGCTGGAGTCTGTTCCGAGCGGTTGCAAGTCCTGCTGTCTGGGGTGTCTTCCCTGTGCTGGGTCAGTGTAAGAGCCAGAGACCAGTGTTAGTCAGAAAACAGTAGGGTTTTTAATTGGTTGATACAGAAGCCAAATCCAAATAAGGAAGTTGATGCTTAAGGTAAATAATTTTTAGTCATAACAGATATTCAAATATCTCTACCAAAAAGCGGTTGTTGAGTTATAAATACTTTCTGCATTGGAATAATGACTTTCCAGTTAGTAGGGAGGACTTTTTAATCACAAATTGTAAAACATACATATGTCACATCTCATGATTTGTGGGTTTTAAGCATAACGTTATGAAATATGTGTACTCTTACCAAATGTCATTTAATCATGCATTCTCCTTTGCATTCTAGCTTCCTTAAAATGAATTTCCAACATGAGCAAAGAAACAATCTCCTACAGAAAGGAATATTGATTTCCCTAAGTCAAAGTTCTGCCCAAGGCTTTTGATTGCTTTTGCTTCAGATATTCGGTGTGATGCGGTATTTGGTTGTTAGCCTCACCTGTGCAGATAAATGTTATTCAAGGAATTTCAGCCCTTGAGAGGAAATAAATAAGCAGGTTTATTTACAGATAATTCACTGAGTATTTAATAGTTTGTAACAAATTTTCAGGTGAAAAAGATTGTTCTTTTATGTGGGAATGAACATGAGTGAAATTAAAGAATAGATCCCATTGAAGTCTTAAAAATCTCATATTGTTTAATATATTAGCAGATCTTGAGATACTTTCTAGATCTGATCTAAACTCAAAAGCAGTCCTATTCATTATAATTAGGAAATATTTAAGATATCTTGAGAATAGTTGCCAAACATAACCAAAATAAAGCAATAAAGCATCACATCTAGACAGAGCTCTGGGCATCATAACTCTGCCCTACAGCTACGTTGCCCGTCCGTTACCCTGTCATAGCTTATTGTACTCAATTTTAATTAAATTTTATTACCAATTTTGCAGTCATAACTGGCAAGAAAGTTCTCTGAAGACTCTTATACCCACAGGTTATTTCCCATGCATGTTTGTTTGTTTGTTTATTGTTTTCAATCTTGTCTAAATTTGTATTCTTTGGGAGTGTGCAGCAATGGAGAACTTGGAACCTGAAATAAAGAAAAAGATCCTTAGCTGGCAAGGATCAGTTTGCGAGCAGAAGAAATCAATTACAGTTTGTGTTGTTGGGGACACAGCCTGCTGGTGGTCAGGTAATAAGCCTGGAAACGTCACTCACTTCGTAAGGGTTTTATTTGGGTGTATTTACGCTGCCTGTAGTGTAACACTGAGGTATCCTGGGTGTGGACTTCAATATGCAGATGCTGAATCTTCAAATGTAAAAACTAGGTTTGCAATGCTGCAATCTGGAGTTCTTGCTTTTCAGCCTTTGGTGTACACCACAATGCTGAGCCCAGCTTTTCCTGTGATATTCCAGAGTTTAATGTCACCTATTTTGCTGTTAAAAATCAAAGTAATGCAGGAACATCAGTCCTTATTGTTATATCGGAAGCCTCGTAATATTAATTGGCTGTCAAATCCCTAAGAAATAATGGATTAATGTGCTCGATCGTAATGCCTGTTCGGAAGGTGAAGTTTGCTGATGTCCCCAGCCTCTCTATTTAACGCAATTACAGCTAGGCATTCAGGACATTTCAGTGGATTGCATTTCATTAATATGATTTGAGCAGACAATACTAAGCTGCTGTTGGGCCCTCTCTGACAGCTAATTACTAAAATGAAGTGTGTACATGGCCAGGAAACAATGGAGCACTTGTCAGGAGCATTAGAACAATGCAGTAGAGCCAAAGCCAGGAACTGCTCCTCTGTCCTGGTTTTGTTGGCTGTACAGATGAAGCCTGGGACGTGTATAGCGATGGTGGCCAGGTAGACATTGAAGAAAGAAAGTTCCTTACCAGAGACTAAAACACTTTGTATAGTCCTGTTTTCCCTTTTCTCTGTTTAGTTTGAACACATTTATGTGCTTAACTCAAATGCTGACTCCACCTTTCCTCTCTTTAGAGACCGGATTTCTGTACATATTTCTGTAAAGCATTACATGAATACTGGAGAGAGTGTGAGTGTCAGACAATTTTATAGGATTACGTACAGGAAAAAGGGTAGCAGATGCTAGGAAGAAGGTGGGTAGGAGCAGACTTCTTATGGTCTTTCCCAGTACAAAGCATCCGACCGCAAAGGTTGGGAGCAAACAGGAGGGAATTGTTCTTGTGAGATGTGCAGGGAAGCTTCCCCGGCTCGAGGGCAGTCTGACAGATCTGGAGATCTGCTGGGATTTACCTAATCCGCGAGCAACGGCCGCCTCCATGAAACCCATGAGCTGAAAATCTCCGGACAGTAAAAATAGTGAGGGCAGGTGTAACGTACAGGCTTTCTACCTTCCTGCTCCTTCCTAAGCATCTGCTTTCTTCCTTTACTCTGATGGCCACGTGTTCTAAATGTGTATATATTTTTTATTCTCATTTTTTTCATCCTTACACCATATTGATTTTCAACCACTAGAAATGGTGTTACTAGAGAGTTCTATTACTTGTCATGAAGAAAACTAAAAAAGGAAAACCAAGGAATTGCTTCATCATTGAGGGGATAGGATATATCTCCCTTCCCATCTCTGCTTCAGGCTTTCTGTGTTTTTTTGGTAGCAGTTTTGCTTCAGAAGATATGACATTTCTGTTTAAAAAACTGCTGCACCTTGGCTATTGGGAACATTCTGTACTATCTGAGAACTATTTTTGTGCGTGTGTCGATAGAAGAAGCCAGAACCAGAGGGTATTCCTGGGGAAGAAGGTTTATCTTAAGACCTCTGTAAAAGCCGGTTTTATCCAATGTATTTTTGTCTTTATCATATGTGTGTCAAATTATTCAAAATATTTTGATGCTGGCTACAAGGCTTTTTTGTCAGCCGATTCTATTGACTTCTATACTGTTCTGAAAGTTATTATTGGATTTTTTTTTCTGTAGATACGTCTGTCTTAAAATGGTAAGAGGAGTCCCAAGTTACCCGTGTTGACTTATTGATGGCTGCTTCCCTCACCTGAGTGTGAGAGGCACTGTCACCTGTGAGCCACTCRCTGCATTTAGTGGGCAGGTGGGAGGCCACAGGGAAGATGGGGTCATAACAAATCCAGTCCAGCCTGCCTGGCCGCAGTGGGGTCCGCCAGCCTTTCTGCTTCTGCACAGCAGATGTCTTTTTAATCCTTAAGCACTTCAGATAGTGAACAGAAAAGGAAGAAATGTGGTTGCTTTTTGTACTCCAGTGGTGAGAAAGCTGGCCAAAAATGCTAATTTCCACTAATTTGTGATCCGATGAGCTATACAGCTTAGTTTCTTGGACGGTATGAGATCTTCTTAACCTTCTTAAAATGTATAGCTCTTAATGGCAGCTCAGGAGTTATAACTGATGTGGCTAAGAGATTTTGCTCTTACAAAGGTAAGTTACATCAAATATATTCAATAAATATAGTAGGTATGACAACATATAACAACAGGTCTTTGGCATACAATGTAGTGCTTATGACCCCAGTGATCTAATGGCTATTCTTATGACATTTAGCACCAAATACTTTATTTCAGTTATATAAAAATATTTCAAGATCTTTCTTGAGGAGGGTTCCTTAGGATTTTCTTCTTATTTGCAGGATTTCTGTAAATGGGCACTTTAAAAAGTTTCTCTATGCCCAGTACATCAGACCAGACGCTTTGCTTGCTTGTAAAGATGGGAAGATGCACAAATTATTGGTAGCTTTTAAGTGGAAACCAAAAATGCGTGCATTGGTGAGTCTAAGACATTAAATGTGTCTCTGGAGTTGTCTTCGCATCAAGAAATATGTGCAAATGAATAATCCTCTCCGTGCGTGGTGCCAGCAGCTGATAGAAGCTGCGAGGCAGCCAGGGACTTTAAGGGGATGCTGTGAGAGTGGGAGGCTTGGAGCGTTCCTGAGCACGGAGCAAGCGAGCGGCAGGGACTTGGATTGCCATTATGTGCGACACTATGAGAGTGTACTTGTCTAATGTAAATACTATAGCAAGGATTATTTTGGCAACAGTATTCATCCTCTGTCTGCTGCAGACTGAAAGATTCTAAGAAAAAATTTACTTGAATTTAAAAAAAAGCAAACAAGAACTGGAAACAATAACAACTTGGCAAAATCTTTTTTGTTGATACTTCGAAGCCCTATCAGCTTTGTAGAGAGTAGATGGAAGCATTCAGCCACAGCAGTTTCAAATAACAAGAGGCTCAAACACATGCAATTTCATTGAGCATTTTCCTTTATAAATTGATGTAAATTAATGTCATTTTGTATATAACATGCAGAGGTGGAAATAATAAAGTGGATGCCAGCAACTTCATGGAAACTCCTAAAGAAAATGACTACAAGCTATACTATCAAGCCTGTAAAATAATTGTGGTAGAATAATACTCTGCTATTCTTGATTTTGAATTGTGTCTAAAATTTTAAATTTTTGAAAGCTGACTTAATTGCAGAAAAAGGGTAGGAGTGGATTATCCATAGAGTCTGTTCTGCCTGATCGGCTCAAAAAGTCTTGTCGAGATGGTGAAATAGTTTACCATCCTTGCAACTCATTTTACAGAACAAGTTCCAGACTGAGCTCTGCCTTCATGTATTCTCTCTCCATGGAAATTATGTCCTTTTTCTCATTCTGAATTAGATGAGTACAAAGAAATCTGTATTTTACATATTTATTAACAAGACTTTCCTCCCTATGGTATTGTAACTATCTTCACTGCTTTATGCAAAGAAATTACAGGGAGAATTAACAAACCTTCAGGAGATATTTGTGATCACTCTTTGCAGGCATTATTGCTCCTCTCTGCCTTCCTCTCGCGTGTTGCCCTGCCCGTTGTCGCTCACCGGCTTTCTTGCCGTACCCTGGTGATGCCTTTGGTTTCTTTTAATTCTGAAATGAAAGACACAGACCTCAGGTCAAGTCCAGATCTCCTGAGGTATTCTGCTATTAGAAAACTGCTATGATTGAAGAAATGATGTGTAGTGCACTCTCTGGCATGTGCTGGGTTAAGGGAATTTTTTTTTAGGTTCACCAAAAAGTATTTGGTCAGATACTCAGGTGTTGGAAATTTTCTTAGCAACATCAGTCACCTAGGAACATGATCATCTGCTGTTCTGGGGTAGAGATTATAGGGCTTAATGATCAGCTACCATAAGCTGCAGCTGATGCCAGACTCTACCCCCTTTACACCTAATTAGCCTCATTAATGAGCTCTTGTGCTCTCCGCAGAGAGGGCTTCCTCCTCGATGGGAGCAGGAATACCTCCGCCAGGTAGCTGTGCTGGAGCCCTTAATTACTGCCTGCACCTGCAAAGCCTCACGGCTCTGCCCTGTTGTTGCCTCTCTGAAATTGCGCTTATTTACAGTGACCGTGCTACAAAGTATTAACTCCTTAACACCTTAGGAGCTGCTTTTAACTTTGGAAGTATTTATATAGGGTAACAATCTAAATGCCCAGAGGTTTTACACAGAATAGTGTTGCCTGTGTTACCTGTGAGGGTTTTTTTAATATGTGTCAACAATGTTTTTAGGAGTGTTTGAGTATTTGGCTTAACAATGCAAAGCGAATCAAAATAATTTAAAAAGTGGCTCAAGAGGCAGCTTAAGTCCATGCCGATTGTAGTCTTTTTTCAGGTTTGGGTTGGCTGTTCAGAGCAGGTTTCATAGTAGTGGGTTGTGTGCGGAGAGCGAGGCGACGGTGCGGGGCGTGCAGGCGGCCCCGGCTCAGCCCTTGCTGCCCTGCCTGCTTGCTGCCGTGGCTTCCCAGCCCCTGCCTCGTGGTTGCAGGAGCCCACAGGGCAGCTGAGGCTCTCCTGAGACCCCCTGGGGCTATAAGGGCGCAGTGCCATGGAGCCCGGACACGCCTGTCAGGACAAACTGTGGACAGCGGCCCCCCTCCCTGGAAATCGTCTTCCAAAGAGCTCGGCAGCCCGGCTGCCTCTGCAAAGCCTGCTCGGAGCCTGGAGAGCAGTAGAGCTCCCTGGCAGAGACGTGAGAAAGTTACACAGTTAGTACTCTGACCCGAAGGAGATTTGTAGCAGGGTGAAGGGTAAATTTGAACTGAAACATTGGAAGAGAAGCAGGAGAATTAAAAAAAGAAATTTGTAATAAAAATATTAATTTATAAGATTGAAAGAAATGAAGAAAGTGAAAGCAGAGACTTTACTCAGAGGTGTGAGATTGCCTTAGTCGTAGTGATTAGCTCCGCTTCTGAGCGTGCAGAGCGAGCGCTGGTTTCCTTTGCTGCTGGCTGGCCCAGCAAGCGGGGCGCGCCGCGCCGGGAGGGCGCCCCGGCCCCCACGGGCCTCTCCACGAATGCAGCTCTGCCAAGTGCCTGAACACAGCATCAAAATGCAGATATTTGAGCAAGCCTCTGCTAATTACTGGTGCTTTTTGCTGCTCTTACATAACTGGGAGCACATCCTGTGCGGTCGCCCGGTGGAAATCGTGGCGGGTTTYGTTCTGTTTCCACAGTGAGAAGAGCCGGGGTGCTGGGGTGCCGGGGCAGAGGCTGCCTTTTCCAAGAGAGAATTGGCACGGCGGGCGCGTGGCTCTGGCGGGAGCAGAGCTGGCGTGCGTGGCCCGGCGGATAGCCGCCCATCTGCTCTCTGTCAGAGTCTGTTAGAAGTGCATCTGGACGGGAGCGGCAGCGCGGCGCGCAGCGCGCGGGGGCTGTCTCCAGGACAACTCGAGGCGCCCGCGCCGCTCTGCTCCGAGCCAGATGCTGCTCCGCACATGTGGTCTAATTAGATGGCAGTTTTTTCCCCTCACCAAAGAGTTCAGAAATCTTGCATGGTTCCGTGTCAGAAACATGTAGCAGGTGTAATGGGAGCTGCAAGGGAACTCGTGGCCAAACAAGTAACAGCCCTTGTGCGAAGCTCCGCTCGGGGTGCTCCGCTCGGGGTGCAGGGCCCCGGGCTGCCGCGGGACAGGGTGCCTTCCCTCCTGGCTCCCCACTTGGCTCCAGCAAAGAGCCACAAACCCGAGGAAATGGGAACAGGGAAACGCAGCCTTGCAGGTTTCTTTTTCCCCCATACTGGATGCTACTTTCTCTTTATAAATATTTCAGGAAAGAACTGGGGGACTGAGACGGATTGCATATCTTGCAGTAAATGCTTACAGTACATGTCTCTCTTGGCTTTTTTTCTTTTTTTTTTTTCCTTAAGTATTTCAGTAAAAGCTGCAGGAAGTGAGATGATGCAGGATCTTAAACCGTAAGACACAGGGAAAGGGTTTCATTTGGTGCAGATGATCAAGGAGCTCTGTCAAAAGTAATTGGAAAGTAGCTCGGTGTTTTTGCATTTATGCTAATGTAGGGTTTTTTCTCCAAGTCTGTCTTGCCTTCTCACATGGCAAAATCTGAGCCTATTTCTGACAAAGAGGGAATAAATGGGGAAAGAAAAATGAAGCATTCTTCATTTAAAAAGGAAGATGCTTCCCTATTTCCTACCTGTAAGGAGAAGCACTTGGATCTGCGCAGGCTGAGGGGTGGTTTGTTCCCAAGAGTTACTGAGACAGACCCAGCACAGCCTGCACAGAGCAGCCCCGAGGCTCGTGTCCCTGGTGTGGCAGAGCCTCCTTCCAGTTGCTCCCACATAGGGATGCTTTAGCAGCGAGTTATAGTCCCATATGTGTAATAAATAACCATCGCAAGCATATGTACATGTGTGCAAGTGGAATTAATCGTTGACCACTTAGATTTCTCCAGAGACCATTACATGACTAGAACAGAAAGGAGCACCTTTTTCCGGTGCTCTGACACGAGTGCCCTCGATGGCCTGTCCCAGGGGAAGGAAGGATTCCTGCTCGGAAGTGCCTTCTCTAGCTGTGGGTTCATGGGCCTCGCAGCCCCTGTGCATGTTGTGTTAGCCTGGGAAGTTTTCCTGCCTGCTTTCTGATGAGGCTTCTGTACCAAATTATCTGGCAGCAAAACATGATGATGAATCAAACTTCAGTGAGTTCTGCTATAATAGCATTTACATTGACATTTATTATATGGATGAGGTGCCATGGCATAGTATGTTACTTACATGTTTGTGCATTAGTGTGTATAGCAGAGATGTCCTAATGAAGTGCAAGTTCTGTTGCGCTACAACCCTTACTGAAATCTTGGTTATTTCTGAGCTGAGTGGGGTGCTCATGTCCTACTGTTATGACTAAAGTTGCTTCTTCATATTGCTTTACTGAAGCTAGCAACAGGGTTTTTTTTCCTCCTTCAGCATGTATATTAGCTGCATATTGAGATATTTTCACCCTCAAGGATCAACCTTTCTAGTCGATGTGAGTTCTGGAATCATCGTACAAAGGAGTCATATGCATCAAGCACAAAATCCTGTGCTATTTTCAGTCAATTGCACTATGCTTTCTCTCCACAAATAGATAAATTAACAGTAGGTGGTCTTCAACACAGATTATTTTCTTTTAGTGTTTTCTGTGTTGAACTCAAATCCTATTCTTCCAGTGTGATAGAAACTTCATTGATTTGGATGAGTTTTGGTTATTTATATGTGTCTAAGAAAACAAAATACAGTCCTTTGTGATCTCTGAGCTTGCTGGTCTTCTCTAAATCTTGGACAGTCATTTTTCATTAGGCATTGCTTTTTTTATCTTGTTTAACAAAATATTTTGATATATTATTTTGAATTTTAATAAATGAAACAAAGCTTGTAATTTGTCTCATATAGGAAATACTTTGTGTAGATTGTATTTTCAAGCACACTTTTATATTTTATCATAAAAGAAAATAACTCACATAAAAGAATTGCTCTGTAATTTTTCTCCCTTTTTTTAAAATTGTCACTAATGTTCCACAATAGCTAAAATAGAAAAAGGCCTTTTTTATTATAGGGAATTTGAATTGGTAGCTGCTTTGCATGCAGAACAGACTAGCTTCAATGGGAGTATTGCTCATGGAATGATTGCAGAACTAGGCCCTGAAATTACCTTGCCAGCTAATGATAAAATCACATGCAGGCCACAGGGGTTTTTGTGGAATAAATATAAGAGTGGAACAATATACAGTACACATTATACCAGTAATTTAAAGCATATTCAGGACAAAGAGAGAGTTCCTGGTGCAGGCAGCATCATAGAGATTTGCTGTATCCGATAAAGATTAGGTTTCTTGGCTCATAATACCATACTATTACTTTTCTATTGTTAGTCTTTCAACACCTACACTCATGCATTGACACAATATCAAGTAGGAAGAGGAAGAATAGCCTTGTATTTAAGGTGCTGAACGGGGATTAAAGAAATTTCGGTTCTTTTCCCTGGCTCTGCCAGAGACTTTTGTGACCGTGCGCAAGTTACTTATTATTTTCCTGCCTCTATTCTTGATCTGTGGAATGGTGATCCCCCTCGGCCCCCCAGCAGAAATGCTTTATTGCTGCTTCCTTGCACTTTGTCCCCCCGGTTTGTTGCCCGCGCTGTGGAGGCGCGAGGCGGCTGCAGGCGCGTGGGGAGAAGGCCCCGGGCAGAGCCAGGCGGGGCGGGAAGGAGGGCAGGCAGTGGGCTTGGGTGGCCACATAAGCACCTGGAAAAAGAGCGTGCCCCATCGCACTGAATCGCCTCRTCGTTTGTAAATGTGAGTGTGTGTCACTGTACTTTGGCCCACGAGGAAAACGCCAAGTGACCTAATAAAGTAAAGGGAGCCACAGGGAAAAACAAAAACCACTATACTGCTGTGTTGAAGGGTTTTTTTCCATTTACTCATTTTCCTGTTAGTTTCATTCTGTTCTGTTTGTTTTTCAAATTCTGGTAGATTCTTAAAGGTGTTGGTTGTTACTGTCTGAAATAATATCCCAAGACATTGTTGAGCTTCTGCTGGTTATTGCCACTTGAAGTGACTTTCTGGCAAGCTTTTAATGCAAACATCATATTTTATATTTTTTCTACAAAAATTTCATAGTAATTGTAATCTGGCTAAAACATTTTTTTTTCAATCTTAAGATATCTTGGATATTTTTAGAATTGGACACAGCTTAATAACAGAATCTTTATTAAAGTCATAAAAGAAGTGGTGTTGGCTGTAGGCTTCTAATGACAGTGTTAAACCAGATTTGAAGATTGAATATCTGTATATAGTATTTTTGCATTGAAATTTTGATTATGCATTTAAATATGTTTCAAGCTCTCTGGCAGCCAGCTGGTGAATGATGGTGTCTTCTATAACTGTATGAAAAAAGGACTAATGGTGGAAGGTGGGCATTTACGTCGGACGCAGTGATGGGGCAGTTCACTCATGCATTTGCCAGCCTGCACGGGTAAATAGATATGATCAGACCTTTCAGATTGAAATAATTCGTGTAGTTTCTGTTAGCTGTGCTAATTCATCGAATTAGCCTCGGAACGGTTAGTTTGCTTTATGAGAAGTGTGGTCAAATCTCGGAGCACATGATTTCTTTGTTCCTGAGCTGCATCTTGAAATGCTAATAAAACTGTGCCATCATTTGCTTAATACAGGGTATTTGATCTGTGCTTTCCATTATGACTGAGGCAGATGCAAAGAGCTCTCTTGCACTGAACATGCGTACTAGTTATGGGGAGGTTATTTGTCCTTGCAAATGCAAGCTGAATGAGCCAATGTCTTATGGAGTGTCTGCCACCAATTTTGGATTTTCTTTATGGAGTCCTGCTGGCTGCCTGATCAGCCTCCTTCAGCTGTGATGAGCTAATCTTTCCTTGACGCGGTAATCACAGGTCTGGAAAGGTCTGCAGAGTTGTTTGCCGTTGGTTGCTCTTGTATCTGAGGTTGACATATACATCCAGATCAGTAAGATCATCCTCATATCTTAGTTTCGTTGTAATTCTGGGTTGAGTTAAGGACAAGGGGACATCACTGCAGGCATTACGCTTGCAACATAATCAGTTTTTGTAAAGGCCACAGTTTTTTGCAGCACCTAGTTAGTAATAAATCTGGGATATTTGAATCTCTCCGTGTCCCTGTTCTTGCTGGTGTCTGGAGTTGCTGCACTGTGTGCAGACACTGGATTTGCCGCATGGACTGTCAGGCTGCTGTCCCATTCTGCGCCTTTAAATTCCACCCGTATTTTTTCATTCCATGGCTAGTTTACAGAGCAGCTCTAATGGCTCGCGTGTTTATTAAAGAGGCTTTGAAAGAGCACCTACGCGGTTTAAAGGCATGCATACAGCAGCACAAAATTCATTACCCTGCACCACATGCTGACCGTGATAATGCAGGCGAGATTACGTGCATCGTCCATGGCATAACTTCTAGGATTGTCTAAACGAAGTCTTCAGGCTGTGGGTTGTTTTTTTCCTACCCTGGAATCAGATTGTATGAAATCCTTATTGTGCAAGAGACTCTCGTGCTGTCCTAATCAAACCCTGTCTTTGTTATTTTACTGGTTTTTACAGTGGTCCTGCGATGGCTTTGGTGCCCTCCTCTCCTGATGCTCTCTGCGGTGTTCCTGTTTTGCAGGAGGGAAGCACTTGGCCTTCCATGAGCGATCTTGGCACCTGTGGGGCTTTCCAGAGTGTCACTGGTGTTGGCCCTTCTCCCTTCCTCCAGGACCTCCTTTCATCTGCTGTGCTCTCTGCCCCCAGATTTGTAGTCCTTTATATTGGCTGTGAGAGCGGCTGCTGCAGCCAGCCAGCTGCTCCCTCCGGGTACAGTCAGGCCGGGCAGGTTGTGGTGCTGCTTTCAGTGACCCCATAACTGTCTGCACACATTCCTGTTGGTTCCTCCAGAGAAGGTGTTTTCTCTTTTTCTGAGGAAAAATGTTTTCCCCAGAAGATGGGGCGGCATCGTGGGTTTTTGTACAGCATAGCTAATCGTAATAAAGCTTTATCCTTCAATGAGCTCTTTGGCTTTTTAAGATATAACAGCACATTTCATGCAACTTTGTGGCAATATGAGATACTGTGGTTTCTTTTCACTTGCAGCTTTAGGTAGATATTAAACATTGTTTAGTTTGTAACGGGATTCCAATTTAAATTGGCCGGCAACAGCTCAGATGTGGGATGAAGCTTTTCAGCTTTTTAAGGGGTCAGAAGACGGCAGCGCTGCCCTGATGAACTTCATTATGCTGTGTGAATATAAAATATTCATATCAAGGGAGATTTGCAAAGCCATAAAGGAAAGACACCTATTTTTTCAATGCATCTGGGGTCTTAAATCCTCATATTTTAAAGTTGCTTCTCCTGTGTTAGACTACAAACTAAACTGCTTTGAAATGTGTGTGGTTTTGTATTTATAAAATAATCATAGATTCACAGAATGGTTTTGGGATCCAAATTTGAAATATAAATCTATCATCCAATAGTACAAATCAGATCAGATTCACCAGGAGATCAGTGTGCTGCATTTAGAGCTTTTGCCATGCTGTATCTTCGACCTCATTATGCTTTTATAGTTGTCGAGGACAAGAATGGAGATTTAATCTGTTGGTGAGTCAAGGTCTAAATTCTAACTATTGGAAACAGAAAGTTTAGGAGCCGATGAGTTTATTAGGACAAGTCATTGTAATTGTTTCACATGTGAGCAAGACTGTTAATTTTTCAAAACATCTGCAGTTTTTAGTATGTCTCTTCTTGTACAGTGTCATCTGTCAGTAAAAGCAGAGCCGATTAGCTTTATAATTTACACTTAACTAAATCTGTCAAGAAAATGGTCTTATAGGCCATCTTGTCTTTTTGTAATGAAGCCGTGGATGGGGTTAAGAAAGAGAGAGTTCCCCTCCCGAGGTCAGGGAGGCTGGAGCCGCTAATGCATGCTAAGCGGGCAAGCTCACGCTTGACCTTGGTGATTAAAGTTTTTCTTTCCATCCAGCAGCAGTTGAGCCTGAATTGGCTCTTAAGAAGTCAAAAGGTCTAATCAACCTAATGAACAAACTCAATCATTAGTACTCGGAGGGAGGAAGCGTGTTCACACCGCAGTAATGCGGGGCGGGCGGCAGGGAGGGTGCGAGGAGGAGTGTGACGCGGGGCTCCCAACGCGCCCTGCGCCAGGGATGGTGCCAAGGGCTGCGGGTTCTCTTCTCGCATATTGTGTAAGTGAGGATTAAATGAAACCTGAGCCTTACTCTGGTGGATTTTTCCTCTACTACACTTTTCTTCATGGCTTTCCCTCTTCTTTTCATGCCCCACCTTGTATCCATGCCAGCCACAAATATTCTTCAGAGAGCCTTTATTGCACTGTGAAGGCTGAATGTGGTGGGAAAGTCTTTTTCACACGTGTTGAATGGCCTCTGATGGCATTGTTTTGTGTCCTGTGGCCGGGCGCAGCTGCCTCRTCCCCTCCTGCCTCCAGCGCGGTGCCCAGCCCACCGTTCCTCCTGCTGCCCGAGGGAGAGCTTGAGCACATCTCGCTTGCCATGGCAGCAGTTGAATATCATGTATAAAGTCCTTATGTAAGCAGCTTATATTAATCCAAGTTGTCAATCCCATCTCAAAATCAGCTAATGGGTTTCTCTCTGCCAAACGACTTCTTGCTTGTGGTCTCCTGTTGATGCTTCCAGCTCATGCCGCAGTCCAGTTCCGTCCCTCCTCCCCGTCCAGCAGCACCAGTGCTAGGTCCGTTGCTAATCCCTGGGATACGTTAGAGCGTTTCAGACAGTCCCTGCCTGGAGTTCAGGACRGAGCCTCTGCCAGCGCAGCAGCGTCTCTGTCATCTTGCAGCCTGCCAGGCCGACCTTCTTTCCCAATGTTTTCCCTTTGGTTATTTGGAAAGSATGTGTCGTACACTTTACTGTGTCGAGAGCAAGTTGTAGAAATATGACCATTCTTGCCCATAAATGTTATATTGATTGTATTGTTCCCCATACCTACTGGAGTCACTCACTGGCAGATAAGTACAATTTAAAATTATGTTAATTATCCTGGAGCTGTAATCTTGTAATGGAAAAAACAACACGCTTGAGTAAGCTGTGGTGTGTTTGTTCAAGTACAGCCTATTTAGTGGTCCTGTTATCCTTTCATTAGACAGCCTACAGTAAATCAGATTTTTAATCTAAGGGCTTTCAGGATTGACATCATATCATGCTTTTAAAGTGGGTTCTTTAGGGCTTTTTGCTATCTAATCTAAATCTCTCCATACTAATTACATATCAATATAATTTTAGCATACTTTATTGTTTTTAATTTATTTACTTGCTATGCTGAGTATTTGTAGATTCAAGCGTAGAAGAAATTTGTGCCTTACAGCAGATGCACAGCAGCCTTCAGCATTAACATAACTCATTAAAATAAGATAAAAGTAGAGCTGCAAAACAATCTCTGTCTTTTGCCAACAAGCTTGCGAAAAAGGGAAATTTCACTCAGTGCCATATATGAAAGTCTGATCTTTGTGCACTGTGGCTAGAACACAGCAGAAATGCCGGCCTTGTGCGTGCAGGTCCGCTGCGGGTCTGCCCCATATGGGGTTGTAGGCTGGAGACATTAGGCTGGATGGTGGGAGCCCCCTCGCCAATATTAGTCAAATGTGCAGAAAGCAAATGTCTTCCATCTTGATGATAAGTGATTTCCCCCAGTTTCTGACTTCTTTCTAGGGATCATGATGAAAAGCAGCTCTGTCCTCTCTCATGCTTCCACTTGCTAACCTGAAGAAAAACACTATTTTTACGTAACGTCTGCTTTATTTGTTTCTCTGTCTCTATATATCTACTATTTTGGAGGCAGATAAAGTGAAGGCCTCCTTACTCGATGCTTTTTCACTCTGCAGGGTGAGCCCATCACCTTCTGCGAGGAGGCYTTCGTGTCCCACCGCTCCGCCGTCACGCGGCAGTTCCTGCAGAACGCCATCCAGCTGCAGCTCTTCAAGCAGGTACCGCCGTGGGCTGCCACGCTCTACCAAATGCAGAATAAAATGTTCTCAAAAGCCAAAGGATGGGGTGCCGGACATRTTGATGCGTTCTCTTATGTTGATATTGTAGTTCATCGATGGCCGCCTGGATCTTCTTAACTCTGGAGAGGGCTTCAGTGATGTTTTCGAAGAAGAGATAAATATGGGAGAATATGGTGGTAAGAAATAAAGTATTTTTAAGTAATTTTGGAGACTGCCTCTGACCTGCTTGAGGCCTGATCAAATGGATCACTGTGGTCACTCTTCTAAATATGTGAGACACCCATGATCCTGTAGTTTGAAGTGTCTTAAATTTTTGTTCTTTCCTTTTTAAGACTTTGAATAAGGTATTATAGTCTGAATAATGTCTGTTTGGCCTTTATAAAGCCTCAGCTTAGCCACTTGGCTAAAGTACAAATAAAAAGCTCTTGCAATGCAGGATAGTGAAAAAACCCTGGCTTTACCAAGAACCACCTGAATTTTTTTTAACAAGCTTAAAAAAGAAAAATCTCAATGTTTTCAAACCTCTGAAAAAGAACCCAAAGAAACTTGAAATCCTCTGAGCAAGGAGAAGAAAAGTTAAAGGTATCTGGACAATTCTTGGTTATTTAATTTCATTAATGGAACGCCCCATTCCATTTCTGTAGTATTTGTGCTACCAGACTCGCTAAGTGCTGATGCTTCCCATTGCAGCTGATTTCTGCTTGGTAGAGCTGCAGTTTTGTTTATTTGTTTGTTTTGATCCTCTCCAGGCAGTGACAAGTTGTACCTCCAGTGGCTCTCCACAGTAAGGGTAAGAACACACATTCCAGGTCTTACTGTGAATACAAAAAGTGGGACTTCTGATTGTATTGGATTAAACACACTTCAAAATAGTAAAAGGCAAAAAAAAAAAAAAGAAAATCCCTCCCAAAGAAATACATGTGTGTGTGTGTGTGTGTATATATATATATGTGTGTGTGTCTATGCGTATGTTTAAATATATAGAATATATGCACACATACATGTAGGATGCCGCATGTATGAAATGAAAGAAGGTGCTATGCATGAATTAAATTTGCCATTTTAATATTCAAATCTCCTAATCAGTGTAGCTAAATCTTTGTTAAGTTGTTAAAAATGGTGGCTTTTGGATTGCTTTTTGTTTTAAAGAGCTTTAATAAATTTTATTCCATGCTTATCATAATTATAGAAAGGAAGCGGAGCCATTCTAAATACAGTAAAGACCAAGGCTAACCCTGCCATGAAGACTGTCTATAAATTTGTAAGTATTGAGTAATGGCTTACTAGGGAGAGGAGAGTCTAATTACAGTTCTTTTTAACCTTTCAAGGGAGACTCAAGACTTAAGTTCATTTTTATTGTGCTCAACAGTTCTTTAAGATATGCCTTCCTCTAAATTTCAAATGTAAATGCAATGGAAGAAGTTAATTTTTAAATATTTAAACACAGCAGAAATGCAAATGGAAAGGAGAACCTGTGATTTCTTTTGAAAGTATACTTCCTATTTATTAAACAGAACTACTTCTGGGAAATAGTGCCTATATTCTGTGCTAAGCAGCTCTACCACCTCATCATTACCCTGCTGGAAATCCATTGTTAGCTGCGGTTTTTGTGCTTGCAGTTTCATTGAAATAAGGGAATCCTCTCATTTCCTGGATTGTTCCAGCTTTTCTAAATTTCAATGTTAATTTTTTTATGCTCTTTTTATACTTGCTTATTTAGAACCCAACTTACTGAGTTTTTTGAGTTTTTAAAATGAAAATACTTTCAGTTCTCTTAAAAATATCTAAGGTGTATATACATATATATATAAATATAATAGGTAGTGTATTACGGTATTACCATACAATTTCACTGTACAAGAAGAAGCAACATTGAAACAACTGAGGATTTATTATACACTGAATCGTAGGAGATATTGCTGCGAGAAGATTTGACACGAGTGTTCACATTTTTCCTCCTTTCCCGTCTGGCCTGGGAGATGAGCAGGGTTAGAGTAGCTCTGCTAGGTGGAACTGGCATCCACAGTACTGCAAGGGGGAGTTTGAAGGTTTGCTATCACTATTGATTGCTAACTTAGAGCAAAGGTAAATATAGCAAAAGAAAGACCTAAGGTCTGGAAGGGGAAAAGACAAAAGATGTCTTTGCCCTCAAGACAGAGAAAGCAAAATTTCTGCTGCATTGAGTGTATGGGGTTTGTTTTTGTTTTTGTTTTTGTTTTTGTTTTTTTTTAGCTTTTTGTTTGTTTTAATACCTGTTTTTAGTCCCTTGTGCCATTTGTTTTCCATGCCTTTTTTAGTTACTAGAGAAGGTGAATCTTTTAAGTCTTGATGCACTGAAATTAAGCACAGTCACTGCTGGAAGTAGAAGGGGATTTTAACTTAAATTAATTTTTCATGCAGGCAAAAGATCATGCAAAAATGGGAATAAAAGAAGTGAAAAACCGCTTGAAGCAAAAGGTACTTGAAGTTTTTATTCAAAATGTATAAGCACCATGTATGAAATACTTAGCCACAAAAAGCATTATGTGATCAATAGGAAGCTGTTTGATACAGTGTTGTTAGCACACTTCAAAATGCATTACCAGCTGTCCTGGATTTTTCACACTGTTATAAATATTCACAGACAAAAAAAACTATCTTCAAATACACTAAGGCTCTGACTTAAACCCACAAAAGCCAGAAAATTGAGTGCTCTGCTTAGAGGGGTCCCTCTCCTCTCCTTTGTGCTGGGCCTCATGGATCAGGGCTCGGCGTGAATGGGGAGATCCTGCGTGCAGTCGTCGCAGTGAACTTTCTCCAAATGGCAAATGGTTGTTATTTCGACAGCAACATCTCAGGGAAAATAACATAGTGTCTGTCATTCAGCAGATGATTTATGCATTTCATGAGTATTTACTTTAAAGTTTAGGCACAAATAAATTATATCTGATTTGGTTTTCATTTTAGATTTGAATTTTGCAGCAAAACATACTTGAACTGTTTGTTGTTCTATGAATGACTTTTTTTGTTTGTAAACAGTAAGGTTCTGGGAATGCTAAACTGTGTTCAAGGAGTGTGTTATCCGATATTAATTGCCTGTTTAAAGCAGATACATGGTCATATTGATAGGTACTGAATGGAGGAATGGTTAATTCTGCCTTAAGGTTTATTTCAGATACTCTATTTATTCTGTGAATCAGAGCTATTAAGAGTCTGCTGGGAATACAGTAGCCAATTTGTTAATGTAACTGTGAAACTCTCAGATTTTTGTTTCAATTTATTGTGTATTAATTGCTGGGATTTTTTTTAGTGTGATATTTCAGGAATTTTTCCCCCTCTAAATCTGACACCATCATCTTAAAGTAACACTGTAAATATATTCCTTTGATGTGATCAGAAATCTGCCTAACCATACCGACAAAATAATAACCCCCACAAAGCGGTTATTCCAAAGTCAGGTTATAAGTTTTTGAAATAAGCAGTCCAAATGTTATTAGCCCTCTAATTACAGATTTCAGCCAATTGTTAAAAATTGTTAAAGATTTCATTCGGATTATTTTCATGCTATTTGATTTTATTGCATTTATTACTTTATGTGTGGCCACTTTGGCTATAATATTAAAATACAAGATAGAAGCGTGGAACACCTGCCTATACACAAGTTTTCTTTTTCTGTCATTCCGTGCATTTTACTTCTGGACATAACTTTCGTGAATAATGATATTGTGTGAGCTTCTCATGTGCCTCTGGCATAGTTGGTTTTGTGCAAAATGACCAAATTGATTTCCTGTATTTTAAATGCTAATATAATTATATGTTAGTCTGTGACATTTTTATAGAAAATATTGAGAAGCTTCTCAACTCATTTATTCATTCATTGCTTTGTTTTATTGCTCTTGTCTTCTTAGTYCTTCAAGCACCAACTGTTCTTTTTAAAATACACATAACATTTACAAATGAATGGACCAATTTTGTTTCACCTTCCTTATTATTTAGTATTGCTGTAAGTAAGATCGTTAAACATGTGCTTTCACAAGAGTTTAAGACTTCTATAAATAATTGACACACACTGTTCTACCTCTCTTCCCTTCAGTAAATCTGCTCTTTTTCAGCTCCATTCTTTTCTCCTTTTGAATGCACCATTACAAGATAACTCTGAAAAGAGGTATTGCTTTGTTTAGGGTGATAAAAATAAGAAATTGTTTTGGCAACTCTCAAACATTGTTTTCAATCTAAATGTCTGCAGTCCTCTGTTAATAAGTCAATTTGTGCATCCTTGCCAATTTTCATCCTAGGATATTGTATTTTTCAGGTATATTCTTGCAATATATGGTTATTTTATGTTTGAAATTCTGGCATAATTAAATACATAATTTTATCAGATTTAAAGTGCTACTCTTCCATGTTCTAAGTATAGCTTAATATTCTTTTTAAATTGAACTTAACAGAATAACAGATACTATTTTCTGTTATTAACACAGAAAGAATGAAAGTCGCTGGTGAGGAAAGTCAAATATAAACATTCCTTTTCCAGTTTTCACTGCCAAATATGAGCAGCGTTTGTACAAGATAGAATTTAAAAATGCAATAAAGCTAGAGGTCTGCTTCCTACAACTCTGCATAGCAATGATGACCTCTTAAATATAATCAAGAGCCCATTTTGCCCTTGGTCTGCTCCAGTCTTGGGTTTGAATTGCAAATGGGAAATGCAGGATTGACCTGTTGAGAGGTCACTGTGGTGTGTGTAAGGTCCTTCTTTAATATGATAGTGGAGATTGAATGGGGCTCTATTTCCATCCCTTGTTCATTTGTGGTACAGTATTTCAAAGCAACAGAAATAGTTTTCAGAGAATCCTTATGAGTGATAGCAAATAATTGTTAATAGATACAGCATGGTAGCTTTATTTTATATCTGCTGCGGTATTTTTTTCTGTTCTTTTTTTCTTTTTTTTTTCTTTTTTCCCCCTTTTTTTTCCCCCTGTAAAGGCAGCTTTTTCCATTTCACAAATGGAGCATGGTGGTCAAGTCACTCTGTTACTGGCCTCGTTTGAAGCTTAACTGCATAGAATTAGGAAGAAGGAGGAATGTGAATGGTACCATCCTCAACTTTCAGTAAGGAGAATGTTACTTACTGACAGCTGCCGGATAAGACAGTTTATAAATGGCTGGGCACTTTGCATTAATGTATTCAAAACTATTTTACTTACTAGATCCCTGTGTGGCTTTAGTTAATGTCTGTTATCAGTGGGATGTTAGGGCTTTATTATTGGTACAGCTGAAAACATCTCATTTAGAGATTTATAAAATAACTAAAAAAACCTCCCTAGACGTTCCGACATGTTTTTCTTGTGTTTCTAATAGATGGTATTTGTAGTCCATGATATAGAGATTCTAGAAAAAAACCATAATGTTTATTTCAGTTGAAGAAAACCTTATTCAGTTTACATGGTTAACTTTACATATCTGCATATCTGTTTTACTCATTCTGTAAAATTTTGGGATTTTCTCCATTAAAATAAATAGCTAAACAAGTGTTCTCTCTGTCACGGTGCATTAAGATAGTAAATTCATAACTCAATTTAGCAAAGACTTCCCCTGCAGGGACAGGCATTGGGGACGTGCCGTTTATTTACATTACGGAGTGTGGTAAAGAGTTGTCACTCTCTCTTTCCACCAATTAGTACAATACTTTTTTCCCCTCAAGCAATAGGTGTGGGGCATTATTCATAGTATTCTTAAATTACACTTTATTTTCATTAAAAGGCCTCTGAAACATGGCTAAGTTTCTGCCTTTCTGGATATTTTTCCCCCTTGTTTTTGGGAGGGCTGGAGGACTTCTTGGTGCCGTGAATGCCACCGCAACCATTTTAAAGCCAGTCCTCTCTGTTTATTAGGCTCAGATATGTTGCAGTTGAAGGCAGACAACAGGCTTTTGTGAGGTAAATTTAGCTTTGACAACAGAAACAGTGTTGTTCCTGTCTGACTTTTTGGGATTTTGAGTGAATATTGAGGTATCAAACGTGTTATTTCTCATATTTTATTAAGTAAGCAAGAAGCAAATCCCTTCCGCTGAGCTGCGCAAGGGAGCCGGGCCTCAGGAGCCGCCAGGTCGGGGCCTGGCGTCACCGAGAGGCCCCGCGCGGCCGCCACCATGGAGCTTCCAGCGTTGGGAGCCGCCGTGAGGAAGCTTCACTTTTCTGGTGTCACAACTTGTTCAGCCTGAAGTCTTCATCTCCTTCCTTTCCCCCTGCCCTGGTCTCCCAACCTTTGTGCCCATTTCCTGGGGAGTCTTGCCTGGAGGAGGGTGCTCGGTGTTATGCTGACTCCCAAGATGTAGCTCCTCCTTGGGGGCCAAGCTGGCCTCCCTTCCAGCACACAGGGGCTCTGGCATTTCCCRTCGCCTCCGGGCCCCCCGGCACGGGACGGGTCCGCAGCCTGGCGCCGTTTCACAGCCATGCTGCTGCAGGAGCCGGGCAGTAGCGTTCCTGTTCATCYGCTGCCCTGCACAACAGCGTGTGCAGCCTCCCCACCTTCTGCGGCAGCCGTCACCCTTGCTAGTTTGTTGCTGGCTTAGAGATCACGTATTGTAAGTTTTAGAAAAACTTACATTTCTTGTGCTCGAGTTGTTTTTCGGCTTCTTTGTTGCTAACCCAGTGCACTTTGTTGTATTTGTTCCAGACGAGGTAGCATTGTGCAGCTGCTGGGGGGAAGGAAAAAGTTTTTCTCTCTAGTTTGCCTTTCCGAAGTTGCTAATTTCGCGGCGCGCCGTGTGCCCACGGTGCTGAACCACCGCTCTGCCAGCTGGAGCTAAAAAGGTCTCTCAGCCTCTGTGTGGAGCACACAAAGCCCCTTAGAAAGTCCAGCCAGCTTTTTGTTTCATTTGACCTAAACACATTAGGTCAGCCGGTGTCCAAAAGCCCCGCTCCTAATTGGCCATCAGCCTACACGGCTCATTACTGTACCTGAGCAAGCCGGGGCCTCGCGGGGCCATGGCAAAGGGCAGGCCATCAAAGCGGTGTCGGTGGCAGCCGCCAGCCCGGGGTCATGCTTACAGCGCTGCCATGTGTGCGGCTTTTTCTCTATATTTACTGAGTATTATTTCCTCCACATTGTTGCAAAGGGATTGAAGGTTTGGGGCCCACCGCGCCGCTGGCCCAGCCGCCTCGACTCTGCAACCACTGCCCATTGCCACCGACCGTTGTCCCCCTGGCCGTGCAGGTGGCAAATGCCACGGCYGCAGGGCCACTGTCCTGCTGAGCCCCCAGAGCATCCCGCATCCACCYGGACAGCAGTGGGTTTTGGGGCCCTTCCAAAGGCACAAGGACTCGTGGCCACCCTTGGCGCTTCCACAAGTGCCGTCGGGCCGCACGTAGTTCGGCGGTGCCACAGCTCGGCATTCCAGCTTTCGGGAGCTTTGCAAAAGCAGGATGAGCCTGTTCTTGGCTTTCCATCACTGTGTCCCTCAAATGGGAGTTTGGACTGGTTGTTCTCCCTACACATTTCCTGGCTTTTGCTAGTTTAAGTCAGAGATGTTTCTGCACGTGTTGGGTGTTTGCAAGCAGCACTCGTGTTGATTGTGCCCAAGCTTTGCTTGGCAAAGTGCAATAGAATTTTTCTTCTAATAACGTTTATTTTTCTGTACTTGTTTTTCGTAACACCAAAATGTTAGTGTCTCCTTGTGCCCCTTCCCTTGCCGAGGAATGCCCTGACSATGCTTTCTGCCTTTCCCCACGCAGGACATCACAGAGAACGGCTGCTCTGCGGTGCCCGAAGAGGCTCTGCCCCGGCCAGCACCCTCTCCTGCGGTTGAAAAGAAGGACCCCAGGTTAAGGGAAGATAGAAGACCCATCACAGTGCACTTTGGACAGGTACATGTTACTCTTAGCATTCTCTAAACTCCAGAAAACCAGAGGAAAGGCACCATGTAGGGGATGCCAATCATTTCTTTAACTTTTGTAGCTGAATGATGTACCTGTATRAATGGGATTCAAAAACCTTCCTTTGTGGTGTCTACTGATTCTTTCTGTTCATACAGTGTTTTGGGAGGAAAGCATATTCTAACTCAGTTTGAAAAAAAAATATGAAATCATTAAGGCAATTTTATAATCTGTTTGGTTCTTTTAGCGTAAGATGCTGTGGCCCTCAGGACTGAGGGTGTATAATTTAAAATATCCTCTGCTATATAGCCAGATCATTAGTGTCAACATGCAACATCCWGCTATTAAAGCTTTTTAACATTATTTGAAAATTGAAAGTGGTGAACTAAGATAGAAAAATCAATTAATTGCTTATTAGTGTACTTTCTATTTCAGTATTGACAATTGAGCTATGCACATTAGTTACTCATATAATTTTTTTTCAATATGTTTGTATAAGAGCAATTTTGGTTTCTTATGTTAAGGGCTAATTATATAGAAGATGTTACATTTGTTTTGATTATCATAGAAAAATGTACAGTGCTCACTATGAATTTGCCAGTGTTCTGCACAAGGGTTTGTTTCTCTCAGGAAATACCATTATTTTGGATTGTGTTTTTTTTTTTTCTTTTACAGTATTGTTGTCATGAGAGAAGTAAATACATGGTTTCACCTAATGAAAAGTGATTTTAAAACAATTATAAACAAAAGCAATTATAAAAGGAATAGGAATTAAAATGTGAGGCAAACCAGATTTATAGATGAGCATTCAATAATAGAAACAAGTCGGTATAACTGCCTTGCCTTGCTTCGATGTTAAGCAGAGCCACATCAGATACATCATACCCCACTGCTCAGAGCGTTTTATTTTCAGGTCTCTCTGTCATTTYGGAACTTTGGCGACTGTGCAGAATGTAAGTGGTTGAAGGCTTTTTTTCAAACAGATTCCATTCCAATTAAATATTTGCAGTAGTAATTTATTTTTCGCTTATTTTCCGTGCCTATACAGCTGAGAGGAATTGGGTCTACTGGAGAAATATAGCCACCTAGCTCTAGCAGGAAAATGCTACATTTCCTTTAAAACAGTCAGAAATCCAGCTAATACTATAGTGTATTTTCATTTTTTCTCTTCAGATTTCTATGAAGGATGAATAGTTCAGGCATTTTGGTAGATTAATGAAATATATAATCAAGTGGAAAATGTGACTTTAAATTCATGAGTTTTTTTTAATGGCCACTTTCAAATTTTTTAATGATCACTTTGTGTCAAAGGAAACACACATCAGCTCTAGTGAACCACTGGCTGCGGTGAAAGACTCGCTTGCTAAATGCTTATTACTGCCATTACATTACAAATGTCAGGCTTCCAAAAAATTATCTAACTTGGCAGTTGTGGGGCTACCTCGCTTAGAGCCTTTGTCCTTTCACAGGTCCCTTTTTGCTGATAATGCAGTGCCAAATTGAAAATTAAATCACATTTTCATGCAACAGGAAAGGTGTTCAAATCTATGAAAAATAAATTAAGGCTTTTGGGAGGGAAAAAAAGAGCAAAAATTACTGTTTAAACAGGAGATGGTTTCTAACTAGTGATTAAAGGGAGAGATTTCAGTGTCACTTTTAACTCTGCCTGGGATACAGTAGGTGGGAACAATTAAAAAGCCACCAGAACTCTGAAATAAGGGCTGTTTGTGCATTCACAGCTCTTATAAACCGAAGAGGATGAAAGAGGCTTTTTTCTCATTGTCACTTGCTTTCTGTGTCTGCTAGTATTATGCGAGTGTATATGGCAAAGGCAGACTTTTTTAAAATGCATGCATGTGGATTAGGGTCAAGCCCCGTGTATCAGTAATGCAGTAAGCCCCGTCCATACCGCTGCAGCGAGCGAGGCTACCAGCAGCAGCGAGATGCTTTAATTGAGACATGCTGTCAAAGTGACAAACACATTTGCATACAGTCTATTTATTTTTGTTGGAAAGGTCTGCAGTCTGCTGGTGGTGGAACATTCTTAATCAGCTCGCGGTAAGTGAGCCGGCAGCGAGCTGTCCCGCGCTAGGTGCTTCTCTTCATTACATGACAGATTAGCTAACGGGGGATGGGCTGCCAAGCCAGCAGCAACCTTTAATTTTAACTCATTATCTCGCGCCCTATAGTAAGTTCGGTTCCAGCTTTCCTAAGCACAGTTACGTACCTGCAGTTGTTAGCTAACAAAAAAATGCCAGCGAGGATCTTGAAATCCTTTGTATGGTGCTTTAGCTGATTGCTGGTAAATTCTGGCGAACAATTATCTGCATGTATGAGAGTTCGTAGCGTTGGGTCTCGTCTTGGTAGCTGTTGATTGGATACTAAGAGGCTGTTTAAGACAGAATTGTTTTAATGGTCACACCAAGACATTGTGGGAAAGGTCTCCATGGCAGGAGAGCTCTCCCTCTCCTTGACCTGAAGAGGGTTTTGGCCTGCTAGCCCAGGGCAAAGCAGTAGGAATGAAGCATGATGTTCTTGGGAAGGCTACGAGAGGAGAAGGAAGTGCAGGGAAGGTTGTGACTATGGCTGCTTCTCCTTCTTCACTTGGATGCTGATGATAACCAACAAGTAGCAAGAGCGATAGAGCATCCAAGGTTTAACTAGCGGGGAGAAGGGCAGCACTTGTCAGACAGCAAGAAAGGCTTGAATGAATAGAGCATAGGACTAGACTGGACTGGCTCTTGGGGGAAAAGTGGGTCCCCGTGTGCACCCACTTTCTAGGTAGGGTGCATGGCGTTATCCCTCTCATCCTTGGGCTATATGGAAAATAAACACAAAACACAGTGGCCTTTGGGCTTCCTCAGTTTCTCCTTTGCAAGGCAGCTTGTCCCCTCCAGTGGCAAGTCAAGWCACCCGTGAGTCCAGGTCACCGTGGCTGCTTCTAACACGTTCCTGRTGTGCACAGGCAGCTTTAGGGGCTGCTCGGGGGACCCTGGCTGAAGTGCTGCGGAGCTCTTGTGGTACTGAGCGTCTTTGATCTGTTTTTTTTCCTTTTCCAACAAAATGCTTGTTTTCCTCCAAAGGCCACAGACATTGTAGTTCCTAGAACCTCATCTTTTAAYGCTTAGTGGAAGGAAGGAGCACTCGCCGAGGCCTGGCCTTTTGGGAAGGGTTTTTCTSGGAGTCGATGTTAGGGCTGCTAGAGCTGTGTGGTTCTGCCAGGGGTTGCAGCTCCTGCCACGGAGCCGCTACGGGTGGCGAGCGCCGGYGAGCAGGGGCTGCAGAGCGCCCGGTTGGACACTTTGGGCCCTCCCGCTTCGCAGTTATCGTTGACTGATTGAGCTGGATGGACATTGAAGTCTGCATTTCCATTCTGTCTGGTTTCAGAAGTTTGTTGCTTGAGGAGCTTCTAATGTTTCTCCATCCTAAACGTCAGTATTGATTTATAAGTTGCAATTATTGCACAAATAAAGAAGAAAGAAAACAAATTAAATTAGAAATACTGCAAGGCTTTTTTTTTTATTTATTTTTTTAACATAGCCAAACTATTCTGATAAGGTTCTTTTGTTTCCTGTAGAGAAAGAAGTCTCAAATATTACATTCAAATATTTAGATAAGTGACATTTATATATATTATAGCCCCAATTCCAGGAATCCAGGAAAGGCAGGCATCTTTTTAATGATGGTGATTGTGTGGCAGTTCCAAATAGCGCCAGCAGCTCTCCGAAGTATCTTGCTGAGCTTTCAATGAGCAGTAGGCTTTCTCAATTCCCTCATATGTATTTATTTTTGCAATAGATAATAAAAAAAAAAAATAAAAACTGAGAGCTTGGCTAAGAGAGAAAGGCAGTTTTGTATCTGAATCTGATATTTTAGAAGCCTTTTTCCTCTGGAAGATGGTGCTTACCTGCTAGAGCGCTAGCGCATGGTGAAACATGTTCCCGTGTCCCTGTACCATAACCCGGTGCCAGCAGAGAAGAGATGTGACAGTTTTCAGATTGGGAGGTGCCTCTGGGATGGGGACGGTGGCGGTGCCGTTCGCTAGCCCGGCACGGGTGGCTCCGCACGGCCCCGCGGCCGCCGGGACGTCCCTGCTGCCACCCGGCCCTTCTGGGCCGCTCCTCCTGAGCCGCAGCCGGGAGCTTTGGCCTTTGAACAGAAGGGAATTACACCAGCAGTTCTGTTCTGCTCTCTAATTGCTTCTTGTATAATTGGAGTGGCTTTTGTCAGCTTAGGTGTGTTTATGCTTCTATGGTTTGTTTTTATTTAGCTGCAAATAGAATATTTTATCCGTTTAGATGCCAAAAGGTAAAGCTTAGTAAAATAGAAGAGAGACTTCTAAATGCATATTTGCTTAAGAGATTCAGTCCTACTCTATTTTTGATGCAAACAGGGAAGAGTTAGTATTCTAGGGGCTGATGTAAATCTTGGGTGCAGCAAAACAAAAGCAAAATATATTCACCCTACTAAAGCAGTTTATCTGAGTGTGAAGGACTTGTCCAAAATTCTCTTCCAAGCTGATTCTTGCTGTTACTAAAGTTTCACAAACCATAAAATGGAAATTGCCRCCTTATTTGCTCTTTTCATCATTTGCTGTGGGGGAGCTGTACATTCACATTCATTTTTCCTGTTTGGGATTGGCGCCTAGACATGCAGAACGAGCAGCTCAGCTTTGCAGGACAGGCTTCGTCTTCAAGAAGATTAAACAGTGCTGAGGGGTCAGGGCGAGGATGGGGAGAAGCCAGGCAGCCACACTGCAGGAATGCAGGGCTGGATGCAGGAGGGCAGGGGCAGGCGGGAAGGGATCCGCGCCGCGCGGAACAGCCAGGTGCAGAAGGGAGGAAGGCGGCTCCCCGGCCCGGGACTCCCTTCACACCCAGGTGCCTGGGAACAATAGGCGACTCCTGGAGCACCCGGGCATTGTGTGCCACTGAGCTGGAAACCAAAGGGACAAGGGGAAAAAAGGGCATTTTCTCTACATTGGTGCAAGCGTAGACTGCAACTGCACAGCCAGCCTGCCTTGCCCCGGCCCCTCGGAACGAAGGGAACCTATCGGTAAGAAAACAGGCTGCAGCCCTCCCTTCCCGGGAGGAACGGTCACACGGTGCCCTTCTGATGAACCATGTGAATGTTCTTCCTCTATCTCTTCGGCTCTGTATGGATCCAGTAAAAGTATCAGCCTTTAAAATTCTTCTGTCTTCAAAACAAAAACAACAACAACATTTTCTTCCCTCGCTTATTGCTGTCACTCCTTTCCTTGACTCTTCCTTTCAGACAGGAATTCACTGTCATGCAGTAGAAAACACTTGGGAAAGGAAAATGCATTGGCCCAGAAGTGCTTGTTCATCTAATGCCTACTTGAGACTATTCAGATGTCCTATCAAGTTCTTAGGGGACGTTACTCATAGAAGAGGAACAAAAACAGTATCAATGAGCAAGAAAATAATGCGTTTGCTGGAAATTCTGCTTTGTGGTGCGCAAGATGTGCAGGAATGACAATGCATTGGATAGGAATTATCTAAGTGAAAGGCTTGCACTCTTGTCATGCGTGTAAATATTTGACAAGTGAGACCTGGCTCTCTCTTTAGGAAGATGTGCACCACCTGCAGAGCGAACCCAGAGGTCAGTGCCAGCGCTTGCTAACGAGCGCCCAGGCAGCTCCAGCTTCCCTGACTGCGCCCGCAGCTCCTCCTGCGTGGGAGTCCAGGCTTTGTAGCAAGATCGTGTTGCTCCTGCCCTGTGGCCAGCAGAAGTGTTCGTCCGCAAAAAACACACATTCTGCACAGGGCCTTTAGGACTGGCCAACCTTCTTGGCATTTCAAGCACTTTTTAAACAGGGGTGTTCAGAAAAAATCCACTGCTATGGGTGTGTGCAAGTCAGATGCCATAACGCTTGGATCTGGATGTATGGAGAGAATACTGTGGCTCAGCCGACCTCCTAGGGCTTCGTGACAGCAACAGCAGCTGTAACGTGCATGCAGAGTCTCCTCGTTAGTCCTGTTATGTCGAGGAACCCAGAACTACCKTGTAGGGAATATCGTGGGCCGTCACTGCTGGCATCTGGAAACAGAATTGTGCTTTATAAATAATACATACATATAAAATAAATACATCAGTGCATGCAAGACTAATCAAATCACCTGGATTGACAGGTTGAGAAGAGTTCAGAGGGGCTTATGGATGACTTGCTTAGTCTATCAACCTGTATCAGCATCCAGAAGTTTCTTATATATTACTTACAAGGTGGATAGATGTAGTTAGGCCCAAACTGTCTGAACTGACCTCTGGGTCCTGGATTAAACTAGAAGATTAAAGGGAGGATGGAGTATATGAAGGAGAGGTTTCTCCTAACTGCGACTGCTAGTTTGGACAGGTATTTGRGGGATCTGTCCTTCAGAGCTGGACTGGTGTTAACATCACGTGTAACAGTCGCAACAGGCCGTGCTTTGCCAAGTCCAGGAGACAGGTAATTTTGTGTGCTTGTCTGGAGGAATATTACCCTAATTATGCTGACTTCCACAGTGAATGATAGAGATGTGCAAAGCAAGATGTCGCTACTGTTTATAGAACTCCTTAAATGAGAGGCCAGCTCATTTATTTATTTATTTTTCTATCCAAGTATCCTCCTTGCTAGAGGGAGATACCTTTAGAGGATAATAAGGGGTAGGCCCGTTTTCCAGCATGTTAAATCATGTGGGTTGTGTGAGCTCCTTGACTTGAGATCTGGTATCAGGCCTGCTGAAAGCCCAGTGTAAAGCTGATGAAATGGCCAGTTTAAAATAGAAAGTGGTGTGGGTCTTTATTTTTAATATTGCATTGCTGGATTTTCCGGTATTTTAAATGAAAAATATATGTAGTTACCTCCACGTTGACAATGTCCTTGAGGATTTGACAGTGAGATTTTCCAGCAGTTGCTCTTCGTTAGAATCCTGGTGGTATTTAATAAGGCAGCCGAACTGCTGGCACCTCCGGTTCTTGTTTGTTCTCCGAGGGCTCGGGGCTGCTGCAGTAAGCACATCGACCAGGGCTGATCATTACAAGGGCGTACGCCACCATGAATAAAAATGTCACACGTTTTCCCATCTCACAGCAGTACAAAATGTCAGTCCTGTCAAACAGACATTGCAGGTAGCAGTGAGCAGTCAGTACAAATTGGGAAGCTGAATATTCCCCCAGCTTTCTGATATTCTTCATTTGAAGCAGAAGAAAAACAGTTGTTAACCTATTAGCTGTGATTTTAAACTCTGCTGAGATAGTAGATGGATAGACTTTAACACATGGGGATAAATATATTCCTGGGGTCTAGGATTTTTTATAACATGTCTCTCCATCCTTGTATGTGGAGGAACAGATGGAATGAAAACCGGCCCCTGCAAAATACGCCTAATTTTCACAGAAGTGCGTTGGAATTTTGGACATCTTTCAATGAGATTATCCTTCAAAACGCTCCCCCTTTTCATCTCTCTGAATAGTTCTGAAAAACCTCCTTGCTGTTTTGCTAGTAATCCAGAATGGCCATGGTTCAATGAGTTATGGGAGTTTTCTTTCATGGTCCTTTCATCCTGCACTAACATAATAGGGGATTGTGGTTGTATTCTCTTTCTGTACAAATGAAAGTTACGCTGCTCGCAGGCTAAGGCGAATCACATGATGGAGAGCCTTGAGCTGTGTCATTTTCTGGGTGTTAAACTYGCCTTAGTACCATGAGCCTTAGTACATCTGTCTGTGTGTTCAGTGAATCCTGCTAGGACTGAGGCATTGGTCAGGACAGCACACGATCCCGCAGGATCCACAGAAGCTCCGGGCTGGGTGCAAAGAAAATGAAGCACAGAATTGGTTAGGAAGTCACCAGTGATGGCCCCAAAGACAGGGTGAGCAGGGGGAATGGGCTGTGGAGGCCTACGTGGAAGCGAGCGTCTCCAAGACATTTACCCCAGAGTTCATTCTGTCCATTCTGTCAGTAGCTGTAGTCCGGCTTTTGGGAGCGCTCTGGCTGCTGTCCTGCAAGCACGAGGTTTACAGCAAAATGTGTCGCGTTGCCTATTTGTGTGTGTGTGTGTGTGTGTATTATATTAGCTACTCTGGGATTGTTTGCATTGGATGAGATTAATAGCTGGAAGTTACTAGCACTGCCAGCTGAGGAAGGACTCCCAGTGCCCTGTGCTGAGATGCACTGTAAAAAAAAGATCTTTCCTCCTTGGTGAGGAAGGACGGAGCTTCAGCCAAAGGAGATGAGGAGGAAGGCTGGATTGTTGGGATTGCCCTCCCTCACAGCACAGCATGAGGGTCCTCCCTGGGTCTCGCCCGACCCGCCGGCCTCCGACCCTCCCCAGGCACTGGTGGGACTTGGTCTGGTGAAACCCGGCGCTTAATCTGTGCTGGGTAAAACGGGAGCTCGGACACACTGATCTTGTATTTCCTTCTCTTACTCTCTCTATCTCTATTGGGTRGTGGGAGATTCCTGGCTAGAAAAGGTTAAGGGGCTAGTCCCTGTTTTTCTCATTAAACTAATCAGAGGGTTTAATTGTGGTGGTCTCCCTCCCCGTTCGTAAATTCTTGGCACAGCTACAGACGCTGCTCTGCTTGCCAGACTCGGGCTACCTTCCCCTGTACCAATATGTCACAAAGAATGAGGCATCCCTTAATACATGAAGATTTTTTTTTTTTGTCACAAGACCCAGCAGATTTCTGTGGAAGTATTTCAGCGTGTAAATTAAAAATATATACTGCAAAGCATACCCTGTTCTTGTCATCCCGGTTTGTGAGCTGTGCATATGGGAGTATGTAAAAAGCAGCGTGTGCTGTGCAGGGATCTGGATGGGTAATAAAACAGCTGCCTCATAGATTCCATCTGCTTTCTATRCTGAATCTTTTTAGGTACCATACATTTTTAAGTGTTGTTATTTTCTACCCCCCTTTCTTTTATTGAGTGTTCAGTTGAGGTTCGACACGTTCTTCCAAAGTCAGCACTTCAGATCTTCTGCAGCATGTGATGAACAGCCATGTTCAGGCTGGCCGGCTCTCCCCCAGGCCTGATTATGTGTAAAAGGGGCTAGCAGCTTTCAAACTGGTCCTGAATTCCTGAAGAAAATAAGATATTCACGTGGAAGGACTTTGCTTTGGAAATCTATGCGACCACTCCTTCCTGCTACTATGAGCAGGACAAACCCTTCCTCCTGCATGTGCTGCCAAACAAGTTTGGTCTAGTTCGTTTCCTTTATCCATTTTTCCCTGGTTGCACTTGCTGCTGCAAACAAAATAGCACCTCTGAAATACCGATAAAGGCTCTGTTTTGAATACCACTTAAAAAAAAAAAGAGTCTATCTCAATAGACATTCACAGATAGTTTGAGATAGTACTTGGTTCAACAGCTGTTACTTCACACACCCAAAATGATGTTTTGTAATGTTTTCTGAAGTATAAAAAATATTAACTGTAATGTGAAAGTCCCTTGGATATGTAATAGCTACCTGATGATCTAAGGAATGCAGAATTTCTAAATAGTAGTTTAACAGTGTAAAAGTGAACATAAGAATTTTTTCCCTCCAGCATCTCATGGCTTAAAATCACTTGTTTGATAATTAGTAAAACTGCCAGATCTGCAGTCATAAAACTTGCTTTCTGCAAATTTGCTTCATGTCTTGTTACTTCAGAAGTATTTGGAGCAAGACAATTAAGAAAATATCTAGAGAAAAAGGTATGTGAGTAAACAGCTAGTGGTAAGAAAGTGCTAATTTAGACATTTCTCTGCTTCACAGCAAAAACTACAGTGTATCCGTTTAGGAACGTACCTAGAATAGCAATTTAGCTACTTTTGGCGATGTACCCAAGTGCTGTTTTGTACCCTTTCATCCTTATAGCACAGGTAATTAAGTTGATATTCCAACACAGCTTCCCCTACTGACCTTTCAGAAACAATGTGTTTTGCTGCATTAACAAATTAACTTCAAATCAGAGGCAGTTCCAGTAAATATGATCTTCATATAATTCAAATATACTTGCTTATCCCGTTCTGGTGACAGATATTAACGTCAACATTAAAAATGAAGCTGTGGTGGAGGGCAGATAACTGCTGGCGTCTGGTGACGCTCCACGTCAGTGAGGAGTAGCTGCCCTTTGCCTGGTCTTGCCTGTGCTTCCCAGCACTGAGTGCAGCCAGACCCATTCCCAGGGCAAAGTTAATGCAGAGAAGAAATGCCACAGTGACTGTGCAGTTTCGCCATGTCATGCCCTTCACATCTTTGGGGTTCAGAAATGTGGTCCCTGGTGCAATAGGTGCAGAAGCTAATTTCCCCGCTGAATACTATTTCTRTAGCATTTCAGACAGTTTTCATACRGCAGTTTGCTCTTTAGTTTTCATGTCCCGTTATCTGCCCCTCTAACTTAAGTCAGAATTTCAGCTTTAATCCCACAGTTKACAAATGAATATATAAGGTAATTTTTATTTTCACATGCATCAATGTCCTGCTCATCCAGTAGAACTAAAACAATCCTTGCACGCGATGTACACTAGCATGTCTCAAGTCTGGCTTGGCCTAGCCCTAGGCAAGGCAGTACAGTCTGCCACAAGTGTTCCCTGGTCTAGAGCTGAGCAAAGCTTCTGCCCYGTCCTTCCCTCCCTCCTTTCTTCTCCATTTACTGTTCATTTGGCACGGGCTGAGCTCCGTAAGAGAAGAGAGTTCAGCGAATGGGAGGACGAGTGTGGAAGAGCAGCAGGATTTGTGACTTCCCCCACCAGCAGAAAGCTTAGGAAGGAGCAAGAGGGCATAGAGAAGAGGTGGCTGTAGGTAGCAGGGTGCACTGGAGCTACTCCTGTTACATGGTGTTTGGTAAAAGAAAAGCCTTATCTGAATTGCCAAGAAAMAAAAAAAAAAAAAAAGTATGTCATTTCACAGTCCCTAAATAAAGTGGAAGCTGAGGTGACCTCAGTACATGTTGATAACTCATACGTATATCATAAACCTTGGGAAATTCTGTTTTCATTAGTCCTTGGTCCTGGAGTCAAGTAATTAAGTGAGACTCTCAGCTCATATTAAAGAGTAGAGATGGTGACCCTCTTGGAGCCAGAAAAAAAAAAAAGTAAAAGCAGCATGGACTTACCCTAATCACTTAGGGCCTGGGAGAAAAAGATGTATGTATAGTTATATGTCTAGGCCAGTATCATGGTGTTTTAAGGTCTGACTTGTAATTGTTGGTCAATTAGGACTAATAGGAGCAAAATATTAGTGCCGTATAGCATAAGGGCTGCCTGTTGGTTAGGGTACAGGCAAGGGGAATACGTGACACGAGGTGATCTTTCTGTTAACTTCTCCAGACTGTGCTGCAGTTGCTGATGCTCTTCATCTTCCCCATGCTCTCCATCGTGCGTGTGGCTGTTCTGCAGCTCACGCTGACAGTTCACCCAGGATGGTACGATGTGAGCAACTCCTTTGACCACAAAGAGAGTTTTCAGATGCCCCAGAGCATTAAAAACTCTGTATTATTACTATTGCCATAGCAAGCAGTGATTAACAAATCACGTCACACATTTTCTCAGACGAATGCTGCTCCTTGAGTGGGTACGTGGGTGTGTGTGGAGCTCAAGTGTCTTTGCAGMGGGCTGCCCGGCACGTGCTGCTCTCTGTCTTGCTCTCCAGGCAGCCTGCCTCTGCCATAGGGTTTTGAGAAGCTTGAAATAATCCAACTGTGGTCTCCTCAGCTAGCACTGTTGRTGCTGGGGTCTTGCACAGATCTGTTTTCATTTGGAGCTGCCAGTGACTTTGTCTTCTTGTCTTCTTTCCTACGTCRATGCCCGCTTTGCTCTAGGCCAGGCGCCCAAGCCTGGATGCAGTAGGGTATGTAAGCACGTGTTCTTCTGTAAGTGTATGAAAGTGTATGAGAGACTTTATCTCTCATGTCCTTAAATGCCTTTGCTGGTTTGAGGCCTTTAGCAGAAGTCCTGAGATTTTAGTGGAAGCTCCTCATAAAATTCTACTTTGCCGGGTGCTTGGGACGTCAGGTTAGGATCCACCCTAAGGGTCTAAGGAGTCTCAGTAAATTCTGGATGATTCAGTCTGGAGCAGTTACCATGATAACCTTGATTGAACATGACCTTCACAAAATATATTTGTCACAGAGGCAGGTMGCACTGCCTTCCTGTTGCGGCACTTGGTAGGTTATGAGATTGTCCCTGCTTTGAAACATTTATATTCTGTGAGGTGAGTATGAGCGTAACTGCACGTTGCCATCCGCTCAAACTGCTTTTGCCACAAAACCAGAGGTATTTCGTGTAGGTGGCTATTAATTACTTTAATTTACCCATGACTTAAGTTTCCACTTTGATACAGCAGCAAAGAGTCCGTCCGCCCCGGCCGCCGCCTCCAAAGATACAGCGCTCCTCTAGGCCCGTGAGTAGCTGGGAGTTTTGTTTCACTGCCACAGCTTAACACTGCCTGAATTGCTCTCTTGGTAGCGTTACTAAATCTTAATAGTTTCGACTGTTGAACTTTGCAAAAAAAGCAATGTGAGAATTATGCTCCTAAACTGCCTCCTTCTCTGCTGTGGCACAGCCTGGGACCTGCATTTATTCTGCTTTTCTTTGACGAGTTCTGCAACTTTCAGTCAGTTCTGCAGGTAACTGATGCTGCTGTTGCAACGTTTGTTTTTACTTTTGTGGTGATTTCTTAAACCAAAATTCTTGCTGGGCTGGCATAAGTTTTTAGCCAGTGAGTTTTTGAAGACTTGCACTAAGCTCAAATATGAAAGGAAGCAGAAATCTGAAGATAAAGTATTTATTCTCCCCAAGTTCTGCTTTAAATTAATTTGGGATGCTTATTTTTTCTTCCTGGAATAGATGAGTGAATGCATCTAAATAAAATGAAGTCTGCGTTTGAGTATTAGGATGCTAAAACTACACAGTGGTCGATAGACATCTATACTATGCTCATTTACCCTGCTAGCTGAGAATCTCCTTAATTGCATAGGATCCACGTTGCCGGCAGAGTGTCTTGGCGAGGAGAGGTGACTCTCATGGAAGAACTGCACACAGATTATTCTCAGTCACTGTATTAGGCACAGATAATTGAGCAACATTTAATTCAAAACACAGTAGGCAAATTGTTATGTTATCTCTACTAGAAGCCTTTAAAAATGGAAGCTTTACTGGATCAGCACTGGGGACTCTCTTTCCAGTTCAGGAAATAAATAGTTTTGAAGGGACCTGAGGTGTTTTTGCAGCAGGCTTGGGGGGTATTTAATTCCATTCAGCATTTTTGCATCGTGAATTTTAATTCCACCAAAAGACAAGTGCAGCTTATTCCTTGCTTCCACGTATGTTGATGCATATGCCTGAGAGAGAGATGCAAGTTTTCAAATCTAATCTTGCTAAAACTTGTTTGAAGTGTTTAGTTTTAGATGAGCAGGCGACTGGTTAACAAATGCACTCGGGTGTGTTTTAACTTTTGGTCTTTGGTGCATGTTTCTCGGTTTCAGTAGCATGTTTTCCTTCTCCTCCCTCTTTCTACCTCTGGGTGTTTGACTTAACAGAGTTGTTCTGGCCTCCTGCACTGAACGCTTCAGTTCTGTGTGTGCTAAGGTAGCGGTGCCTCTGCTTGTGTGTGTTCTCTTGAACCTCCCTGGTGTGGGAGACCTCGGACGCACCACGCTGGGGACAAACTTCCCTGCCTGTCCGGTGGTGCTGGGGGCTCCCCGGGGCTGCGGAGCCCGCCGGGGTTCCCGGCACATGAGCGCCGAGCAGGATCGCGCACACTGAACAGTTCACTGCATCCAAGTGGATCTTGCTAAGAYTGGTTAATCTCCCAGCTGTAGGACGTTAGCAGTCCTCAGTATAATGTGTTTGTGTCAACTGTCTCTGCTCCTAATGTGATTGATAAACGGTTGGAAATGTAATAATAAAAGCTCCTGTTGCATTCATCTAGCTGTGCCAATAAGTGGAACAGAAATGCTTCATTCATCAAGAGGAAATTCCAGATAAATGTAAATGATTATAATCACTCCCCCAAAATATGCTTGTACCAAATATGCATAAATTTGTTGTTGTTCAGAACTGTTATTTGGCTTTTAATAGATGAAATGCATTTTTGTGTGTGTAAATAACACTTTGTACAGGCTGTTTTTTCACCCTCTTAATCTTGGCATACATTAGAGGTGGGTATGGAGAAGCAATTGGTCCTAGTGTTTTGCGGCAAGCCCTGAATGAGAGGCCAGGTCCCCCTGCTCCTCCAGCCAGGTCCATGTGGTAGCAGAGTTGCCAAGAAATACCTGCTGTTTTCAGGATTTAGCTGYTACCAGAGGGATCCATGGGCAGTAGTGCTTGCAGCATGAATCATTACTGATGATAAAAAGAAAAACATAGACCAGAGAAAGGTTAAGGAAGCATAACAGATAATATTCTTCACGTTGTGCTGTTTGGGAAGTGAATTGTGAAGGTCCTGAGAAAGAGAGAAGGCTGCTGCTTATAGTTAAGAGAGTTCTGTTTGGATTAATGGAGGCTCTTTGGAACTTCATTCAATTTTTTGAAAACAAGTARTAATGAAATAATTGTGCAAAAAAGTTGGTGAGGACTGTAATAAGCACATTTAAGCCTTCTGTCCTGGATATTCACCTTTATTCTCCTGGCTGTATGCTCATATAATTGGATTTCTTTCATACTTTTGCATTTGATATGCATTTAACCCTGCCTATTTGGCTACGTAARGCTCAAAATCCAGCAAGGAATTGGCTTGGTTCCTGGCTTTTCCCTGCTTTTTGCCATGAACAATGCTGGAAATGCCTCTTAGCATGTCGCCCCGCACTTCACTGCTCCGCCAGCCCCCTGGAGCCAYCCACAACTCTCATCTTTCTCCCTCCTCACCATCACGCCCCCAGGGTACCACCCAAAAGGTGAAAGTGTTCACAGCATGATGACAAGCCAGCTTTACACATCATCTTCCAGCTCCGATTTAATTAAACAGGTTTTTTTCTTCCTCTCTTTCCCTTTCTCCCTCGTTCTCTTCCCCCCAGCCGCTGCTGCTTCCCTGCCCCTCCTGCACGCGCTCTCCCTCGCTCCTCGCTCTGTGTTTTATCAACCCTAATGAAGCAGTATTCTTCATCGATCCTGCTGATTGCCAGCCCATTCCTTTTGTTTGTTGGCACCGAGCCATTCAGCCGCACTCTGACAGCTCAGCTCGTCTAATTAGCTCTGTTGTTCTTTTCCCCATGTTTCACCACGTTGCAAGTTCAGTTGAAGTTGCCACAAACTTAATCCTTCCATTCCTGCCATAAATTCACATTCTTAAGCTGTCTTTAGTGTAGAGAGGAACAGCCCTGTGTGGGGACTGATCTTCAAGACCTTAACATCTGACCTTTTTATAAATCTTTTTTCCTAAGGAATAGTGGCAGCGCATCTCCGAATTTCTTCACCATTTCTGTTGTACACTATTTCCTTTGAAATGAAAATTCAAGACAATAATCCTGCTGTTATCTCCTGCATAGTGTTGTGAAGCGCTTCAGCTCTATGCACAGTCTGGTGGCTTTTTCCTTGCAAGAAAATACAGTTCTTAAAAGCTCGCAGAGGTGGGGAAACCCTCATCTATCATTGCAAACAAATTCAGCAGTCGTGCACAGAGTGCCTCGGCCTGGCCGCTGGCACCGTCCCTGCTGCTGCAGCTATTAAGGGCAGCAGTTGAGTTGTGTTCTTTCGTTTATTTGAGGACTTTGGGGATTCCTAGTGAAGCCGGCATTCAGCTAAGCCAACAAATTAGGCTTTGTTTCAGATAAGCCGTGCTTGGCTAGCAGGAGCTGCAGAGCTTGTTTGCGCAGCCTGCGCTGGTGCTGACGTGGGCAGGCTGGCGCCGTGCTCACGGGTGGCAGCGGCAGCGGGAGGCCCCACGCAAACCTCCTGTCATCATGTGCTTATTCCTTTCCTCGAAGGGAAGCTTCTCTCCTGTGGAGGTTTATGGGAAAATTAAGCTGGAGTTCAGAAGATGATGGATATGTCACGTAAGACTGGACTGACAGCAGCAGCACCGTTGCAGCAAGCCTCTAGCTTTTACTGCAGACAACAGAAAGAAGATCCACCAACATCGCAGTTGTGGGGATAAACCCAACTACTGAAAGGAAGCAATTTTTTATGAAAAATGAGCAGTGCTTTTTGTGTTGTAACATTTAGTCTATGCCTTGGTGTTTTCAGTGTTCCCTGCACCAAATCCTTTGCTTCTTAAGCTGGTTTGTTAGGAACAAGTGGACAGGTAGTGGTGCTAGAGCTCAGATATGATGTCCCATACAATGTACAAGCAGGCACTGGGTTTTCCATTTCTAATATTTCAATTAACTGTTTCAATGAAGTTCCCATTTAGGAAATCTTTTACCAGAGGCTTAACCTGTACCAAGCAGGACACTGAGGTAACTGTTCAGTTCTGGGCTATTAGCGAGTGGTCAGTGACAAAAGTGAGTCATTTGAGACTTAGAAACATTTTTTTTATGGAAAGTCTTTTAATGAGTTATGGGTGCTGTGGTTCATATTAATGCTGACAAAATTGTGGCTTCATTGTAGCACATAAAAATAAAGTTTAGAAGCAATTCTAAATGGAAGATACATTTAAGATAATGGCAGATTTTGTTGTCATTGTTGCTTTTTGTTGGATCAGCTTGCAGTATTTGATGAAATTTCTTCCGTGTAGGTCCGGCCTCCAAGACCTCATGTTGTGAAGAGACCCAAGAGCAATATTGCTGTGGAAGGGCGAAGGACTTCGGTTTCGAGTCCCGAACAGTAAGTGCTCTGCTGCTCAGCTTCTCCTTAGATACCCGCGTGTTTACAGACCTGTGTGTTCAAAACTGGACTCGGCCGAAGAAGAAAACAARTGCACAAAACCCTACAAATGAAAGTAGTATTTTTATGGACTAGGAAAAARAAAAGGTTATTTTTAAATTTTTGGGTGCTTTGCAGCAGTAGTGAAAAAGCAGAAACCAAAGCTTAGATTCCTTGGGAAATTCGGTGTGTCAAATTGTTCTTAATCTGATGAGCCTGCTTAGTGAGTGTTTGGATGGGGCAGTGTGTTCGTTTTTGTTGGGGCTTTGCTGGGGGTTGTGCGGCTGCCTCTCGTGCTCGTTAGCGCTCCGGCAGCAGCAGCTTTGTAATGAGCTTGGGAGCGGAGCCTTGCGGAGCCCCCAGTCTCGCCTAGCGCTGGCTAATTTGTCACTGCTTTGGGTTTGCCTACGGAGTAAACGAGGGTAATGTTCCAAGTAAGTTGTGCTGCTGTAGCCGACTGCTAGGGCCTAGAGCGAGTCGCCTGCACCAGCTCCCCCACTCACACAACCGGAGGGATTTTGCAGAGGGACTTTCTGAAAAGATAATACGGATATTGATGCTTATTTTCATAATATGTAGCCGTAATTGAGTTAAACAGTAAAAAAGCTAAGAAGAGAATGAATATATGATACCAACACAGCATGATACCAACACTATTGCCTTTAATTATATACCTGCATCCTGTATCGATATCCTATTTTGGTTCAAAATTATTTCAGTGTAGCTATTTAAGGTGTCTGTAAGTACAAAAGAGCACTAAGGTTCTGCTCCAATACGAAGTCTGGTAACAGTTAGCTGAGTTTCCTGTGTGTCTGAATAGGCAGGTTGCCTCATTTCAGTTCTGAATTCGGGAATCTTGAAGTCTGGGCATTCTGCCARGGGCCGTTGATCTTAGACAGAAAAGGTGTCTTGAAAAACACGGCTGGAGAAGGGACAGGCCCGTCTGGCACTGCCACGGGAGCAGCAGGCAGCAGAGCCAGGGTCTCTGTTCCAAGTCATGTGAAAAGCTTGAACTGGTGTTTCCTGCGCCTGAAGCATCTTGGGTTTCCTCCTTGGGCAGGGGATGCCCTGGTGTTTTCCAGCTGTCTGTCCTCTGTGTAATTTGGGATGGCYGAAATTCTTCCTGTTGAGAACACATGCTGAAATGTTCATATCACGAGGAGCCTTTACACCAGCATGGAGAGAGATTTGGGGTTTTAGATAAAAATGAATGGTCACCTTTAAAATATACCAAATGATTTATCCRTTTTATGGTGGAATTTGGTTGCCCTCTTGTGGAGTAGGTTGCAAGTCCTGCAGGAGCTCACATGRGGTGGCAGGTATGGGGTAGCTGCACAAAGGTTAAAATGGATTTTAGGGTTTCTTAAAAGTCTTTTTTTCTTGAATGTGTAACCTGATGACTCAGTGAATATCTGGGCAACACCTAAATCAACTTAGCTGTAATATGCATTTCAAATGGTGGATGAGGTGTGTTTGGAGCTAGAAGCTGCCTGGCATTGCAGTGTGACATGCTATTCACATCTATTTTCAGTTCCCAACAGTAGCAGAATAAAAGTAACATAAACATGGTTGAGAAACATAGTATTCTTGTTAATACTAGTAGTAGACAGAATTAATTTTTTTTTTGATGGAAGTTTGTCGCAGTGCGTTTTAGCAATTCTGTACAACTCAGCTTCTTTCAYAGAGTGAATTGCAGAGCTGCTGCAYTGAGAGAGGATCAGTGACAATATGCAAAATGAAAGGAAGCTTTTTTTCTAGCCATAGGTGCCTGGCTTTTCTTCAAGAGTAATTTCCCTGACATTTCCTCCACCCTTTAAATGCGGAACAAACCGAGACGTGCTTCTCGTAGCAGTGATGCTGGCTGTGGCCGTTGCCAGCTGCAGTGCCTTACCCAGCTCAGGTGCAGTGTCACCACACAGCTGATGCACGTTAATTCTTTCCTGTTATTAACTTCAGGTGGCAGAACAGGCTCTGGCAGATCTCCTGGCACGCGGCTGGCAGCAGAGCCCTGGTGCTGGAGCCAGAAGTGGCTGCTTGGAGGGTTTCTCAGAAGCAAGGTGGCAGGCAGGACCGAGGCCGGCAGAGACGTGGCCCCGCGGTGCCGCCGCCTCCCGGCTCGTCCTCCGCAGAGGGTCTGTGAGGATGTAGCAGAAGGGGACGGTGGCTTTACCAGTCTTGGTAAGCTGGATCCAAGCCCACCTTTGCTTAAAGTCTGGTGGAGGAGCGCTAAGGCAGTGCTCAGGTTTAGTGTTTTCTGTACGCTGAAGAGTTGAATTTCTTGCTTAGTTGTTTAATTTCTTTCAGTCTTTAGACTAAAGGGGGAATAGGGAAAGAGCTGGAATAGAAGGTTCCTTCCTTTACTACTGAGTTTATTCTGGTGTGTGGGAAAGGTGGAGGCTCTTTTTCTTTTTTTCCTTTATAATTTTCATCTCTTTAACTTCTGGATATTCAGAAAGCATGTAGATGTTTTACTCAGCTCACTCTTGTAAGTGGAAGTGCGTGCTTGTTTTTTTTAAAGATGCAAATGGTCCAGAGGGACCCCCTCTCTGYGCCGCTGGCAGGCGGGTGGCAGGGAGCGGGGCTGCTGAGCAGGAGAGCAGGCTGCGGCTCGAGCTCTCGAGCGGGAGAGGAGGCCAGGCCGCCTCAGCCCTGCTGCCCGAGGTGGTGGAGACCTCGGGAGCTCCCGAACCGAGACGTGATGCGCGAGCTGTAGTGGTGCACGGATCAGAGGGCACCCGGGCGCCCAGCTGAGAGGGTCCATGTGGGAAAGGGGATTTGCCCACGTGGGACCAGGGTTTTCCGTGCGTGGGGTGTGGGTCCCGCAAAGGCTGCAGCCTCGTGCGGCGGGACGGCTGGGTGTGTGTCCGGGGCACATGGGGCGCCCCATGGGGCCTGGGAAATCCCCCGCGCAGAGCGTGGCGGAGGAGGGTACTTCTCAGCGAGCTCGACCACAGTAATTAGTCTAATTGCAGTGGCTCCACAGCTGATTATTAGCCCGGTACCGTTCTCAGATGTTCACCTGTGTTTGCAAGGAGGCGCTTCGGTTCAGTTAGAAGTTTCTTTCCATACTCAACCCTATCACTAGCAATTATATCAATAATTCAAAGCCAGAAAGGTTTATGAAGTACAAATATTCTTCAAAATTGCCATTATGTATAATATAAAAACTTTTAGCTATACAATAACAGGAAGAATTTGCAGTTGTGAGCTCAAAGTGTTGGATTACCACCCGGGGCAACCCTAAACCCATGGGACGTGCCTCTTTAAACACAWATTGGTTCTTCAGAGCAATGAGGGRCTGCATTTTTTAGCAGAGAGGCAGTTCTTTGAGAGCTCTCTTTCACACCGCAGCGAGGATTCCTATTAACTGCCAAATAGGCTTCCAGTGGCTCCGGGTCTCTAAGTGCTGCCTTGTCGCCTTCCAGGGCACGCGGAGTGGGTGGAAATTAAAATAGGAAATCAGAGGGTCAGGCTCGCAATTAACAGCATGTCAGGAGGCGCTGGGGCTGCAGCGCTTCCTTACGGCCTTCCCGGGATCCCATGGGATGCRGTAGCGAGGCTGGGGGCTCTGCCGCCGGCCCCACGGATGGTCCCACGAAGCGGTGGCTGCGGGGAGGGAATGCAAATATTTTGGGTTTTATTCAAGTGGTGGCAGTGTGCACAATGTCACAGAATGCAAAGTGATGCTTTAAAAATCAAGGAAATATTTTGGTATTTCCTTAGCTYGCGCTTAGGTGTCCCGAGCAGTCGCGATGTGCAGGGCTGGGTTCTGCTCCCCGTGCGCGTGGTGCCAGGTCTCGTGGGCCGTGTTGGCAGAGAAAGGTGGTGCATCCAGGTGCCCCATTCTCTTCATTGTCGTAAGAGGGACAAATATTCCAGGTTCCAAGGTTGATTGTGTAGCTTTTTTTTTTTTTTTTTTAAGATAAGAATAAATCCAAATTAAACCCAAATCTCAGAATCTTCTCTCAAATGTGGGAAGCCCTTTCTAGTTGACTAATGAAAACAAGTTCACGCTCCACCCAACCCCTTTGGACCGTAATCTCTGCAATCAGGAAAAAGCAGAGTGGTTAATAAAATACACAAATTCAAAAATTATTACAGAAATCTCCTTATTAATGCTCAAATCCTATGCTCATATTTTCTGGATCTGCTTTTTTTCTCAAGCACATTTAGGTGTCAATTAAATTTGAAATATCTACATTTGTCAGCATTTCATTTTTGGCCAGCGTGATGTGCTGCTGATTTGTCCATGCATCCTGACACATGAAAAAAGCTCCCGAGATGCAGATCTTGCTCATTAAAAAGGGAGCGGGAGCTGTGGCGGCGGCGCGCGGAGCCGCCGAGCGCATCCCCGGCTCTATTGCGCCGTGTTGCTGACACGGTGTTTAAAAAGGAACAGCCGCGGCTGTCAGGGCTGTCACGGGCTGCTGCGACCCGCAGACGTGCTCAGCTCGGCGGCGGGCAGGGCTCGGCGAGGGGCTTGGCTGTGCAGGGCGCGAGGGCGGCCCCGCTCGCGGCCCCGCGGTGGGTGCCAGCGCTGCGCTCCCCTCGGCGCTCGTGTCCCCGCCGTGGGGAGCAGCGGCGCCCAACGGGGCTGGGGGGCTGCTTTGGCTTCCCCGGGGCTGCCGCGTGTTTGCRGTGGCCACGCGGGGTCTTGGCCTTCCCTGCAGGCCCTTCTGGTCCCTTCTGCCTCCTCGTCCTGGCTCTGCAGCACCTGTGTCCTGCTGTGGTGCTCGGTGCTCCGTGCGCTGCCACCCGCAGGCTGGTGTCCCCGCTGCCACTCGCGCCTGGGTGGCGGAACCCCCCGTCCATCCCAGCCCTCGGGACGCGGGCCGGGCGTGCGGGTGCGGAGCCGGGTCACTCCTGCCGCTTTGGTGTCACATTGGTAACCTGCTTTTCTCTCCCTGTCTCCTTCAGCCTGGTAAAGCCCATGCGACACTATACGGTCTTCCTCTCTGAGGACTCTTCTGATGATGAATTTCGGCAGGAAGAGGATTCTGTCTGTGGCTTCTCTGAAAACTTTTTCTTCTCTGCTCCTTTCGAATGGTCTCTCCTGTTTCCTTTCTTTGTGCTAGTCTGGGCCTTGTGCAGCGGCTTGGCCTGCTCCATTGCTTGGCATTTCCRACGTGCTCCCGCAGTTAACATTGCTGGCGCTGGGACTGGGCTGCCGAGTGGTGCCCACGAGGTCCCTGTGCGAGTGGCTGCCAGCACCAACCCTGGGGCARGGGCTCAAGCCACCCTGCGTGTTCCCCGGACTCCTCCAGGCGCCGGGGAGGGGCGATGTGGAGGGTCCYGGCCAGTCCCCCCGTCCCCTGCCGCTGGGGACGGGCTTGGGGGCCTGCAGGGAGCAAAGGGCAGGAGGGACCCCCGTTCCTGGGGCAGGAGGGATCCCTGCCCTCGGTGTGGGCCGCGTGCCCCCCGCTCTGCCCTTTGCCGCAACCTGTGACGCACCCTGGGCTCTGCTTACAAATTTGCATTGCACAAATGTATTATAGCACAACATGGAAAGAGGAGGATTCTTCCATGTTATCTCTCTTTTGGGGGTCTCTACAAATACAGTTTTTAAATTGAAAACCATGTTTAAATGCCGTGGTAGACCTGCCTGCCAGTCAAGTGCCAATCCCGGCAGGGAGCATGGCGCTTCCCGGACTAATTGGCGGCAGGTTGTGCTGCCGCGCTCCGTACGCGGCGCGATGCAAATCCGCGCGTTGCACTGAGGTGCACGGCGGAAAGGCAGCCTGCTAACTAGGTCCTGGCTGGAAATGTAAAATAGGTGTCTCCATAATGGATTGTGTTGTTTCTTGATAAGGTGACACCGATCTAATCGCTGGACCCCTGCACAGCATTCCCAATAATTGCAGGAGGGCGCTCAGCTTCGCGTCCGTGCCGGCTCCGGGCAYGCGGTGAGCCCGCAGGGCAGGGAGGGGCTGTGCTGGCGCCCGTTCTCCTCCCAGCATGGCTCTTCCTGCAAATCCCCCCATGCCCATGTGTCCCTGCACGTCCTGCTGCCCCTGCAGCTTGGCTCATGTGCCAGTGGGTTGCGGGGCCCCGTGAGCTCTGTCCTGCCACCCCACGGACTGTCTGGAAGGCATCGAGCACCTCCCTAGACACGTGCTTTAAAAGAGCCTAGGGAGGCTCTCGCGGGTCCCATGACGTTTGTTTTCCTGCCCCCAGGCCGCAGCCCTACCGGGCCCTCAAGGAGTCGGACAGCGYCGATGGTGAAGAGGCCGCCAGCCCGGAGAGGGGCCGGGAGGCCCGGGGGCCAAGCCCGCTACCCGCGCCCAGGGCCGCCGGCGTCAGCCTGCTCGAGGACATTTTCCCCGGCTTGGACATGGAGACGCAGCCGCAGCCTCTCAGCCAAGCCAAGAGCCTGGAGGACCTGCGGACCCCCAAGGAAGAGGGAGACGAGCGGTGCACGTTCGACTACCAGGTGGGAGAGGCCTCGCTGCGCTCTGCGGGCGCCCGCGCTCTCGCCCTCCTTTATCCTTTAGGAAGCCTTTTCTTATCATTGGGTGGTTGCATCCATTTTCCAGTACTTTGTTCATGCGTTCAGGTTCTTTTTCATTCCCTCGGGACCCTTCCACATTGCGTGTCCTTGTTTAAATGAGCTTATGGTCATTATTTTGACTTTGGGTCATGTCTGGCCCTGGCATCAGGGGGACAATGAACTTCATAAAACACAAGTTTTCTTTTAAAGAGAACTTAACTRATTATGTGATGCTTAGAAAGTGCAGCTCTAAAGCAGTCTCTGATATCTTCATGGGGTATGAGAGAAAAGGAGATCACATCAACTCTCTAGTAATATTTAATATGTTATAGCCAGATATTTTTCTTGGCRGCATTTTCCATATAGCAATTAAGGTTTTTAATCTCCTAAACCTTAGCTACAGAGCTGAGCTCCTAAGGTGGCTCCTACCAGGGGCCAGAGGATGTCACAGCTCAGAGAGCCCTTGGAGGATGAGCTGGGAGCTGCAGCTTCCTGTGGGCCCTTCGGACACATCCTGCTGCGCCCGCAGTGCAGGGCCCCTCTTCACCAGTCTGTGCTGGGACATGAGTCGCACTAACACGGTTACGCTTTTTTGCAGAGGATGGACCTAGGCGTGTCTGAGAGGAACAGGATTGTGCCAAGCATGAAGCTGTCCCACCCCTACAACAAACTATGGAGCATGGGTCATGACGACATGGCCATTCCCACCAAGTATTCCCAAGGCTCGCCAGAAAGGCCCCTGGCGGCGCTGGGGAACGCGGCACCCAGCACCCGGAGGCTGCGCAGCAGGGACACGGCGCTGGCCCCCGCCGACAGGGACGACTCGAGCCCCGCTCCGCAAGGGAACATCACGATCCCACGGCCGCAGGGGAGGAAGACTCCTGAGCTGGGGATAGTCCCACCGCCACCAGCGCCCCGGGCTTCCAAGCATCAGGCGGCAGCGGCCACAGAAATTCTCACGCACACTGCAGGCCGCAGCCCTTTGGTCCCAGATCTTATCCCAGAGCCCTTTGGACTTGCTAGTGTGTCCCGGGACCCTGAAATCCAGCAGCCTGTAAGTTACTCCTCTCATCCATCGCAGCTGCTGTCCCGTGCTCCCAGCGCTGCTGAGATGCTCCAGCCTGTCAAGGTGAAGGCAGATAATGCAGGCCATGAGAGCGACTACCTTCTTAGCCTGCTGGATCCGCTAAAAACAGGCAGCTGGCAAAGCACGAGCCCGCAGGGGCCACCCGGCCTGCAGAGCTCGGTGGCGGGAGGCTTCGCCACGGTGCCCGCTGACTTGGTGCCTCCTGCAGCTGCCCCGTTCACCCAGCCGCTCGGCTTCCCCTCCCCGGCACCCCCCGTGCTGCGCCCGGCCCCGAACCCCTTTACACAGACGGTGCCGGGAGCCCTCTCGGCGTCCCTAGTGAGACCCCCCCGGGGCTCGTTCGCCCCCTCCCTGGGTCACGCCTATAGCGCAAGCTTTATAGCCCCTAATTCTGGTTTCTACCAACCACAGAGACCTCAGCCAAATATTTCAACTCTGTCCATGCCCAACCTGTTCAGCCAAGCTCCGGCTGTGCCACCAGCCAGCTCCTTGTTGCTGCAGAGCCACAGCCTTTCTCCAACGAGCTCTCTCCAGCCAACGTGTCTAAGTGGCCCTGCCCAAACCAGAACGTTGCCAGTGGGACAGTCRAGTTCAAAGGTAGATACCAAGCAAGCGGTAGCTCTCCTCTCTAATGAACCTCCTTTGATCCCTTCCAGGCCAGCTAAGGGCTTAGAGTCAGTGTTAAAACCCTCCAAATCTGAGGAGACAAGAGATCCATTTGAAGAGTTGTTAAAAAAGACAAAGCAGGAGGTGTCATCCACACCAGGTAAGGTTGAACAGCTCAGAAAGCGATGGGAAACCTTTGAGTAAGACTCCCAATGGCCTTTTGTCGTGCCTTGGGAATCGACAGGGTTTTTGTTTTATTTTGTGTTTTGCTCCAGCATAAAACCAGGTGTGTTTTTATGGAAAGCTTAGCCAGGACAGCTGCCGGGCCACGATTCCCAGCGCTTTTTGTCCAGAGTTTTTTGTTGGGAGCCCCTGTGCCGCCTGGTCCCTGTGGCTGATTTCTTGCTCCTCACTCTCCGCCACTGACCACTCCGGTGCCTCCTGCACTGACCAAAGCACGAGGGGGTTTTTGCACCTCGGGGTTTCAGCCAGTTCTGCTGCCGCAGCGGTGCGTGTGTTTTCAGTGCTCAGCGCAGCCTGGAGCACAGATGGGTCCCGGTGCACGGGGGCTTCCCGCCCACGCGGGCGGCACCCGGTTCGGTTAGTCCGGCCTTAGCCGCGGGACCGACAGGGTTTGGGGGGTCACGCGTTGGGTGCTGGGAGCAGAGCCTGGCCCGGGGGCTCTGCCGGGTTAACCCACGAGGTTTAAGTTGAGTTCAGCCCCCCCCACCTTGGAATAGAGGCAGCCATTTGACTCGTGCCGTTGGATGAGCTCTTGTAGTGGAATTTTAATTTCTTTCCCCGATAGAGCAGCCCCGGAGGTCGTGGGGAGCCCTTGGCGCAGGGGCAGCCAGGCAGAGCCTGGGGCTCTGGGGAAACTGGAAACACCAGCAACCGCAGCACCCGCTTCTGGGTTTGCTTGCTTTTGTTTCTTCTTTTTTTTTTTTTTTTTTTTTTTTTTTTTTCCCCTTAAGGACAAAATGGCATTCATAAAGTGTATCCTACTCCTTATGCAAGTGTACGTTAGCATTATATCTATAAATGTTATAGCTGGCAGTACATGAATGGGCTGTAACTATCTTATTTGCCTATCAAAACAAAGAGAGGGGAATGGGGGTAGCGAAGCGCCCTGCGCCCCGTGGTCGTGCTGCCCGCGAGCCCCGGGAAAAGCCCTTCCTGAAAGCGGGAGCCCGGCCTGGACCAGGCACCGGGAAGGGTGGAATGTGGGGCTGCCCGAAGGGGCCCTTCAGGCTGGTTTTTCTAGGCACTTTCTGAAGCAGTAGCGTTCTTAAGTAGTTTTAGCTTAATCTTAGCATCTCTTTTAAAACCTGTCTTTACAGTGATCATTTTTGTGTTACTTAAGTGGTGCTTTTTTTTTTTTTTTTTTTTTTGTTGCTGTTGTTTTGTATTTGGCACAATCTGATTTAAAACACGTTCCTCTAGGAGAGGTCAATCACATCACCATTAAGCCTTTGATAAAGTAAAAGAAATCATTTTGGACACATGGGAGATTCTTGTAAAGCTTTATCTGAATTATTTCCAATGTATCTATTTTATTCATATAACCTTGGAGATTTTCTTACTCTAATATATGAAAATGGCTGTCTATGCGTTTGAGTCTGTGCAATACAAAAGAAAAATAATATCTGCAATGCCAACAGTTTGGGAAAGACATCAGTATTGTATTCATATATCTCTATTTCTGTAAGTACTRTTGCTTTCACAAGCCACACAGGTGGATTTGTATTTCTTTTTGTGTTGGTAGGCGGCTGGGTTTGCATTTGCATAGTAAAACATCTCAAGTTTAATCCAATGTTGAGACTGTTGCTGTTACGGAGAAGCACTGGAGCCAGGCTGGAATTTCAGTTCTCCTCTGCTATGAGCCAGATCATAAAACTTCCCCAGTGATGGTGGGTCTGTATAAGCCCTCGGAAGCTCTGCGTACGACTTGGCATTTGGTTTCACATATCTCTCTTTTTTTATTTTTTAAAAAGTTGTTTGTTAACTATATACCGAGTATCCTATTATACATACTCAATTAAATAGGAAAATGCTCAGGTCTGTCTGTATCAGTGCAAATCATTTTCCATCTCTGGTTGTTTTCCACTGCCCCGGTTGCACCGTGCACTGCCAAGAGGGCCCTTGGTGCAGGCGSCTCTCTTAGGCCAAGGGCGCTGGGCTTGGCTTGGTTTGTATTGTTCCTAGGTCGGGCGCGAGGCCCCGAAATCACCAACACTCAGAGGAGCACGAGCGGGTGGGCAGGGACGTGCGGGACGGAGCCGCCGGCTCCTAGTAAAGGACCAAAACTGCCCCCGGCCGCCCCGGTTCTGTCTTATTTAAACTGGGAGTCCTGGCCTGAGTCCGTCCTAAGTGTCAGATGTCAACGTCCTGGCAGGGCAGGCCCCCCTGCGAGACGYTAAGTGTAGTTCTGTTTTTTTCACTAAACAAGGATGAGGAAGGATCTGCTGATTTTTTTTTTTTGCCAGGTATTATTCACCGGCCTTTAACATGAGGTACTTTCTTGTCCTCACCCACTTGTTTGCTTGTACAAACCAGCTCCACCAGCAGTTACTGCACATTATTTTCCAGGTTTTTTGCTTCTGAGACACGTGAGAATTTGTTGCTGAGCTCCTTTCTCTCAGTGCCTTATATCCCAGCATTAATCATCAGATGTCTGTGATTTYGCTATACATAGCAGGGATTTTTTCCCAGCGTGCGGTGGATGGACAGAGCTGCTTATATTTCTTTGCTTTCTTTTTTTGTGTGTATTAAAAAAAAATGCAGGAGGCTGACATCTGCCCTGTTTTCTCTCTCTTTGGAAGATGGTTAAAGTCTGTCAGTAACAAATGACTGACATTTTTAGGGGAAATTAATATCCCTTTAACCAGCCCTGACATACCACTGATTCAGTGACACCTCGAGGAAAGATGTCTGCACGGTAACTGCCTCTTGTTAAATAAATGTTTCGTGTCCTGCCGTCAAAGAGCGTGGAGGTGACAGCCGAGCGCTCCCTAAGCCGCGTCCCGTTGTCGCGTGGGCTACTTGGAGGGCTGGAGGCTGTTTGATGCTAGGCTACGTGTAGGTTGTTGTTAATGCCTTTTGCTCCTTGTACATTTACCATACAGGCTTCATGATCAAAGGGACTGTTCCAGCATCAGCAGATTAAATTGGTTAGTATTGAACAAGAAGGCCGTTGGCTGCTGCTGCTTTCAGCACCCACCTTTAGAACTCTTTACTTTCCTTTGCCCTCCGGGCAGCCCAGCACCCGTTAGTTTGCATGGATGGAGGCAGGGGCATCATAAACAAAAGGGAGCTTGTTTCCTTTTTTTTTTTTTTTTTTATTTTTTTATTTTTAATTTTTTGGTAGTTTTTAATTGCTTGAATTGAGTTACAGAGCTTTGCAGAGTAACTATTTTATGTAAATCTCTCCATTTATTGGAAGCATAAAACTGGCGAGAGGGCACTGTCTAGGCAGAGCTCATGTCGCACTTAGGTGTATAAATTGACCAGGGAAAGCTTGCTTAATTACTGCCCAAAACCTGGGGCGTTTTCCCAGTGAGATTCCCTGGGTGACAACAACCTGCAGCCCGGGGGTGGCGCAGCCGGTGGGTGCCCCCTGAGGCAGCGACTGCCCAGCTGGGGAGGGGTCCCGGGASCCCTCGTGGGGGAGACACCCGTGGGGTCTGTTTACACAATGAAGGGTCTTTAGAAACTTGGCGCTTTGAAAGTCACAGTCACAGTGACTGTTATGTGTGATAAAAATATCAGAGGTTTAATAAAATTGTAAGTGCAAAGGTAGCATTGAGGTGCTATGTAAGCCTGTGTGCAGTAAAGGGGAAATCCTGCCATCCCCAACATCAATATTTAGCAAAAACAACCAGTCACAAGTCAAGGTGAGTAGGTATATTTTAAACTTTTTTATTGTAATATTTTGAGGACCATTCTAATTTTTACAAGTTATAAAATTTACAATTACAAAAACATCAGGATCATGATCATTATCTACAGCAAATTCAGTTTTGTGAAAAAATATATTCAAAAATTAAATATCAAAACAAAGTTAACTCCATTATTGAAAAACAACTTTCATAAATTATATTGCAGAAATGCTCAAGACACTGACAACAGATTTTCACACTTTTGCTGGTGTTGGCTTTGGGTGCTCACAGCCTCATCTGCTCCGCTMGTCCCTTGGAGCGGCCGAGCTGCAGCCTCCCCCAGGGCAGCCGGAGCCGCCGCTGCCCTCGGCTCGGGCTCCTGGCCGGGGGTCTCTACCTGCTGTTTGTCGCTGCCCCTTCTCGCTCTTCGGAAGATTTCAGCAGCTCAGTAAGAGCCAGTTCCTCTAACACATTTTTCTTAGAATAACACAGGTTGGAATAATACTGGTTCATTTAGAGGCTGTTGCTGCCTTCATTTTTCTACAGCTTAGCCCTAGGCGGGAGTGGAGCCGAAAGGTGAGAGCACAGCCTCCCCGGCAGCGCCGGGCGCTGGCTGGGGCACGGGCTCTGCTCCCAGCCTCCACCCGCTGCCTCGCACGCCCCTGCCTSAGGCTGCAGGCGGGAGGGCCCGGGCGCACGGACGGGCCCTGTGAAGGTGCCCGGGTCACGGGCCCTTTCCAAGCTAAATGCAAGTAATAAGCACCAGTATTATTACTAATAAATAAAAGCAACCTCACCTAACTGAAATTAGGGCACTGCTTTCTTCAGTACTGTGTCCAGACCGGGTCCATTGTGTATTACAGAGGCCACTAATACGACACAAAAAGTGTTAGTTGCCTTACTACCTAATTTTTSTTCTGTTTTCCAAAATGTTCATTCTCGAGCTTACATCAACAGCTGTATAAAAGCAGAAGATGTTCTAGTAAGCAGAGAGAGACCAACTTAACTAGGCCCTTTGCTTAGAGTCTCAGAAATATGAAAATAATACCTAAACTAGACAKACATTTTTGTAAAAGCCAAACAGTATAGGCTTTTTTGAAGAAAAATTGCCAGTGGCCATGAGCTCTGGTGTGCAGTTTCACACCTTCTTGATTAACAGTACTGTGGAGAGAAAAGCAGACACTTATTCTAAAATATTTCTCACTGTAATTAGCATGAAATAGTATTTAATAATTTCGGGCCTTAGTGGGGCTGCCCATTCACAGTCCTTCCCCGTCTCTCCACACTGCTAAAGAATCATCACCCTCAACAGCTGCACTCCCAGACAGGAGGAGAAGTGGCCCCCACGACACCACCGTTCTAGCGAAACAAGGAAAATCAGCCGCTGCTTGGCCCCGCAGCCTCGTGGCGGGGCTGCTCCTCGTGGGCAGAGCAGCGCGGGGGCGACGCACTGCCGCTCCCGCCGCCCACGAGGCCGCCTTGCATAAACAGCCTCCATTCAAGAAGCTAATACTGGACCTGGTAATTCAGTCTCAGAAAGGCACTTAATATCTTGTGGTTTAGCCTTAGGGAAAGCTTTAGCAGTGTCTAATACTAGCACAGTGCATTTGCTGCAGACGCGGTGTGAGCTCTGCCCCAGCTCCTGGGAGGCGAGCGGTGCGTGGGGGCCGGGCGCTGCGATGAGGCCCCCCCTGCCTGACCTACCTGGGCCTTGCTCCTGTGCAGCTGCAAGGCGGAGGCAGGCACTGCAGRCACCAGCCCTCGAAGGACTAAGGGGCACACCGTGGGTAAAGGAGGACRTTGCCCAGCTGCGCCTACCGTGTCTCCTGCCGGTGCCCCTCGGGGATGGGTATTTGCTCCTCGCAGCCACAGGTGCGACGTCTTCCTTCCTGGCCTCCTCCAAACAGCACAACACCCCRCCACCCCTCCCCGCTTTTTTATTGCTTTTGCTGGCAGACTGATTTTATCCAAGTCTCAAGAGCAGCGCTGCACTAACACACCCAAACACGCGTGTTCCAGCAGTGAGTGTTGCTGCCTGCGGCCTAGGAAGCAGCTTAAAGCAGCGCTAGCCTAAAGCAGAGCGCAGGCCGGGCCAGCGCTGCTCGGGGACCCCTGCAGCTCTGCCGGCTCCTAGATCAGCCGCTCCGTCGGTGGCATCTTGATAACGTTCCACATCTCCACGCGCGCGCCCTCCTTCTCCTGCCGGCTCGGGCTGTACGTTCCCTGAGTTGCTCTGCGTCTCTTCATGGCAAGCACCAGGACTGCGACGGCTGCGAGGAGCAGGGCAGTCCCTGCGGCCCCGACTGCTCCCACCACGGAGGAGCTGCTAAGATGAGCCCAGAGCGGCTGCTGCGGTAGAACAGGGTGTTACTGAGGGCGGCGCGGGGCCCCCCCCGCCCCAGCACCCTGCTGTGCCCAGCCCCACCGGCCGCCAGGGCTGCAGAGGCCCTGGGGCTCCTGGCCCGTTCAGCCCCTCCTGCTAAGGTCAGTTTTGGGCGAGGGAGCTCTCCAGCCCCTGCCCACAAAGCCGCACATTGTGCCGGCACRTGCGCTGTGCGGTACCGTGGGAATGTCTAAGGAGAGCCCAGGAAACATCGCTCCGTGCAGCCGCTCCTGGGGCACTGGCTACCACGAGGCAGGAGTTCCAGCTGCTGTTGCTGTTGAGGACTGCTCTGTGAGACCAGCCTTGAAAACGGCATTCTCCTGCGCTGAGAAAGCTTGGCAGAGATTTGAGTTGTTGGGGGACAAAAAAAAAAGAACCTAAAMCAGTATATACAACCAAACACAAATAGCCTCTGTACATCTCGCCTCAAAAGTATACATCTTCATCTGCACATCAGTGCCTAACGTAACTCTGCCTTTTAAAGCAGCACGAGCAGCCTGGAGCCAGAGGAGCATCGAAGCTGGAGCCCCCTGTGCGACACCGGGAGGGCTCGTGTTGAGCCAGAGCTGTAACCAGCTGGGCCACCCCAGGCTGCACAGTCTGCCACGCACTTCCAGTCTATGTCTTCAACGCCAAGCAAAGTGAGAGAGGAGAGCTGCTGCTGCAAGACAGGCCAGGCAGCCCTTGCAGGTGCAGCTCCTTGCCATGGCAGTGCCTATATTAACCGCTCTTCGGGTGGCACCTTTAGAACACTGTCCATCTCCAACCGAGCGCCTGCCACTTCTTGCTGACTTGGGCTGTAGGTTCCCTCTGACTGGCGCCGCTTCCTTGCCGTGAGAATCAGGAATATGAGCCCGATACCGAGCAGCAGTAAAGAGCCACAGGCTACAGGGACAGCTACTTCAATTAGTGGGGAGGGGAAGAAAGCACCCGGAGTCCCTTTCTGTAAAAGAAATTAACAGAGACACAATGAAACCCCAGCAGTTCCCAGGCCTTCRGCTGGAGAGGCCCGAGTGGGCAGACTGGAGACGAGAGAGAGGAGAAGAAACCAAGAAGGGAAAGGTGAGCAGATGAGCTGCACCCGAATGGCAAAGGAGCAGCAAGGAATCAATAGAAGGCTTGAGGGCACCTGCATAGAGAACATTAGTTCTTTAATCTCTAAGCAAACTGTGGGTTTTTTTTTTTTTTTTTTTTTGATAGACTATTTTTTAATGCAAAGGACAGCCAATAAGAAGTTCTCAATTTTTCTTTGTAATTAAAAGCTAGTGACATCAGGGACATTCTTCAGCTCTGCCAAAGCTGCTAGTTAATCTCAACAGGACAGTTAGATACAGAGCTTTACTGATCGGAGGGTTAATGACATTACAATAGTTCATGCAGGGCACAAGGACAGAATTATCGTGAGGAAGAAGAGAGAARATTTATTGAGCTTATTAGCTAACTGGCAGAGACACAGCAAACCTAAATACAGACATTTTATGGGACTAACCTGAGGCTAGACAATTGCTATGAAGAAGGAGGCTTTTGCATATCACTTGCTAAACCAAACTATACAGCTGTTTGTTACAATTAGAAAGAGCAGTAGTTAAGAGYCTGATCAACGCTTTGGACATGCTGGATGAAGTAAAACAGTTCAAAAGACATCTCACACGCTGTATTTTCCTCCCTTCATAAAGCTTTTCACAGCAGGAAGGCCCTTAAGATTCAAATGTCAGTGCAATCAGCAGCTGAGGTGGCAATCTTGTCTTAAGACATATTGAAATATCAAGTTGTAAATTATCACCAGAAAAGAAATCTCACTAACGCCAGATGTTTTCAGGCTTAATTTTAACATATCTCAAGGGCAGAAGACTGTGAAAYCTAGAACTGGCATAAAAACCTTACAGGAACTTTATGAAATACCAGGATAAAATAATTTAAGTAGTGAATGTTATGTATGAAATCACTGATTTTGAAATTGTAGGTTGCCAAGGCTCACACTCTTTAAGTCTGCTCTGTAGGACTCTTACTTGCTATTGACATTAAGACACCCTGTAGCAGGGAGGAGAGAATGTTAAAGAGAGTCATGTATTGATGGGCAATGCCAAAGAGAAAGCCTGAGGACTGAAGAAGTGCAGCCATATGATTATTGTTTTGCCCCTTTGGGATTAAGGATGGTGGTAAGGATGCAGTAATAAAGAATAAAAACGTTGTGGAATTTCAAATGCAGCTTTCGAATGACCTGCTAAGCTTAAGAAATCTTGCTTATTGTCAAAAATAGTATCTGCCATCTTACAAATGAAAAGCAAAAGAAATCAAATTTGATTATTTTAAGCAACTAGATGCTAAGCTCTGTATACTCTGGGCACTCTTGCAAAGCAGCGCAGGACAGGAAACACTGCCGAAGAAAAAGGAGGCTCTCCAACAGCAAGAATATTGCTGAGAGAACAGCGTTTTTGGAAGCCCTACCATCCTCAAACGACTGAATTTCGTATCGATTGCATTAACCTTCTCCTTGCCCAGCTCTGAAATTGAAGCCACATGCTGGGGTTAGTTCTAGCTTTGCAGAGCATGCAGGTTAGTCGCACAGCACCRAAGCCAGAGCAGGTTCCAGGTGGCTGCCCTGCTGCTGCACAGAACAGAGAGCCTGCAGCTAAGGCACTTCCCTTTCTACGCCTGTCACGAAGAGCAAACACAGCAGTTTTCCAGACTCTGTGCTGCCATTTTTCAAGGAAAGACAGTTCTGCAACAAGTGATAGGGAGGATGAGCATGAATACAGGGAGTCTACAAGAATTCAGGACAGAAGAGAGCGCTGTACCTGATGGAGTACATGCATGCAAACTGGCCATGTCTGGAGTCACCTTGTGGCACATGCATTCCACAATTCTATTACCCTTAGTAACAGCAACAGCAGCCAGCTCCACCTTGGTGCACAGCACTTTCCATGCAGAAGGGGTTAGTGCATTCCCAGGTTACCACACAAGCTACCTGTGCATGCAGTGGCTTTACAGAGAAAGAAGCAGGGTGTGCTCTAACGGCCGCCACAGAGGAAGGATCCCAAATATCAGCACTTTGCTCATGAAGAAAAGGAAAAGCAGAAAGCCTGTCTACCCACTGGCCAGAAAATCACACTCAGTGGGTAGAAGCACACTGGTTTTTACTTGTATTTAAATTGTATTTGCTACTTTAAATTATCCAAGATAAAGTACCAGCTAAACTTGTATTCTCCCTAAACTGTGGGTGGCAGCGCAAGGTGATGAAGGAGGCAGAGAGGAAAAGAARTAAAGTTTTGATCCCTTTCACCAGTGTAAGTCTCACTTTTGAGACACTTTGTTACTAATTACCTCCTTGTCCTCTGTGTTTCATACCTCTGTCACATCCTCTGGTCCAGTAGCACAAGAACTAAACTGGCCTTCTGGAATTTGTGTTTTATATTACCCAGTCATTTCATATTTAATAGAGGTAAGAGAAGTTATAATTCAATTTGGTTCCCTATTCCTTGTATTTTTGCCTATTCTTATCCCCTTATTTGTACTGTGAAAGTGAAAACAGCCTTAACACTCACATGTATGGCCATACAATCCTTTGGGATTTTGGATACAATCTGTTCTGTCGTCATTGTTCTTGTTTTGAAAAAGATGTAATTAGAATCCTGGTTTTCCTTTTCTMTATGAGCATAAGAGTGATACTACTCATATCTACTTTCTGCAGTATAATTTAATATTAATATAGAGCCCTGAAACCCACATGGCAGCTCATGTCAGACACATGTTATAAAAGTAACGGACACAATTATTTCTATGCTGGAGACTAACATGCATCAGCACTGCCCAAAGAGAAAGTTTCATATTTTGTCTTCCCTTGGTACCACCTGATTTCCTACCTGTGCGTCCTGGTGCACTTTACTTCAAAACACACAGGTGACTATGCAATAGGGAGGCAGTTTCTCTAGCATCCTCGTACCAAGGGCTTCTTCTAAAGCTATTTCTGAATCACCGTTCGGAAGAACAGACAGGAACTTGCAAGAGCAAAGGGAAGGAGGTGCTTACGTTAACGTCACAGCGGTCTCCTGTGTAGCTGGCACTGCACACGCACTCGTACTTGTTCACAGAGTCTTGACACGTACCTCCATTCTGGCAAGGGTTTGGATCACACTCATTTATGTTAATTTGACAACTGGAAAGGAAAAGAGTATTAGAATTAAATAAAATTTCTCACACCTGATTCTTGTGTTTGCATGGATCATATAGTCTACAAAGGCCTCATTTATTTTAAAAGTTTCCTTTGCTTCTTTTTCAGGAGCTTTCTCCAGGGTCAAACAACATGAAACTTTTAACCACTCAAAAATCCACTTGTCATTTCTAAATGATAGAAGCCAGCATGGCTCACTAACCCAGTTAAGGAATTCTCATGAGGCATAAGGCTGTTAAGAAATTAGAATCAGAAAATGGATAAAAGTAAACACACTTTTGCAGTTGCAAAATGATGAGTCTGGTTTTAATCGTTCACCAGATCCTAGTGTTAGTTTCAAGCTGTGCTGTCTCTACGCAGCTGTCAGTACCACTGCTCCTCCTGAACTGATCCCACCATTTTCTAGCTATTTAACTCCGAGTCATAAAGAAGAGATGTTTAAAGGTACAAAATACTTAGAAACAGTCTAGCTATGAAAATCAGCAATGCCAGCAGTATCATTATCAAACCTACCTCTTCTAAGAACAACATTTAATTTGCAATTTTCGAGTAGTCATTTAAATGGCAAAAGGCTCTCCAACAGGATGAACAATCTGAGCTTCTCCAGTTATCCCACTAATGCCAAAAGCYTAGCACTAGTCCCTTTGCCCGCAGCAGGAAAAAGGCACTTACTTCCTTCCAGTGAAACCTGGCTTGCAACTGCAGTTGGCTCCCCAGGTCTCACTGATGCATTTGCCACCATTCAGACAGGTGAAGTTTTTACCACATTGCTGAGGTGGGAACGGCCATCTGGGAAAAACAAGAGACAACCTTTAAAGCTCTTTTGCAATAGAAGTGGCAATCATTTCCAAAGTCTGCTGTGATTCAGCGGTGACTGGGGTGGCAGGATTTACGAGCACAGTCATGGCTACCTCTACGGAGGAGCACAACACAACCCGAGAAGAGAAAAGCCTCAGAAATCATTCAGGATTTCACTTTCGGCATGTTAAGAGCAGGTTGTGCTGCTACTAGTATATGCAGCAGCTGGATCAATACTAGGACACACTGTTACTGACCAAGGGCTTTGAAAGCAAGGGAGAAAAACTCCCATCGTCCCCAGGTGAAAATCTGAGCTATCTGGGAGATCCTCTAACCCCTTCCTCAAACCAAGCAAGGCACCTACTCGCAGCGAGGGCCTGAATACTGCGGCAGGCACTTGCAGGAATAGCCATAAACCCCATCAACGCAGGTAGCTCCATTTAGGCACTGGTGCCGCACACAGTCATCCACGTTGATGTCACACTTCTTCCCAATGTATCCCCGGAAACATTCGCACTGGAAATCGGCCACTGCGTCCACACAGTCCCCGTGGACACATGGGCTTGACTGGCACTCATCGATGTTGGCCTCGCAGCGCAGCCCCCCCCAGCCGGCGCTGCAGACGCAGCGGAARGAATTGAACAAGTCCTCGCAGGTGCCGGCGTGGAGGCAGGGCCCGGCCGCGCACACGTCGGCCCCGGCGCAGCCGAGCTGCACGGTGCCCCCGCGGGACGCCACGAACTGCTCCGGCTGGGGGTACCGCAGCGGCGCGGCGAGCGGCAGGTGGATGCCTCCTATCTTCACTTGCCCGAGGCAGCCCGTGTAATTTTCGGCTACAACTATTGGCGCACTGCTCTTTAAGAAGTCCAAGTTCCCAGCGTTTCCCTGCAGAGTCACATTAACAGACCCATCCAGACAAACCAGCCATCTGGAGGACAGYGCAGATGGCTCTTCCATGGCCATGGAGATGGTGTGCCAGGCACCGTCCGTCACCGGTATCTGGCTCAGGAAGCTGACCCCTTCGATGCTGTTCCCACTCCTGATATCGACAGCCAGGGACGAGTTCCTGATGGCAATCTGGAGGGAATCCACCTCTTCCTCGGCCCGCAGCAAAACTGCATCTTCATCCCTCGTTCTGAAATCCAGGTGGAGGCTGCTCAGAGTTCTCGTCACTGACGCATTGGTGGTAAATTCAATGGCAGCATAGCTATTAAATGTTGCATTAGCCAGACCTATAAATAAAGTGGAAGAGCATAAGGGATTTGAAAGACAGCGTGTGTCCTGCGGAGTCAGACCAATGGCAAACTCCTGGCAGGTTCCCTCCCTTGGGAATCATGCAAGCTTTGTGTGAGCAGGATTAAAGGCCTGGCTGCTGGCCCTGGCAAAGCTCCTCCTGTTTACACTAGCACCTCCAACAGAAATATCCAACTCATGTGTAGCCCTTTTTTATTTATCAGTCTCAAGGCACTGCACAAAGATGCAGCTATCCCCATTTTTTGTCAAGAAAACCAATAAGTCAGGAAAATAACATATTCAAGGCCTGTAAAAAGGCCCATGGAGAGCAGGGAACACCTTGGCATCCTGTGATCCAGGAGAAAATATTCCCCCCACATTAGGTCCTCATTATCTAACCAGTTTTCTTCATTCCCTAGGGTTCTGCCATAGGTGAAAATTAAGACATATTTACAATATGTAATTGTTTAAGTGCTGCTTGCTGAAATAACCTGAGACTCTAGAAGCGGCTGAACATTGCGGAGAACAGGACGGTCTTTGCATTGCAGTGGTAATAAGACAGGTAATTATCCCATGAAAACGGATAGGTTCTTCCCTGATCAAATCAAACAGAAGAAAATCTCTTTAAGTACCATGCTTGCTCTATTCCAAACTGGTGGTGAATCCACAGTGCCTGCTGCCTGCAAGAGTATGCACCTGGATATTCATGGCCTTACACACATTGATACGTGTTGCAACCATGTGAGCAGGAATACTGCCTGGCTCGGACGTAAGTGCTAGGAGGAGAACAGCACTTACACACRTATCCCGCTGGAACGTCGGTGCAGGTCGTGGCTTCAGGACACGGGTCACTTTCACACCAGACTCTCTCTTCACAAATTTTCCCAGTGAAATTTGCAGGACAGTTGCAATGAAAATCATTCCAAGTGACGATGCATGTGCCCCCATTCTGGCACGGCTCAGACTGAAAAACAGGATAGGTGAATTTAGGAGCAGTCTACTTCATTTTGGATCGAAGAGAATTTGGTAAGAGGAAGTGTGACAAAGGAGAGTAAAACAAGCAGTTTTTGAATCAGAAAGAAGTGTGATTACAATAGAAATTCAAAGGCAGCAGAGGAAGCAAAAAGGCCTCTAAATAAGGAGCTTTTGAGAGGTCCCCTTCCCCTGTGTGCACTGCTCATCTACCGAAACTCTCTGTGTAGCTCCAGAAGGCTGGAAAAGAGCAGCTGGCAGGACATGTGCAAGGCCCTCGTGCTTCGGAGGGCACCTCACCTGTACAGCTAACGGTCTGAACGTGCTGACCTTCACCCTGGTGCAAAATCCACATATTCAGGCACATACAAACATGATCAGCGCGGTGCTGGACACGCTGGTCTTTTAAGCTCCCTGTGAAAGTGGTTTTGTTGAGTCAAATCACGAGGCAGCACTACACTGCTGCTGATTTGTATTTAGTCACTTGCCTGGGGGAAAGGGAACCATGTCCTTGCCTGCCCTTGCTGCTGCAGCCTCTGACGTTAAGCATCTACCTGATGCTGCTCTTCTCTGGCTAAGCTTTCGGATTCCGTCTGCATGTGCTCAAGTCAAAGCAAACGGTGCCCGAGTCAATACAGAGCAGTTTTCCCATATTTGTGTCTTTAGAGAAATCTGCAGCTTTCAGGTTTGGAAAAATGGCAGGGGTGAGAAGGAAGAGCAAGGAAATACTGGCTATCTATATACTAAGAAGACTCTCTCAGACTTAAGTAATTGCTGATTAATTACACACAACTGCTGGCTAATTACATGCATTGAGAAAAGTCAATTCAAAACGGCAATTCAAAATTGTTAGAAACAGAAAGAAAAGGCATAAATCTCTGCAGGTTCAAGCTCATCTAACTGAAGTATTTGACATTTGCTGGCATCAGAACATGCTACACTAATTATAATCCTTAAAACCTAGAGAGCAATGAAATATTTCCTACCTTACAGGTGTCATCAGAGATGCAGCCATTCACAAGACTGGTGTTTTCAGCTCTGTTCAGTTCCAGTGGCAGACTGTAGTTCTCAGCCTGAAAAAACTGCACTTCAAGGTTGTTCAGCTGCACGTCTTGCAAACAGCCTTTAAAATATCCTCCCCAGCTGTGAGTGCTGTGCGGGTCAGGATGCCCCCCAACATGCACTTCATAGCCAGCCAGAAGAGGTGCAGCTACCAGCTGCCCTAGCTCCACATCTGTGTCTGACTGATGGGCACGAACAACTCCACCCTGGAAAGACAGAGCTACCAAATGTCTTCTCCCATCAACTACGTTTTTTGGAAAGGTCACAGTATCTGCAGACATCTCTATCTTCAGCTTGCTGTTCTTCAAGTACATGGTGAGGCAGGGGCCAGTTTCATTGCTGATTTGCAATAGCAGACCGTTAGGTTTCAGACTACGAATGAAAAAGGAGATGTTGAAATTTGCACCAAGGCTGTCAGAAAGGGCAAAAGAGGCAAAGCTGGTGGAATTCTCCAGGCCAAATGTTGCTGCTGGGCGCTCTGGAAAAGAAAAGAAAGGCAAATCAGTTCTGCAACAAAGGGAAGGCAGCTGACACCGGGATATTCAGAGCTGCAACCCTTTATGAATGGGGCATGACCCTTCTTTCAAACATTTCCAACATATTTCAGAGCAATTACGCTCTCTCCCTGCAAAGGCCTGGGAAATTAGGAAGCAGGTGAATGTGTCCTTGCTCTCTCTGGAAGGCAGGAATTCAGAGCACACAAGTAGCAGATGTGAGGAAGCAGGTCTAGCAGGACCCTTGCCACCTGGCAGATTTATAAGGGGAATCTTAAGCTATAACATTCCTTTTAAATTTTGTAAATCCCATAGCAGCACAGCTACTCTCTATTAGCTATGTTTAGCACAAAGGAAAGAAAAAAATGGAACAACAGTATTAACAGAAGCCTTGCAGGAACACAAGAATGCAAATGGAAATGATTTTATCTCAGAATTGTCAGAGAGCATCCTTTAACAGTTTGTATTTTATCTATAACACATTCCTTCTCASCCTCTAGGCAGAAGCTCAAGTAACAGCTTTCTGTAGTGAAACAACTTCCCTGCCCTCCTGTAATCACTTAGATCAGATTCAAAGATGAGGTCAGAGCCTCTGGTTCAACAAGGAATAATGTCTGCACCACAAAACTGACAATCATTCCTACAGGAGCTGGTGACAGAAAAGAGATCAATGAACATTTTATTTACCGAGGATTCTGCTTCAGTTCTCTCTCCAGTTGAGCAGAAAACAGCGCTTCCAGAGCTAGCAGTAACACTCACCTAGGACGTCTGCAGCACTGGCAGATGTACATCATCAGCTGGCACTTACCATAGGAGCAAGTTGGGCCTCCATACGGCCTCGAGCAGTCACACCGGAAGGTTGCCCAAAGGTCCACGCAGAGCCCTCCATGGGAGCAAGGCTGAGAGAGGCACCACTCGGTCCTGTCACAGCCCAGGGCCAGCGGGGCCGACTCGCCCGCAGGGAGATGCCGCGGGAGCAAAGCTTCCCCATCCGCCTGCAGGTCCTGCAGGCAGCCCACAAAGCCCTGCTGGCTCCGCGTGTTGCTGGCCATGGCATCGGGAGCACCTCCAACGTACGCGTTCTGGAAGGCAGGGGGGATCAACGTGGTGCTGTTCCCGACGGGAGCGCTCTGCAGGCACACACCTGCATCACAAGAGTCATGCCAGAGCTTTAGCTGCACAGAGTGCTGCAGAAGAACTTCCACTTTGTGCCAGCGGCCATCATCAACTCGCAGCCCCTCCAGGACTAACAGGTACTCAACATCCTCTGTCTTCAGTCCTGCATGCAGAACACCATCAAAGAGCTCCAGGAACAAGTACTCAGCTTCAYGGCCTCGGTAAAAAAGGATGACGCTGGACAAGGTGGTTCGGAACCGGAGGGACACGCTGACCAGCTGATCCCCTGCTACGTCCCTCCTGCTTTCATTGTTCATGGGCAGCTCAATGAGGAGATACCCTCTGGAAGCAAAGGAAAACGTTGTTGGTGTTGAGCATGTGGCATCATAGAAACCAGGCTGGCACTGGCACAGGTGGCCATGGCTCTCAGCTAGGTAGGTTGGGATGCACAAGGCCTCATTTTGACAGTCATGCGTCTGGCACCCAGTGAGCTTCACAGAGCAGTTCTTCCCTCCCCATATAATGCCATCCTGGCTAGGGGCACAGTGGCAGGTATAGTCAGCAATGCCATCCTCACAGACAGCTCCATTCTTGCAGGGACCCTCCTCACACTCATTGATGTTAACAGCACATTCCACACCTGCGAAAGAGATTTAGAAATGGGATCTCACTGCAGGGGTCTGTGGCGCCTTCCCCAGAGCAAGCCTGCGAGGCAGGCCGCCCTCCCCAGCGCTACCAGCTCCCTAAGCCATTGGCTTCACGGAACCACCAAAAGCCAAAGAGCTGCCAGCAAGAAGCCCATCTCTCACCACCAAACAGCCTAGCACTAATGTAAGGGCAAGAAAAAGACACTTGGGTGCTGTCCTCCCAGCTGCTGCAAAGAGGGTGCCATGTACAGAGCCTGGGCCACTCCACCTGCAGCACCTGAGAGCCTCTGCTGGCCTCTCCCCGAGGATCTCAAACACCCCAGGAAATCAGCATSCAAGGAGAGCAAGCAGAGATATTAAAGAAATAAAGCAGTGCGGACAAGGATTTTGTGTTTCACTTGTTCATACAGTCAGTACATTTACACTCAGATTAAGACTGTTGATCTCACTGGAGCACATTCTGGCACCATTGTTGCAGATGGCATCAAACTGGATCACTAGCTGSACAAATTACTGGAAAGCCTCAACTAAGAGAATCCAAACTGTGTAGTTGGGAGAACAGCCCCAAACAACCCTCCACTGTCAAACACTCGGGAAGCTCAGGTCATTAGCAAACACCAGCACCACATATGTTCCACGGGCACTTTGCCATATTCACACTAAGCTGATTTCAGTTCTCTCAGGTCCTGTAGAAGTGCACTGAGTAAAAACTGCTGCACTAGAGTTGGTCTCCATCCTTGGGGCATTTTTATCCCAACTGAGCTCAAGTAAGTTACAAGACATTACCCTCCAATCTGGCTAATGAAAATCTGCCATCATTTTCCTGAGCGTTTCCAGACTGACAGAAGAAAGAGCCCTTCTGAACCAGTTCACTGTTTATCTAGCCCGTAACACTGGTTTTCACTAATCTTCAGAGACAGTTGCACAGATAAGCCAAGCATGGATTATCCCAGTCTAATAGCATTACATACAGAACCTAGCTAGCAAGCACAAGCGGGACAGCAGAAAGAAAGAGGAGGAATCCTCACACAAAGGAGGCGAATCAAAACACAAAAGACATTTGTAAAGAAAGGCCACTAAACAGAATGAGCATGTCAAAGAGATTAGAGAGTTGCCTGAGGGGAAGAGTTGAGGGGAGATGCTGCATTATGAGCCCTGGAGCAGGACTTGATGAAGTGTGATAAGAAACTTAGCCAAGATAGGGGGTTTCTTGAACGTGTGCTGCAGAAGGACCCCCTCGGGTGGCAGCAAAGCCCCCAGCCCGGCTGGCACCGCGCAGCCCGCGGCCTCGCAAGCTGCTTCACTCTCTGCAGAGCAAGTGCTGAACTGCTGTCACCACAGGCTGCTCCACAGATAGGGGGGCCCCAATACCAGCTCCCAGACCCCAAACATCCTCCTGTGTCAGTACAGGGACATATTGTGCATGCTGCCCTGAGAAGCACCAGGGCCTGTGGATAGCATCCCAGATCCCTCCGGGAGGCAGCTATAGCTCTGCACACTTAAACCAGAACCATGTAGTGTCTGTGGAAAAAGCACTGAATTCAGCCAATAGCCTCTTCCTGGAAGATCTTGGCTGATGTGTCCATCAGAGCCAGGGCTGCTAGAACAACCTCAGCACCAAACTTTACCACTGACCATGCAGGGCTTGCTCAGCACGCAGCTCTGGGCTCTGATCTCATCTGCTGTGGCAACAGAGACAGTAAAGGAAAAAGCAAGAAGCCTCTCCAGAAGGCTGGAATTCCAGTCTGGAAGAAGAGGGGAGGACTTACTAAGAAAAAAAAAAAAGCAGGTTTTCTGAGTTGTCAGGGGATTGGCGAGCTCTCAACACTGTCAGAGTCAAGCTGGAGTCACGGGCGAGGAGGGAGGCTGTTGAACAGCTTTGGGAATACAGTTCAGGTCATTATTGCCCCAAATCCTTTAGATGGTGCCCACTGGAGATAGGGGGTGCTAGGAAAGCGCACAGATCCCCTGCTGCCTGCTCCCCTGACCGGCTGCTGGCACGAGCAGGGCAGCGAGGAGCAGACAGGGACAGGRACACGCGGTGAACGTGTGCCTGTGCGGTGGCGCAGAGCAGCGCTGCGGAGGCCGGGAGCCGCGTGGCCCCTTTCCCAGCGCACATCCCGCCCGGCGGCAGCGCCGACACCTGCTCCACCGCTTCCCGGCCCCCAGCTGCCTCCGGCGGGGGGGCGCTCCTTTCCAGGTGGCAAATTAGTCCCTACAGTGAGTGCATAACCCCAAGCTGGGGGCTAATTAAACACCAAGCTTTCCCCTGGGACACAGCTGGCTTCATTTCTAGATTACTTGTTTCGAAAGGGTGAAAAGAATAAGCTGACACTTCAGATCTCTACACGCTGCTGTCTCACCTCACGCTCACAGGGAGGAAAGGGGGACGCTCAGCAGGAGAAAGGAAGGGGGACAGCTCTTCCTACAGGAACACAAGCATCATCTTCATCACTGTCACTGCTTCTGCCAGCAAGCAGGACCTGCACAGGGCCGAGGCAGGAGAAGGAAAAGCCTCTACAATAATGTCTAAAGTATTTTCACCCTCCTAAAGTATTTTCACCCTCCCAGCACAACATCAGAGTCGAGTCTGGAGCACCTCTGAAAACATACCAATAGCAGAGGAGATGATGCCAGAGCTCCAAAACTGTGGTTGACATCCAATCTTCCTGGAAGCCAGTGTCACCTCCGGCTCACCAGCAACACCACTCACGAACCCCTTACATCCCTTACGTACCCCGTGCTGATCACACCACCCCCTCCATCAACCAGCTGTGCTGCCTTCACCYGCTCCGCTGCCGCCAGGGATTTTGGTCATTTTCATTTGAAAATCTCCAGTTTTCAAATTCTTCAGTTACACCAAAATAAGACRGAGAAATGAAATTTCTGTTGCATATTGCTCCCTAGATGCTAATTTCAGCTTAGCAGCAAGGTCTGTAACTTAGGGTTTTGACAGAAAATGACAGAGTATAAATGACAAAGGGGATGCCAGCGAAACGAAGGAGCTTTTCCCCGTTCCAGAATAACAAGATTTTTGCTTTAGGCCATTACCGTAGGAAGAAGTGCAGATCATTTCCTGGATTGTTTCCACTGTTGCAATCTTCCCCAAAACATGGACAGTTGTGTCTTTAAAAATCCACTGGAAAGCAGGTATTAACAAGACATCTGAAGTGCTTCATTTCCCTATGAGAAGCTTAGGCATTCCTTCTCAAGAATTAAAAAAAGGAGGAGACTCTGTATTACCTAAGAATTTACTCTGCAAGTCTTCTCTGCTCCCGCTATATCTTCTAGCTCAAATCTTTATATTTGGACTATCAACAGTAAGTCACCAATCTAATTCACTGTATCRTTAGGTTGCTTCAAAACATTTAATGAGTTTCTTTACTTTGTTAAAAACAGTAGAAATTCTTATCTGCAAACCAGACGAGTGCTATTTAAAATGCTGCTATCTGCACACAATTATTTTCAAATATTCCGGTTAATTTGGCAGTGTTCAAGCTAACAGTCCCCAAACCACAGGAGCTGGGTCAGAAACAGACACTCAAGATCTGGCTAAGCTTGAACAGCCTCCAGGGTGAACCCTGGAGCCTTTCCATACACACCTATTCCCATAAGGATTTCTAAAGCATTATCAATGTGACAAGAACAGTCTCATTTCATAGATGCAAGTGTTATTAAAATTCATATACTCTACCATTCTCTTAAAGTAATAGTTTGCTGCTATTAACGAGCAAAGATTCATTATGCATACGCAGGAATTATACAATGCACCAGATATGCATGTCAAACAAACAAACAGAAGAAGAAAACAACAGAAAGAAAGAGATTATGATTTAGCACCGCAGAAGAGCTCTGAGGACGAGGCAGTCGCTGGGCCCTTGCCATTAATTCCCGAGGCTGGGAGGGCAGCGGGGTGCCGGCCGGGCTCCCCGCTCCCCCAGCCCCGCATTCCTGGCAGCCTTCCCTGCTGCATCCTAATGAGGTTCCTATTGTTAGGGCCAAGGCGAAAGAGGGGAGGGGGGCACGGGGGAGAGTGAGAAAGACAGAGAGAATTAGCAGCAACAAACGCACCGACACAATTATATTTGCACCATTCCTGCCATTTCCATGGCAACACCCGCTCTGACCTCTCTCCCACCGCGCTCAGGGAGACAGGCACGGAGGGGGAAGCGCTGGCGAGGGGTTTGTCCTCCCTGCTAAAGCAAAGGCTACTTTACGGTAAAGCAGTTTTAAATCGCTAAAGGAAAAGGGAAAAATGCCAAAACACTCTTTAAAAAGCAAAACTAATGCTTTGTAGAACTAACACGAGACACCGGCGTGTTTACAAAGTACACCTGAGCGTGAAACAAGGACGTACGCCTCGGAGAAACACCCCAAAACGCATTGGAACGGCAGCAAAGAGGCATGTGGGACATGCTGATTGCCCAGCGTTCACCATGCAGCAACAAGGGAATTCCTGGGCCCTAAGGTTTCCAAAACAAAACTTCAGATAGAACAAATAAAAACATTCTTCCTTTCTACTGAATTCTTGCTCTTCTTGTGCCTCCAGCTACCACTAATCGCTCCCTGCCCTGTGCAGGCACGCAAACAGCCAGGACACACTGCARTTGCTCCATAGATCTTGTTACCTGCTAGCAGAAAAATTCCATTCAGGATCACGCCAATCAGCACAGATTTCATGGCCGACTCCTTGTGGACATTGGTGACAGTAACAGAAAAAAAAAAGGGGGAGAATGGGGGGGAAGAGCCCAAGGGCTGGACTGAAAGAGCGGAATACRCGCGAGCGCTCCCTGATGCCAGGCAGGCAAAAAGGGATTGGAGATGAAACCAGCCAATATAAGAGAGACCTGCRCTGCAGAGAGATCTAATCCAGCCCTGCTCTAAACCTCCCCAGCTGRCTCCTGTCAGTGCTGACACGAGGAATGCGCCTTCGCCGCTATCGCACCCAGCACGGCAGCAAAGCCCTGTGCATCCGCAGCATTAGCTCCGGCAGCGGAAAGTCAAGGGCCAATCTCCTGCCCTGGCCACTCCCGGCCACTCTGCCGGGTGCCACAATTAGAGCAACAGGCAGTGGGGCCAAAACAGCTTTTCTATTTTGCCGTGAATCTGGTTTTGAAAGAAAACACGGCTACATTCATATTGTACTGGAGAGGGTTCTGATTTCTGCAAATATAGATAATAAATTCTGTAATTTATATCTGGGAGCTTTTCTCTGAGCCTCCAGCCTGTGACAGCATCAGTGTCAGGTCCAAGCAAACAAGAACTCCCACAAGGCAGAGGCGAGAATCTGCATGAGCAGCATCACTTTAACATATTAAAGAAAGCATTCCAGCAACTCTTGTAGTTAGTTAACTTTCTTCACTCAGTCCAAACATACCAGACAGTTGCAGAGATATTTTAAGTGGGAGGGAGATGGAGAGCATTCATCACCATCAAAACTTCTCAGAATTCCTAATCATTTGCAAAAACTTCTTGGATGAGCMGAAGATAAAGAATACAAGATATCTCAGAGGGTCCTTACCAGAAAAATGTCAGAAAACAGTGAAGTTTGGATAGAAGTGTTCAAATTTCATATATTTTTCTCAGACAGAAATTAGCAACTGAAGTCACCCCTTGGTAAGATGCCCTTCAAAGACAGCAATCTTGCCACACCTGTGCACAGGAGATGCTGTCTGCCTTGGCACTTGCCTGGCCTAATTCTCAAGAGGACATGAAGCTGGAGGCCACCAATTTTCATCAGTAAAGTAAATTTTATCAGAGTTGCTGACCGTTAAACAGTCTGATTAACTAAAGGGCTATCAAGGGAGCTCTCATATGTCTTTCTTAAGACAAAATCTATTAAACTCTTCTAAAAACGGATTACACATTTTTACTGAGGATCTGAGAACCAAGTGCTGCTGTCTACAGTCCGTACACAGAAGTCACTCACCCCACAGAAGGAAGGGGGGGGGGTCTCATGAAGTATTTTCTCCCTCCCCTTCAGCTGTATTTACTACAAGGGATTTTGTCCAAGGGCTAAGACTCCTCTAATCTTGTTACAATATTAACTAGTTAGCTGCCTCTTCTGTGGCGGCCCATCTCTAAAACAAACCTCAAATTTGGAAACATCTGCACAAAACAAACAAATAATTCTACTCAATGATGTTCAAAAGGAAGAAGTATCTCCTCCTTATTTCACGAGATTTTATGCTTAACCCATAATCAAGAAATTCAAGCCTATTTGAGTTTGGCTGGCACTCATTTAGAGGTTTTTAAGGAAAGAACCAGGCAAACTGCACATTAGTAATGATGTTCTTCTAGGCTAGGAGTCTCTTTCCTTTCCAGATGGAGGTAGAAGTCTTTTTTTGACTTCCTAGCCTAAGTCATTGCCTAGTACAAACATGATGAACAAAACTGTTTACTATGAATAAATTATTCATTTTGTTCTTATGTTTTTCTGAAAGACTAGCTTTCTTTAATAAGGAAAAAGCTTATTAAAAAACTATGAGCCTCAACAGTCGCCATTTCCAAGACCACCCAAGATTCCTTCTCCTTCTCTGTTCGCATAGCAGCCGCACGATGATCCGCTTCACACTTGTGACACCCTCGCAGGGAGCAAGGTCTCTGCTTGGGCACAGGCTGACGCACGGCACAGCTTTTCCAGGGCCTCCTAGGAGCGCTCTCGGGAATGAGGCACATCATTCTGGGGACAACTCCATTACAGAGGAAGTCTCATTTCATCTCCCTGCAACACTGAGACAGGACTGAGGTAGTTAATTTGCAAGGAAAGATTTTCTCCTGACCTGACTCATACTGTTATCCCAACACTCCCCAAATTCCTGAGATGAAGGAAAGAAGCAGAGCGCAGCCTCCTGCCGCCCCAAGAAAGCATTCTTCAGAGTAGCAAGTTCACTTTAATCAGCGGAGGCAGCTTAAGTCTAAGTTCATGGCAGATCTAAGTTGCCACAGAAATGTGTTTTGAACAGAAACATCATGGGAAGCTTCACAAACTTGCTCTGTGATCCTAATATGAAGTAATAAGCTGTTTACCCAGCATGACTATACTGGGATTAATTGACAAAGGAGGAGAGATTAATTGCTATTATTTCCCTGTCAGCCTCACTCCTCCACATGCCCTCACTGATCTCCGAGACGGCTCCCCGCGTTACCGTGTCAGAACACCTCGGCTGAGACAAAGTCCTTTACCAAAAGCAATATCCAGAAGAGCAACCTGCCTCTAATCCCCTTCAAGTACTAATGAACCCCAACCTGAAGGCAGGAATGAACTGCAGCTCTCCTTTGCCCACCATCCTGTGCTGGATGTCAGCTTTGCTGCCCAGGAGCAAACTAAGACTTAGAGAGGATTAGAGGGGCCTGCAGGTTGGTACCGCAACGGAGCGCTGCGCTCCGCGAGGGATGCTGGGGCACCGGGAAGGAAAAGCGAGACGGGCACACGGGTGCGGGGGAATTCTGACAAGCAGGATAAGCTTCAAGTCGTCTCATCTGGACATCTCCTCTCTGGACTACAGCACTCTAACTACTGAAGCTGTGCCAAAGCAGAGCTTAGAGAAAAGCCGGTGCTAAAAATCTCACCTACAAAAACAAGGTTTTCTTGACCTAGTCTAAATGAGGTAGAGAGCAAACTAGATTTACCTCGAAGCCCTCAAGGAATTCACCTGAGTGCTARAATGTAAGCACAAGCTGGGCTGAGATTCCAGGAGTGACAGCAGCTCTGTCCCGGGTCTTCCCARGAAAGGGCTGCAGGTTTAGGCCAGCACAACTCCATTAGCGCTGCCACAGAAGGCAAATGGAAAATTTTCCCTTCAGTCCCACCCTACAAGGCTCTAAGAAAAGCCACTACCTCCTGTTCCAAGAAGTCAAACGACAAGGTATTCTCCTGGCTTCAAGTTTTTCTTTTTCCCACGAGATGGCAGCAACACTGCGGAAAGGCCACACCTGCTTCAAAACTAGGTCCATACAAGGCTGTGCTGGGGACCACCTTTCTTATCAACTATTTTTTGGGGTCAAATTAAGGGAAAAAAAGAGTATGCACACAGTTAAAAGACACAGAAGACAGAGTACAAACACTTTAAAAGGAGATGAGCTTTAGCATCAGTCAAACATGGAAATAGGGGAAAATCTGTGCCAGGGGCTGCAGCTCCAAAGAAGGGCTCTCCCAAGCCAGCACCAAAGCAGCCTCTGCCAGGCAGCGACAAGCTGCACACCRCGGTGCAAAGGTTATTTGTTACAAGACATTCCTCTCAGTTTTTGTGCTGAGCTAGTGAACATGGAAATAACATAAAAGAAATCATCATATGTTTGTGAACAAACATTAGGCATGTACAATAAAAAAATCATATAGCAAAGACAAGAAAAAAAACAGTTAGCTCTGCTAGCTAGGACCTATCTATTGCAATAGCTAGTTTGCACCAACATAGCGAAGGTGCAATACACAGCCTTGTGTTCACCCCATCTTCTGATGCAGGAAGACACCCGTGACACCTTTTACACTGTGGAACAGTGAGGAGGCAGCAGCCACAGCCACCTTCGGCGCAAAGAGCTGCGCACCTTCCAGTGGAGCTGCTGGGCAACGCTCCCTATGTCACTGCTTCACAGCCAGGAAACCCAAAGCTGCCAGGGTCAGGCAGGGCATTCTGGAAGAATCCAGACGCCCAGGTCCTTGTAAAYAGAGACGGCTTCATCTGCTCACATCACAGGGACCTTTTGACCTCTTGCCATAGCAGATTACTGCCTTCAACCAAAAACCCCTGGCTCTTATCATCCAGGGGTGTTAGGGAATAGAGATGTTTTACAGATGTCTTATGTGCTGGTAATCCAATCRGCTATAGTCAGTAAACTGGTGACAGCCAGAATGTTAAGCACCCTTTTCTTCTGCATGTATGTTTTTATTTGAAGGTCGCTTTTGTTCACCTTCATAACACATATAAAACATACATAGTTTTCCCAATGAACTTTCACTSCAGGATACAGGTGCCCTACCTAGTCTGGTCTTAGGCTCTTCAACATGTGTCACAACCTACTTCATAGCCTATCATGTACCTCAGCAAAACCACCCAGCGCCCCCAAGCCACCTGAGTCCTGAGCAGAACTCCCTCTGCAGCACCTGAGCTCCACACAGTCCATCTCGGTTCTGTTCAGCTGCCGTGGCAGCCAGTGCTGGAATCCAGTCGTGCAGCCRAGCAACAAGCCAGGCCCTCAGCACCAGTTACCTGGACTGAGCTCACCCAAGCCACCCCTTTCAGCCACATTACCTGAATATCCAGGTGGGCAATGGCAAAGGAAGCCATTAATAAGGTCCACACAGTGCCCTCCATTCTGACACGGCTGGGCTTCACATTCATCAATGTTAGTAGAGCAAGTCTCCCCTTTTAAAGTGAAAATACAAATAGTCATCTTGAGGGCATACATGCTTCAGGGGATGAGAGAATGTGAATGATAATTGCATTCATAATTTCTTGTTCTTATCTGTCATTTAAGCATGCAAAAGGATTATGTGAACTATTACTTGTCTCTCCAGACACTCTGATATATAGATATAAGAATTTAAAAAAATAAGGCAAAAGAAAATAAGTAAAAGCCAAATGATTTGCCAGTGTCACAACATGAAGCAATGGCAGGATCAGAACCTTTCAGCCATTCCAGCTGTGCAAGGGTAGACCAAATTCTCATTTCTCTCAGAAAGGAAAGAAGTATTAACCCCTCCTTCTAGGGAGCCTCTCTCAGCTGTTAAATCAATGCTTGTATAAATATTTGACAAATGAGAGGAAAGGCAATATTTCACTGGAACATCCACAGAGCTTCTAACTCCACGAGCAAGATATCAAGATCCCCCTCTCCTCCTACTCACTCTGATTATACAGCTACTGTCATGAGAATAGTCTCACCAAGGGAACACCTAGGATAGTTATGTGGGACTCCAGGGCATTAGCTGTCTCTTATGAGGAGTGTTTCAGTTATCTTGTAGGAATGAATTCTGCCACATGCATGACAGACTGACAAAGAGAATCCGCCCTGGCATTTTCATAGCCATAGGGTATTCAGAGCACTTGGAAAAGGCAGAGGCTGTTGCCTCAGCTAGTGAAAGGGGGTGTTAAGGGAGGCCTGCTGGCAGAGAACGACACTCAGACAGCTGCCTGCTCACACAAGCACAGGACATGAACATGTGCTCGCTCCTGATGCCTCGGGCTGTGCCCCCTCCAAGTACCAGTCACTAAGTGTTTTTTTATGCACAGATAGCAACCTCCAACTGCACAGTCTTCATCAGGTGCAGACAGATGGGACATTTAATGTGYAACTCACCTGCAAAGCCTGGCTGGCACCAGCAGAGGAAACCAGCTGCTTGGCTGTAGCTGAACTCACTGGGGAAGTCAGGCCGTGCTCCRTAATAGGCTTGGTTGGAGCGCTCAAAGCAGAGCCCTCCGTTGTGACAGGGCCCTGCAGCACACTCATCCACGTCCTCCTCACAGCGCTGCCCTGTGTAACCTGCCATGGAGCAGTAGTGGGAACGTCTTACACAACCTCACTGACACTAGGCACCCAAATATTGCAGCTGCTTTAAAGGTGAAAATAAGAGCCAGAAACATTGTGGTTTAGCTAGCAGGAAATCCTAGGGTCCTGTTTATTTCAGTGTGTCAAAGGCAGGTGCCAGACAGCTGATTTCCAGAAAAGCATTAACACACGATGGAAAAGAGCATGATGGAAAAAGGCAGAGAGGAGAAGGGAGATTTTACAGATGAGAATCAGGATACAGTTCCCATTGACAAGATCAGCTGGCTCCTGGGACAGCCTCTAAAGGGAGCAGTGGCAGCCTTACTGCTTGGAATAAAGAAAACCACACTGGACCGTGCAGCATGATCACGGACTCKTCATTCCTCAGTGGGGTGATTTAGCACGTGCTTCCCACTACAATGTGCTCAGACAACAGAGCAAAACAGTCCTCTAACCTACCTGGCCAGCAGGCACAGTTGTAGTTCTTGATCCCCTCCACACACGTGGCACTGTTCAGGCAGGGTCCAGAGGCACACTCCAGAATATCCACCTCACAGTGGTCCCCTTCAAAGCCTGTGTCACTGCAGTCACAACGGTATCTGAGGGGCAGCAAAGCAGAGCAATGAAGAAGCTCTTAATTTGATAAGCACAGAGCAAACAGAGCTAAGCTATCAGTCCTCGCACTGACTTGCAGGGGAGAGGAAAATACAGTTCTATGTGCTCCAAGAGGGTACACTAGTGGCAGGGCAGACCAATCCCAGCAGAGACACTGAACTCACCCCTTACCTATTATAAGGCAAATTCAGACAGACAGGTATGTTCCCAGCCTAGACAGGCAGTTACTTTTGCTGATAATGTACCTTGTACCTTGCTGATAATGTACCTTGTACCTAATATGACAGCTGGAAGCAATACAAGCAATCTTCCTACCCTCCTTTGAGGATCCAAAGAATTCTGCTGGTGGAAGGGGTGTATGTACTGCTGCAAATCCTTCTCTGAATTATCGACGGTGGGACCACAGGGGTGCAGAATACACTAAATCCAATTCATTTCGTGGATTTTTACCCTAATTTTGACAGGTTACAGTAAGTAGAACTGTAGACCATTCCGGGTATCTAACGGTCGAAACGCCACAGATCTCTCACCCGTTAATAAGGTCGTGACACGTCCCGTTGTGCTCGCAGGGCTGGCTCGCACATTCATCAATGTCCTCCTCGCACTGCACTCCTTGGTAACCTGCTGCACAGGCGCAGCTGTAGAACCCAACATGATCACTGCACAAGGCCCCATTCTGGCAAGGCTCTGACTCACATTCATCTATTTCAGCATCACAGTTTACACCTTGATTACAAAAGAAAGAAACGGCTGTGTTACGAATCCAACGAAGTGCAAGTGTGCTGCCTGGAATGTTGAGCTGGAATCACAAAAGCCATGTTAGCAACCTAACCGGCTGACATAGCCGTCTTTTATAAATATTGCCGTAAGAGTACGAGAGAYTGATGGATAATATGCAATGTTTACAAAGTAAACACAAAATTATTYTGGGTAGATTGAGTAGACTTTTAGATTTTAGCTTTATAACAAAAGTAAACAGTTCACTTGATTTATGAAGCTTTAGCTTCTTTCATTCAGGTTTGTTGAAGTAGCGAACACAACATCAGCCCTTCACAAACGAATCAGATACAGTGCTCTGCATTGTAAGCAGCTGCATTTTGGCTATGCAAAGTAATCTCTACCTTCTCCAAAATATTGTTCCAATTGTTGAAGTGGTATTTGTAACTTGGCTTTCAGATCCCTAAGAAAAAAAGCATTGAATGGATGCAAAATTGTAATTACTGTGATACTATGTATTAGTAAGCATTATATTATGAAATGTTATCAAAGGTTAGGCATTAGCTCCAATRCTACTCGCCAAGAATAACAGAAAGTCCTGCATTTTGCTCCAAAATAACAACTTTCATTGACAGAATAAGAACTCCTATGCAACTATCCTACTATCCTCCATCTCTTTGAGTTGCCCATGGCCTGACATCACCTCCAAACATTAGTCACTGCAGTGGCATCTGCCAATCCATCTAATCCCCCCTTCCTGGCATAGGCTCACCACGTAGTGGGCACGGCCATCCTAATCCTGGAGGAATGCATGCRGGCCCCCTAATCTGCTGGTTCAAACTCCTCAATGCCCACACAAAACTTCCTTCACTCAAATTCCTGCTGCAAGCCCAGGAAACAGCCCGTCCCTGCTAAGTGATGGTGCTAGAGCCTCGCAGACCTGGATGAAGCACCAGATCACAAAGCAAAGCTTTGTATTTGACATCAAAATAACTTGGAAAACTCCAAGCTCCTCCAGGTGCCTAGTCCATTTTATCCCCTCTCCTRCAGGCTTATTCCACAATCCTGAACTGACTGTTCAGCAGAAAGAGAAAAAACCACTGATCTGTATAGGCAGCATTATGTTTGATAATCAAAATCAGTAGTTATTTTAAGGTCTATGAAGAAAGTCTGTGGTTTTCTTCCTCATCTCYGTTCTTTTTTATCAGAGAGGGAGCGATTCAGCATCAGTGACTGCATTCCTGATGTTGTAACTTCTCTTCATTCCAATGCTAATCAGCAGCATTCCTTCTTGAAACACTTCAGTTTGTGACAAGGAGGAAGGCTGAGAAAGTTCATGTGCTAAGTGGTACCAGGCAGAGCGGAGCGCGGCACAACGGCATTCCACTCTGATAAGAGGCAGCGAGAGCCTCCCTCGCAGATAACTCCGACTCACCGTTGGCACACGTGCACAAGAGCCAGACCCTTGCTTCACATGCAACACCAAAATTCTCTGGACCTGAAGGTGTTGGAAAAGAAATCTCCAACTAAAAGCTACTTTATTCCAAAAAGACTATTTTCTCTAAGAAATACTGCAGGACAGGATAAAGGACTACAAGCTAGATAAAGATTTGTCATATTGCTAAACAAACACCATCTTTCTGATGTTGAATCTCTTTTCTTGTACACCCCCTTTAAATTCAGCCTGAAGACTAATCCCATCTATGTTTTATCCAGAACTCCAAGTCTCGCACAGTTCCCACTTAAGGCTTTTGGATCTGTTCTCCTCAACATGGAAATGAAAGCTCATCTACTGCCTGGAAGCCAACAGCAAGCACTATGCCTTTATCCACATGGTGCTGAACACTCCAGAAATCTGGGCTATGCAACAGATTGAAGTCTCAGGGCTGCAAYGCAACAGCTTTCGAGGCCAGACACTAACACCTCCAGAACACGTGTCAGCAGCAGGCGCACTGTGGAGCTACAGGCATAGTGAGATGCAACCCAACCACCCGGCTAGTACRTGAGCATGAAAGGTACCTGTGTAGCCGGGGACGCACTGGCACAAATAGTGATCCATCTCATTCAGGCAGGTGCCATTGTTTTTACAGGGTCGGGACGCGCACTCGTTGATGTCTATTTCACAGTTGTATCCTTGGAACCCCGGCACACAGAAACAGCTATACTCATTCACCCTGTCTCGGCAGATGGCTCCGTTCTGGCACGGGCTGGACGCGCACTCATCAATGTTGTCTCTGCAGAGGGCCCCGCTGAAGCCAGGCTGGCAGATGCAGGAATAGTCGCCAGGACCCTCGACACAGGTCCCGTTATTTAGGCAGGGGCGGCTAGAGCATACAGAGCTTTCTGTCTGGCAGCCTTCTCCATTCAGTCCTGTTTGACATTTACAGGTGTATCCATTTACACTAGCTACACATTCAAAACGAGGGTCTTTACAAGGGTTGCTCTCACACTCATTAACATCAACGTTACAATCAGTACCTGCGAAGCCAGGCCTACAGACGCACTCATATTCCAGCAGTCCCAGAGTCCCGCGGCAAATCCTGTGTGCCGGGCACGGGTGGCTAGCGCACGCGTCGTACAGCAGCTCACAGTTTGTCCCCGTGTAGGCGAGCGGCTCCGTGGGGCAGGCGCACTGGTACCCCCCCGCCAAATCCCTACAGCTGCCTCCATTTTCACACGGCGAGGAAGAACAGCCACCATCGGTCCCAGAGCATGAGGTGCCTGTTGAGAAGAGAGATCTTGTGTTAGTCCGAGCTGGCAGCCCCAGGAAGGGAGCTGCTCTGCCCAGCACGAGGTACATTTCAGAGGTCACCCACCCAGATGCCACATCAATGGCTGCTCCAGCCACTACCCAGAAGGACAGCAGGGAACCAAGAGTTTGTCATGGGGAAGGGCGTGGGGAAACCCCCATTTCTTTTTCCACCAAATTTATTTTGTGAAACAATCTGACTATTCAAGGAAAGAACAGCCTAGGGAATAGGAGATATTTGCCTTGATATTAGAAGGATCTATACTCCGCATTCAGTGACAAAATTACACCCTTTGAAAAGAAGTAAAATAAAAACAGTAAATAACAAAGGGCAATACAGTGTCCCCTCCTAAAGGCAACGGACAACCCTTCCAACCCACTGCAATTTTCTGGTACCAGATTTTTTTACTCTGCTGTTTCCCAGTGCATAAGTGCTCTGATCCATGCATGAGTGCTAGGAAACATTTAAACCTGTAGATAACTACAGGTAGATAACTGCAAACATTTGCACTGCAGATGCTTTGGAAACATCTGTGCAAACAAACAAACAAACAGCCACAAAGCAGAGATAAAGGTCGAGAAACGGCAAACAGTATCCAGAAAACAGCCACAATTGCAGAGGAGATGATCCTGCCTTGGCCTGACGCTGCATGCGGAGGATTCACTAGCACTCAACCTTCCCTTCAGATGCCCCCGCGCAGTCAGCCCTTTGCCCTGGCGCTGCCTTGGGGCTGTCCCTGGGCCCCGTGCAGGCGCTGGGCGATGGGGCTGGCAGGGCCCTCCCGGCGCCCCGCGGGGCTGTGCAGGGCGCACGCCCCGGCAGCACAGCCAGCCGCCCTTCCACGCTCTCCCATCCACACCTTCGTTATCTGGCCCAGCTTTGGGCACATTTGCCTTGCTCCRGTGCATCTTCTACACCTCATCGGTTAATCTGTGTCACTGGTTTTCTATCAGCTCCCTGCCCATGGGCTCCTCGGCCTCTTTGTAGAGGAAGGTGAAGGCATCCGGCCTGAGGGCCTGAAAGGGGTTTGTAGGAGCCTGGTTTACAAAGGCCTGCCCCTGCCCTGACCTCCCCCTAATGCCTCCCACCAAAACACTGCGGGCTTCCCGAGTCTCCTTTTAAGGGGCAGTATTGATGGGGACAGAGGGTGTTCAGGGATTTACAGGCCCTTCTCTTTCCAGCATCATCTCCASCGCCCTCCCCTCCCTCACGTGATGCTGGGGTGAGCTGCTGTGCATTGCACTGTCCAGCGATGCCATTATTCTGCCATCAACCCTTTTATTCTCACATTCCCAGTCAGGCAGAAAACAAGGATGACGGAATCTGCCTGGAATCTCTTTAGCAATTAGCACAGGGAGCCCAGGAAACTACTTTGCAAAAGAGCTTTAGGAGGCAGGAGATAGGAGCCTTTGTACGCTTAATGAGTAACCACGCTCAGCCTGCGCCTTCCGGAGACCAGGAGCAGAATCTGATAAAAAGGAGACCCAGGGCACTGCGTGTGCAACACGACTGCTCTGACCTGCAGCAAACTCCAGCCCAAAGAAACTCGCCTTTCCACGGCCACGGAGCAGCGTGAGCGTACGCAGCTTAGGGGCATCTCAAAGGCTACACGCACAGTTTTTGTTATAACAGACAGTCTATAAGTAGACAGTAGCTACTCAGAAACAGAGGTATCAGCTATGAAAACATGTCATTGAAACTACGTTATTTTATGAGAATGGCAAAGATTAGGTCAAAGAAGTCACGGCATGACAGGATCTGTTTATCAATTTTGACAAAGGAAACTGCTGTTGGATTAACAATAATATCATGGATTTTTCCTCTATGTTTCACATGAGGAATACTAATCTGTGATGCTCAGTAAGTGAAAAGGTAAAAAAAAAAAAAAAATGCTGCAGCCGTGCAGGCCTGCAACCCTACTCTGAAATGAAACTGGAGAGCACTGCAGCTTCTTTGAAGAATATGTTCCAGGCATTTAGGGGTGGATCAGGGGGAACTTCAAAGGCTACTACAGCCAGATATAAAGCATTCATTGAGCTCTGTTGGGGCAGGGCTGGTTTTACACTTTAAAGATAGCTGACAAAGGATTTCCCTAAAAGATGGGGTTTATGACCTTTTGTATCACTTTAAGGCAAACAGAGAGCTATGATGAGCTCTACCACCAGGTTGTGTTTTAATAATTGGTTTAATAGATATCTTTTACTYGAACATTAGGAAAGCTACAGCAGAATTCATTGGAGAATCTTTGGGGGTTTTATGCAAACATCTCCAACTCCTACACTGGATTATAGTGAGGACACTGTAGTCCTTAACACAGTCTTTCTTCYGCAAAGCCTTTGTTTGCTAATGGAATTAAAAAGTTGTGGTTAAAAATCWCTTCTGTTTCTCAAAAGCAATTCTTTTGTTGCTGGTGATACTGTAATTTCATTAGTTGAACAGTTCCTACAGAATCTTCCAGGGCAGTTTCTAATGTTTAACATTTAGCTGCCTATTACCCAGAGGGTGAAAAAAAAGTGTATACATATAGTCATTTTCCCCTTCATCCTGTCAGAAGTTATGAGGAAACGCAGCATACCTGATTATCTATTTGACTGTTCTGAATACATATATATGTGTTCAAGAGAAAATGCTGCACTGGTTAGATACAAGTCCCACACATTAAGTTCTACTGCTTACAGTAACTTCCAGGAGAACTACAGAACACACACGAGATTTATGCTTTTATTAAATAAACTTATCTAAGAGAGGTTGCAGCAGTCAGTTTTCTACCCACACAAAAATAAATCAGAAACAAATGAGAGATTTGGCAACTGAGATGTGCTGGGAGCAGTTCTGTCTCCCTGCCTGGGGCTGCCAGTACTATCCCACATCAGAAAGCCGGGACTGGGATCGGGACTGGGATCACCGCACGGGTGAGGAGAGCTGGGGGGGAGTGGTAAGGACAGGGCAGCAGGAAGAGGTTTGAAATAAGCAAACAGGTTAATCTCCACTTAAGCAAACAGTAATTTCTCCCATTTGCAATGAAATAACTTCTTTCACAGGTTCCCCACTCCCTTCTGATGATCCGTTAGCACTACAGGCAAGAAAAGGTTTTATCAGAGGCGGCAACACGGAGTTGCTAAGACTGTACAGGTGACAAAGAGGGTACCTCATTTTATTACTTCCCTGCATGGGAGATGTGATTACTCGCTTGTATTTTTTGCTTTTCCCTTCTCAAGAGGTTGTTTTTCCAAAGCCTTGGGAAACTGCCAGGTGAGGGGTACTTCAAGGTGAGAACATAGCTGGCCTCATAGGAGATGCTCACTGTAACCTCTTCGTCAACTCAAGGAACATTTTCATCCTGTCACTCTCTAGTGGGTACAACCTCTCAGCCAAATGCTAATAGCCACAGGTAGGAGGGGAATGGGATGAAGAGTGAGGCTGCCAGAAGGTTATTTCCAGGTCTGGCAAAAAGCTTAACGTGAGCTTAAAAAGTCACTTCAACTTTGTGCTTCAATTTGTCCAACTTTGTCTAACTAAATATGATATGACCATCAAAATGAGAGAAGGTCAACGAAGAGGGAGTATTTTGTTTGCTTCTGAATTCACACTGATATCAGTGTGACAAGTAACAAGTTTCAGGCCCTGAAGAGCTGCCCTACTCCATGCTTAGTATTTCTATTTATATTTAACAAATTGTTCTACACAAGAGTTGGACACAGCCTCCTCCATTTTTTTAATGATATATTTTCAGAAAAGACAGCATCTATCCATATTTCTAAAGTTACGACCCATACTGCATGCAGTAAATACCTTTTGTGAGCGAGCTGGCCCTGTTGAGTTTCAAATCTTGCTCCCTATGACCTCCATCTTTCATGAAGGGCTTCTCCACTTCTTGTGGAGAGAAGGGTCCCTTCAATTACACGATACCTGGCCTATTTGCTACAACAATCAGAACAAGTCCAGCTACAGCCCAGGGGTGAGCGCCGTCTCGCAGCAGCAGCGCCCGAACGCCCCGCGATCGCAGGTGGGCTGCAGGAACCGTCAAGGGCCTCGACGGCGAAGGATGGAGAGCCCGACCAGTCAGACCTCCTGCTGGAGCAGGATGCCGAGGGCAGAAAGGGAACCCCTCCACCCCAAGCACCACGAGTGACACGACTGCTAAGGAAACGCTGAATCAAGGCACGGAAAGAGTTATGTTTCCATGGCAACAGGAAGGCATGTGCTTATATTAGTAAATCCCTGCTGACCTCTGCTGATCTGTCCCTATCCTGACCAGTGCGAAGGATTAACAGGAGGGGACACAYTCGGGCCCGTTCCCAGGAGCCGTGCACCGGCAAGGGCGGCAGGGCAGGCCTGCAAAGGGCTTTYGCATTCCGTGTCCTCTCCTCCCACCCTCACTAACTCTGGAAAGGGACCGTGTGCTTTGGAAAGCAACGGCAGAACAAACTCATCACGTCCCTCTGCAGCAAAGCCCCTCAGCGTGCTTCTCTAGGAGCGCCGGGGCCATCTCCAACACAAACAATGGCCCCCTGCTCTTAGTTATACTAGCATCAGAAAACAGGGCTCCAAAACTCTTTAGGATTGCTGACAAGCCCATGAAACACTGGTAACTGGCCCTGGTTTTCACCTGGCTAGAATATTCTATATCCTATATTCATGTTTAGGACAACAGTTATGGTCATCTTTTGATAAGAGGATTTTGCTAACAGTTGAGTTTTCAATTCARCATAAGCAAATGGGATGAAGGCATGGAGACTTTCCAAAACATCAAAGCCCAGCCCAAACCAGGGAGCCCATGGTCTGCAGCAGATCACCAACAGCACCAGCAATCAGGAGAGGCTCTGCTGCCGTAAAGCCCTTTATTCCTACAGCCTCCCACACACCAAGTCACTTCCCATTAGCATTTGTTTAAATTTCCTTATCTCATGAGCGGTTGATGCCACCATTAAAAGCAAGGGTATTCAACTACTCCCCAGACCCTGCAGCCTAGAGAGAATCTTGCAACTTGGACAAATACCTTATCAGAGGCTTACAGGCAAACGGGTGGGATATCAGGAACAAGATTTGAGGGAGAAATTACAAAGAACGACAGCAATTCTTTCTCTCCATTTCTCTTTGACAACTATCCAAGCTTCTGTACTTTTGTGCAAGTAACATAAGTGAGAAATGAAACTTCAGTGAAACAGAAAACTTGGAGTGAGATGCCAACTGCTGCATCTAAACATTACTGTTATCACCTAAGGTGATCAGCTTCTCAGTTCTGACAAGYTTGGCCAAGACATGGCACTACGACAAAAGAAAACTCTCAAAATAACCCCAAAGCAGTGCTGGCAATCAGTATGCAGCACGTCCACAGCAGCACTGAATAGAGGGCCCAGCAATATGCCAGGGATCCCAGCAACGCCTCCAGCATCTTTCAGGAGAGTTATTTTAAAAAGAGCCAAGGACATCAATAGCATTAATCAGAAATACCACTTCAGAGAATTAAACTTTCTCTTAACACAGAAGAAATAGCCAGCTTAGACTTTTTTCATTATCTGTTCATTGTTTTGACACACATTTGAAGATGTAACCCCTATTATCTTGCTTTTAGGACCTGGAGAAAGACACACGAGCTATAAAGCCATGTTTTATGTTAGTATTGCATACCCTGCCACAGTGCCTCTTTGATCCTCGTTCTTATGACAGCCCAGTATTTCCCCTTAATAAACACTCCTCCAAGGCGACCTTCACGGTTTACACATTCTCTGATCTCTCAGCCATTTCCACAGATCAAACACAGAAACAGGGGGTTTCCTGTGTATTCAGTTAACCGTACTGATTCATAAGCGTTAATTTCTAATTCTCATTTAAATATACTGACAATCAACAAAGACAATGGTGAGACAGTTGAAAAGACTGCGTCTCTTTGTCTCTGTGCTTTGAAAGGAGCGTCAGATTTAAATTGCGTGTCAGAGCTAATCTCCAAAGCTTGCATTAGAGCAGCCACAAACTGCGAGGATCCGGGTCCCTCTCTGCGTGCTCTGTGCACAGTGACGTCCGCAGCATTTTCCAAGGCAAGGCATGTGAACCGCAGCGCTCGTGGCTGCCTGGAYGAGCAGAAGGCACTCCTGTTCTCCGGAAGGCACTTCAGGAAACACCACACACCCCACCGCACAGACAAGTGCTAACACTGGAGTCCTATGCAGGCTACGTACTATTATCACACCAGAGCTTATCTTAAACAAGTGGAGTTACTGTGAATCAGGCTGCAGGACTGCCCCACAGTTAGACCTGACAGAGGCCATCTGCATAATCGGAAATTTCTCAGCAAATTCTGCACAAATAACTTGGAAGCACAGAGACAAAAACATTTAGACTCAGCCAATAAGAAACATCAAAAAATAGCCACATAACTCAATACGGTAAGAAATGGCATTTCCTTAAGGCCTTAAAAATTCTACAGGTGCCACACAAATGCCACCATTTACCTGAGATCAAACTCTGGCAGAATTCCTCCTGCAAAAAAGGAGCAGGTGAAAAGCCTATAGAATTCATCACTGCTCCTGAGCCTTGCTAGCTACGCCAAGATGTGTCATCCACCTGTGCTCTCCAATGAAGAGATGTTCTCAGGAAATTGCTGTTCCGGGAAAGGGCTTCAGCAAAGAGCGGGAAGCCCTTGGTACAACGGCCCAGGTGCCCCAAGCCCCGGCGCCCAGCAGCCCCTCGGCGCCACCCACGGCGCGCTGGGGCCCTGGCCACGCAAGGGGCCTTCCCTCCGCACCCGCACAAAGCTGCCTAATTGCTTCACACTTCAGACCAGTAGCCATGGTTACGGGATACAAAAGACAATCCTGCTGCTTCCCTGTGGCCAGAGGAATTCGAGGCACTTGGAGCCAATGCACCAGACAAAGAAGCTGTACAAGGAGGAGAAAAAATTCAGGCAAAAAGCAAAACATCGTGCAACTTTCACATTCAGGGGGATCTGAGCAAAGTAAATTTAGAGAGGCTTCAGGGGGGAAGGAAAAACCTCTTGGGGAATGAAAAGTAGAGTTGCAAACTTTTCCAACTCTCAAAGACAAAACATTATCACCACTGATGGGAGAATATCCCAAAGGACACCAGCAGAGCAAAGGCAATTCACATGCTTTTTATGCATGTTCCCCATGCTTTATCTTCACTTCTCATGCTGCCCAAGTTGACTGGGAACCAAACAGGACTTTTATACAGCAGCCTAGCAATAATGAGRAAAGGATAAGGAGGTTTGTTCAATCCCAATCATACCTTCCAGTAAAAGGCTGGACATGTTCCTGACATGACCTTATAATCCATAGATGACTAAAGCAGATGTCTAGGCCCAGCAGATCTCCAGACACCCACTCCAGAGGGAAGAGAGATATCTAATTGTTAGAGAGCACAAGAAATTGTACACAGGAATGAATTTTGGAGACCAAGAGATATTTGTATGAATTTGCATACTAGTATACTCTAGTATATAYTTGACTATAAGTTTTCAGTGTTGGGGGAAAAAAAAAAGATTTTCTTGAGTACGACAGCTCTGCTGGTGCCTCTTCATTTCCTGTACTTCCAAGAGCGATCTGTTTTCTTCAACATTTCTRGTGAGAATATTCCATTAGTGCTCCTTCCTCCACGTTTTGTGCCAGCAGTATCTGACATATAAACACATTGGTTGGCATATCCCCCTGCAGACACCCCTCTACTGCCTGGAGACTTTCCTACACAGAACAGAATGGAAACAGGTCTCTGCATTTCTTCTGTATGGGCACAGCTGTGAAATTCAGAATGGTTCCTTRGAGAAAACAGTTACTGTAATAGCTGAGCACTTAATTACAAAACAGTACACACATTTTTATCTCTTGTGAATAAACACATATACATATGTGCATAGGAAGAAAGGGAAAAATATATCTAGTGTGAACTATCTTTTTATCTTCCAGAGAAGAAGTTTTCAAGCGCCAAAAACAACTGTGAGAGTGTCATTCTGCACCGTTACCTTTGCAACACAAGAGCAAATTGTAGTTGTGATCCAAAGTCCCCACATATAAACTGGGAAAGAATCAGACAGAGAAGACAAAAAAACTTACCCCAAAGTAAGAGGAAAAGTGGCAGCAGGAGAGCAGCACCGCACACCCTGGGGGCAGTTTTCTTTAATTCCATGACAGGTCCAAGAGCGGCCGTGCTAAAAGCCTCAAGGGAGAAGCAGCAGTTGCAAGGTAGTGAAGAGCAGCTCTCCCCACATCACGGACTTCAGAGCACTTTCCCTAGGCCGGCCCTGGCTCCACGCTCTGCCCGTTTGGGACTAGCACTAACGGGGTGGACAGAGTCGCTGTCCACTTTGAAACGCTTTACTCATGCTCCCGGAGCGGAGAGAAAACGCAGCCTGGATCGCATGGATTGAACTGCACRGGGCAGGGCATGTGGGAGCCCGCGCCAGCGTCCTGAGGAAAAGCCTGCACTGTTAAACACACCAAATCACAGGATCACAGCACCTGGCAGGAGGGGGGCTTTGTTTATTTGTCTGTTGGAGGCTTTTAACTCCCCTTACCACTTCATTACRAGTTGAACCTTGTACTTCCCCCTAGCTGGGACAGGGGTTATGAACCTCACCAGCTCAGGGGCTGCTGGAGTCGGGGTTCGGTTCTAGGATGCACGTTTCCATATCATTTATTTATTTGTAAAAGTCCAGATGAGGATCAATCACATTTTTCTGATAGAGGCTGCTTTGCTCAAAGATAAAACAAACAAAAGACACAAAAATCCCACAGTTACACCCTAAGAGCAGAGACCTCTATCCGTCTTTGCTGCTATTTCTCATATCATTAGAGATACAAAGCACAAGATCTATGAGCCTGTAAGATGTACATGAACTACCTTCTTCCCATTAAGAATGGGACTTCAACAGGAGAAAAACCTGCATAACAAGAGCATCTAAATCACATCACCAGCTTTTGCTGCACGTGGGTTTAGAATTTTGGAAGTGGAAAACGTGGCCAGGGGCCATTGTTCCGTGAGAGTAACTGGAAATGGGGCTCACACTCAGCTGAGACCTACTAAGTACCTGCAAATCCACATCACAATTGGATTAAACTAACCCTACTGAGAATTGCGTACACTACCTCACCTTCCAGTCACCACTAAAAATAGAAGGCAAGAAAGGTGCCACACACATTCCTAATTTAAACATGAACTGTGCAAGAGAGAGCAAGGGAGCAGTGCAGACAGAGTGACACAGTACAGCTGTTCCAGTGTGCTACTGGTCTCCTTTTTTCCCAGACTCTTAGTAATAATTATGCCAGACTTCAAAAACAAGCAAAAATGGTAAAAATACAGCTTCCATTTTGGGAAAGACATCAACTAATATACAGGCATTCTGCCATCTAAATAGAGATTTCCAATACCAGAAATAGCCATCAGCTGCTATGTAGCCAAAGGTAAAGAATCCATCACCTCCAGAAAGAGCTCAAATTCATGCAGATCTTCTTTAACCTGCAAATGCAGGGTAACATGCCACAGATTTGCAGCACATTTCAAAGCTTCAGTCAGCACTTCATACATTCTAAAACTAAAGATAAAGCTAAAATGAAATAAAAATAAAAGAAAAAACCAAAAGCACAATGGTACGCTACAAACCTCTCTTATGGTCCTAAGTTACATAGTCTGTGCAGAGAGGGGTATGAGAAAGGAGAGCAGTGCTGCAAACAAGGCTGGGAGATTTCTTAATTGCTTTCGCCATTACTAGTATATTTGTCAAGTGTGAAATCTTCTAACAGCAAAAGAAAAAAAAAGGCAAAAAAACCCACGAGAAACTGATCAAAACATGAGCAATCCTGCAGTGAGTGTTTTACAGGGACTCAGCCTCCTTGCAGAAGGCACACATGCAGATGGGACACCCCAAAGGAAAGGAATATTTAGAGCGTTGTTTTTACCTTAAGTGCAGAAGACAGAAGGTAGTCACAGCAAAAGTGTTTTCCCCACTAAAATACCACAATCCAGGAACAAATGGTTCATCTCACTATCCTGCCTTGAAATGCTCCAAAGATGATACATCATGTGTTATCAACCTTAWCCGGACCACCCTGCCCCCTCCTCCATCTCTGCTGACTTCAGTCTGTTTTCTCAAGATCAGCCTCAGTGTTAGTTTCTTGCCAGTCCCTCCAACCATCTGGAACTCATTTCTCTCTTTTAAAGAGAAGGAAACATCACTGCTGTCAGGGGACTGAACCACGCTCTGGCATTAGCAGAATTGTCTTGCTCAGGAATGTGTTGCCTCACCTGTGTGAATTTCTCCACTGACAACTCACCTGTCCCAAACCAAAGCAAAGAAGCAAGAACCCATCTCTCATTTAACACTGCAAGAAGCCACCATTCTTCCTCCACTGTCCAACAACCTGCTCTGTAACACACGTAACGCTTCATAACACTTCCAAACTTGTGTCTTTGCAGGAGTTCTTCAGACCCCACACAGTCTGTCCTAACGAGGAAGGACACAAATATGGAGTTTCCCAAACTCCATTGCCACAGGGCCTGAGCAAACATTTATCAAGGGCAAGTCCACTGCACTGCCCTAGAAAGTCTGAATAAGCAAAAGCAGAACAGGAGAAGGTAGCAAAGATCCTGCTGTGCCACAAGGGGATGGATACTGTTGAAGAAAACTGAGAGATTTTCCTCTGAGGGTGACCACAGGAGAGGTCCTTGAGGGATGACTGCTACCAAAGCTTTACCTAGGAAGCAGAAGCATACAGTGCTCAGCCGAAAGCTGCTGTTAGGAAAGGTGAACCTCATGTGCCTGTGCTGCTGCCTGGCCACATACAGTGTGAGTTCTGAGCTCTGCAGCAGTTTAAGAAAGATGTTTCTCCTCAAAAAGGGTTAATTTGTTAGCTCTTACCAACTGCCAGAGCTCTGCTGGGACTTCAGGTTCATCTAGTGTCACTCTGGGCCCAAGTTAATGAAGCCGACATAGTTTGAGACATCTGCCTTCATTATGGTAATCAAAATAGCTTAAATCCAGTGTCTACCTATGAGGATATTCAAATTTAATTTTCCAACATTCACAGTTGCAATTGTACTCGATTTTGCTAGTATAAGCTGCAGACCATTTCTGTGCTGGGCTTTTGGGCATATAGAAACCAGTGTGGGTATTAACCAGCTTAGTCCAATTAAAGGACCTTAATGCAAGTCTGTTAAGGTCCTGATTTGTTAGGCTTGACTACATTTCCAAAGAAGGAGCACAATTGGGTGAATTTGTTATCTAAAGCGTAAGCTTCAAGTCCTTAGTCATCCTTGCTAAAGCCTTCCCCAAACTGGTCATGGTTTGCACTACCTCCGCATCGCTGCGGTCCAACGTCAGTATAATCTGCTCTTTAACACAGAATTAAAATTAAAGCCAAAGGACACAGCTGCTTTCGTCTGTGTAACACTCATTACAAGAGATTTAAGGACAGAATAACAGCAAGGCTTCTATTCTCAGCTAGCAGGCAGGAAACTTTGCAAGCCGGAAACGCATGCCATGAAAATGGGGCAGCGGTAGGTGAACTGGATTAGGAAGAAAGGGAAGGAGCAGATCTGGGATACTCAACAGAACCTTGCTCTTTTATTACTCTGTGCATTCTTCTACATCACTAATTAAAATAACTATCTTTTTCTACAAACAATTCAAAACAAACTGCACAGCTAAGTACCTAAATAAACCACGTAGCACTCTATCCCAAGAGCAGGGTATGCTTGTATGTATTTGCAGTGTTCCCTCATCCAGGGCTTTGCATAACTGCAGTGCTGCAGACTGGATACTGGAACTAGAGGGGTGACAGGGAGGCTAATACCCCAGGTAGAAGCTGACTACAATGCAGGCCTGTCCCCGAGGAGGGAGCCCCACCTTCCCCGCTTACAGCTCTGAAACCAAACTTCTCAATACTGATATTGTGCTCTTCTAAAGCAAGCAAGGCATCTTAGCAGCACTAAAATCTTCTGATTTTATCCCTGCGTCATTATCTGGACGTGGTTAGACACAGCCACCCAAATGGAGTCCACACGAACAGTGACAGGGGACTGGGAACCATCAAAGAAGAGCTCTTCAGCTAAAAGCACAAACTTGCAGCTTCACTCAAAACTAGGATGAGCAAAAATAGTGCTTCAGCATGCTCTTATGCTTTCAACCATAGCTGAAAAATGCCAGCTACACYTTAAAAGCCTTCAGTTTCAGTATCCTAAGCCTATAGACTTCTGCAAGCTAAAAGGTTCACATATTGTTTTGTGTTGTAATGTTTGAGGTTTCTCCAAGGCCAAACATGACTGGAAATTTGCTCTTTCTTCTAATGACCAAAGTTACTGCCTTCAAAACACATTGCTGCCACCACCACACAGCTCTATTTGGCCACTAGATGTCCCTTCCGCACTGCACAGATTCAAGCAAAGGACATGAAAACAGATTTGAGAAAAAATTCATACACGTGTAGTGCTGCCGAACTAATGCAATAAGCACAGTCTGAAAGGTTGCAGGGCTGTGCCAAGCAGCACACTGAGCACTTCACTGCACCACTAGCACATCACAGGTGCCATGGAAGCGCTCTGCCTGCAACCCAAAACTTCAGGGTGGCTCCTTCAACCTGGCAAGTCACACAAATTCCAGACTCAACACTCTGAACACCCTAACTGCACTTTCTGGGCACAGTAAAATTAGTTTTCCATCACTGCTAATGAGAACCACTAAGTAAATCATGCTGCTCACCACCCAGACTTGATGAACTGCAGAGCATCCAGCATCTGTCACGGGGCAATCCTGGATAGCAGCAAAGAAACAATCAACAGGAAAGATGGAGCAGAAGGGCTGCTCTTGCTCACTACTCCGAAACTGTGGAGAAATGTGATGGATGGCCAGAGTCCTGACCCAGCAGCACTTCCCTGGAAAAGGGACTGATTTCAGACAAAACTGTAGTGTTCAGGAAGAGGAATTGTCAGCTCAGTCACACAAAGTCAGAATTAACACCTATTTATGAGAATTTCATAGAAAATAGCTGCCTTGGTTAAGACTTTACATAGAACACATACTGCATATGCATAGATGTAGGATGTAACTCTTCCACTGATGCAGCCCTGGAAGCCTGGCCATTAGGCGCCATCCTGTGGCAAGAGGCTCTGGCTTCTGCAACATGCCCGCCACAGGGATCAAAAAGTGAAAAGGATTCATGTCATTCATACAGCTACAAAAGGGGAAGGAAGTCTCTGAAATCTTGCCTTAACTGAGAAATCATGGGGAAAAAARCAGGTTCTGTTAAAAGAATCACTTCTACAGAGAAAAGAGATCTTACTGCAAAGCATCTAATCAAGTAACACCAAATAACAGCACATTTGGAGAAGAGTGTTGTATCTGTCTGCAGATTATAGGAGGTTTGTGGTTAGAATGTGAGAGGTCAAAGATGAGCCAGACTTGCCTGAAGYCTGAAAACATCTACCTTGCTTTGCAACAGCAATAGCTTTTGCAGGGATTTTCATAATGTGTCTCATTTCCAATAGGAACAAGCTGTAAAGGCTGTAACAAGGATATCCAGCACGTACATTGTACCTGAAGTTGCTTCTGCAACATATGAAGTAGTTCACAAGACATACAGATCATGCTGTAGTAAGAGATATGGGTGCTTCAGCCAAGATATCCCTAAGAAAAGTTCCAGAAGTGAGGCTGTAACCACACAGGAACCTTTTGATCTATGCAAGACCCCACTGGAGGACTGCAGGTCAGCTCTAAGCCCCTTTGATCCTCTTCCACTGCTTACAGCCGTCTCAGTGGAGGCAAATCCCTTCCAAGGGGCCCCTCTCGGCAGATGGGAGGATGAGAATGCTGATCAGCTAACAGGAAACAACTAACAGAGCGTAAGAAAAGATCTCAAGGATTTTCTACTGAAAAGTGTTACAGAAGGAAGAAAGATGTGTCCAATATGTTGCCTGGATCTAAGAGKATTTTGAAGCTTTTCTGAGTATTGAGAGGCCTTTTTTTGTGCTATTTATGTTAAAAAAAATCAAAATGTTTATAATCTCTCTTTTCACTATGACTATCACTGCTTAAAGGGAACCACGAAGGCCACTGGAGGGCACTACTGGGCAGTTTTCAACTCTTCAAGCCAAACAGCAGCTTTGAAAGACAATCATTAGAATTGGCTTGTTTGCTTCAGCTGTCTGCATTGCAGAAAACCTGAGATCCTGCTGATGCCTAAGGCCCTTTGCAGGCTCTGGGGAAAGGCAAAAGGATCAGCCAGTRCCAAAAGAACCTACAGTCTGAGCCAAAGGAAGGAACTGTGCCACAACAGTGCAGGTAAGCAGCACAGCTTCAAAAGGAGCCTTGCAACACAAGAGTTTGCACTGTGCGAAGGCCAAACGGGGAGTAAAGAGGATTTTGGAAGAAGCTGTAGCTGGACCTGAAAAACAAACACATCTAGCTGTGCTGTGTGAACACCCACAGCTAGTGGGTTCTCAGGCAGAGTGTATCCTCCAAGTCCTACCACAAGCTGTATACGACACCTACCTCTTTGCCATGGAAATCATACCTTTGAACACTGCATAAATCAGCAAGCATTGCTTCTTTCTCTTTTCAGATGTAATCTCTGTACTCTCTCACAGTCCTAATGCATACAGTCTGCTTCATAATGAGGCCGCTGGGAAAAACTAGGCATTGTTACTGCAGTAGGAAGCATGAAGCAAAATGAATACAGTCCATGCAAGTGTCAAATGTTGAGGAATAAATGATTTTCTCCAAAAAAGCAGGGGGATGGACTCACTTACGTGCATTTTCACCTTAATGAACTCTCCATTCAAGTATTCTATTATCTCCAAATCTATTCTTACCAGTTTAAAGACAAGAGACAACTGTACAGGAGAGCCTCATGTAAAATTACCCAACCCAGAGCCTGGGGAAGCTGCACAGCTAGCTTCAGTACCTCAGGCCTGCATACTCACAATTTTCTAGGCCATATTTCACACCAGTACTAGCATAACCACCGAATGAGCCAAAGTGAACTACAATAGCAACCATCTCCTAGCTTAAGTTCTATTTTAAGAATATTTCACAGACTGAAACTCCCACTTCTGAGGCAATTATTTCTTCTTCCCCAATACCCCAGATTAAGGGCTTTATCTGCATTGTGTGTACAAGAGCAGCTGGGTCCAGGATCACCTGAGTAAGAGGGTCTAGAAGCCTTGCAGCACACACTGCAGCAGACACTGGTAGGCGGGAAGAAACATTTTGTGTTGCTGGGATGCTAAATCCTGACGTCTCTACTGCCATCCATTTGTTATGTTGCTTAACAAACCTTGAAAGACAAATACTAATCTTCACATACTGGTTAATATTAAAGCATGCAGGCTCATTCTCATGCTCCTCAAATGGTTCTTCATTCCAGTGTAAATATTCAATGTATTTCGCATTTAGTACAGAGACTGGACCATAATCAGCAGCCTGCGGCATCTAGAGCTTCAGCATTTTGCTGTGCCCCGAGGGAAGCTCCAGTTTGCTCTGCTTCTCTGAGGCAACACGGCCTGTGGACACTCTACCCTCCGTGTCTTACAAGAGCAGAGAAGAGAAGCTCCTGCTGAAAGCTGATACTGACCTGCAGCAGGAGCATTTGAATCTTTGGCTCTGCTAACTGGCATGCCGAATGTGCGCAGCAGTTCGGGAATATGTCTGAAGCACAATCTGCTTGATGGTTTCTGAAAAGGAAAAGAAAAGTGAAGCGGTTAGAGCATTMCGAATTAATTTTACATCAGCATTATAGGATGAGGTTTAAGAGGTCCAGCTATGATATACCCAAGATTCATATACACAGGATAACCCAACACATATGGAAAATACAGTTCTTTTGCCAAAAGCAGGAAAATAAAGATATGATGCTTAAGTCTGGCTGTGCCTTACACCAGCTATGGTAACACATACCATATATCAACAATATAGTTCCAGCCATGTGACCATGCATTTTATTACATGGAGCTTTCCTAGTTATTAAATACTTTGATAGCAACATATTCACCTCACATCTCCTCATTTTTTCCTCTCAGTATATTGGTAATTTCTGTTAAAATCATCAGGTTGAGACTTCATATTCCCTCCATTCAATATCCACTGTAGTCATCACTGAAGTCCAAGCCTTTTTCACCAATTTTAAAGCTCATAATCCTGCATGAAATCAGCCAAAAGAGACAGAGATTCACTGACTCTACGCAGTAGAGGACTCAGTCTCTTTTCTTCTGTTGCTTCACAGAATTGATATGTTAATTATGAGCACATCCTGCAAGCTAATGCAACCTTGCTGTCAGGGCAGAACAGGTTCCAACAATTTAGGAACCCAAAGAATTTATTTGGGCTCGGACAGTGAGGAATTGCTGCTACAGTGAAGGATGCAAAGCTCCCTGGCTTGTTCATCCATGGTCGGCTGAAGTCGAGCTTTAGGGTGACAGCCAAAACAAACTGCAGAGCAATGTGGGCTCTGCCGTGTCATGGGCAGTAAGGCAGGTGTCAGGTACCCGACCCACAGAGCCTGGCCAAGGACAAAACTGCCACTCCAGATCAGGATGCCAGGAATTGTGAGAGGATTTTAACAGGATGATCACTGGTGACTCGCAGTCTCACTGCCCGCACTGTCTCAGAACACTAATGCCTCTGAATACCAAGCGCATCCCGATTCCCCAAAGTGCATGCTGAGCTCATCTGGCAGCCCAGGAGAGAGCAGGGAAACCCTCATGGAACAAAAAAGAAGAGAGAGAGGAAAAAAAAAAAAAAAAAGCTTTAAACTAGAGGGCTGCATCTGTCATATGARCTTTGCAGCACACAGGGAACGTTACGATGCCAGTGCATTTACAGACATGAACTGAGGTGCACCASGAACACGTACGAAATCAGCCTGGCCCACACTAACAGAACAGTCTTTGTAAAGACCGTGCTCAGCAGTGCATCCCGACTCCAAGACGCCTGGTCCACAGCATTACACACCCCCTAGGCCAGCTAAGGGCATTAAACAAACACACTGAAGAGATGAGAGAAGAATGCAGTTGTCCTGAGCTTCCCACTCTCTGACCACAAAACCACAGTCTCTCATCAAATGGGGAATAAAACTCAAGAGACTTTTTAATCCTCCACCCTGCTCTAATTAATAATCTTACTTTATCAATATTTGATACAGCTGTTATTGTCTGCTCTGACCACTACCCTTTCATATAACGCTTAGTTACACTGTTCTGTCACACTGTCTCCCTCCAAGGTAGCCCAAATAGAAAATGGGGTCACCAAACAGGATGCCTCTCTAGAAGACCTGGTTTCAGGGCTAGGCTCTGAGGTTGGCAGCTTGAACATAGGGAATTAGGTAACAACTTATGTAAAAAGTTCTACCGAGTCTGCCCAAAATGAACTTCCCCCTTTGCAAATCACTATGTACCATTTTATGGAAAAGAAAAATAGTCTTATCAGAAGAATCATATTCGCACATCAGTAACCCCGAGTGTCATAGAGAGCAGTCACTAGACTTACTGGCACAGAGACAATGCAATAAACATGGCAGAAAGTAAACGAAGACAGTAAAAACTTGAAATTTTTGCAAATTAAGTTGTTGGAGGAAAAGGACGACTATCATCATCTTCTAAACATGATAGAAATGCCTCCCTCCCCTGCAACACCTGCATTTGCCCAGATAAGTACATGATTAGATATGCGGCTGTTGCTGCATTTCTGCAGGGTTCAGAGGCTCCTGCTGCCACCCAGTTACTCATGCGAGCAGCTCCACGAGAGGCTGCTTCCCCTTGGCTCTGTGCGTGTAGCTCCAAATGCCATCGCTTCCTAAACAGATGTTAAAATGATCAAGAATCATCTTGATTAACTCAGCAATTTAAAGTGCTTAAACTAATGTGAACTGCTTTGGCAGAAGGCAGCTTGAGAACAATTCCGTGCAGCTCCGAGAGTAAGGCCTTCCAGTCTCCTGTTTAAAATGCAGGATGGTCTTAGGAACCCAGAACACACATTCAAAACCCTCCTTCACTGCAGAACTGCTAAGAGTAGTCCCTGCAGACAAAGGATCAAAATGCAGGGAAAGGCAGCGCAGATTCCTGGATATAGGAAGGGCTGTTCCAGTACGTTCATCAGCGAGGCCCCAGTCCCAAGCCGGGGCAGGAGTCTCTGGGCTCCCACTCAGCATGCAGCCCAGAGGCAGAACTGCTCAGCAGGGAGAGGGGTGGAGTGCACGGAAGTCACATCAAAGGGTTTTTCTGCAACTCAGGTTATGGGAACAAAGTACATGTATTAGCTTGGGAGGATTCAAAGAAAAGCAATGAGTAAGCTTTGAGATGTAATAAACATTGGTCAGCCAGCAATATTGAAGGTAGCAGCACAACCTAGAGCTTGCTAGTTGCCAGCAGACTGTCCCATACATTCACCGTGTGATAGAAAGCCCATGCAGTAACTACAGATTCCTGACAATTAGCTGAGGTTTTGGTACAGGCCCTCAGAGCTGCTGATGCTGCTGGGAACCTGAGTCCTTACACTAAGCTGGCAATGATCATGAAATGACCAAAGGCTGAAAAATCTACACTGAAATAAAACCTGCTTAAGGCACTATGCAAAACAGAAGACAATGTAAGTTTGAGGGAGCTTGAAAGGTAATGTCCTAGCTTTAGCAAGGAGAAAAGATGTGGTTGCTCTTTGTTTTTTCACAGCAGTGATATAAGCACCCTGCAGCAGAAAGATGGAAGCAACATAAGCAAAGAGTAAAAATGAAGAAAAAAAAAAGGAAAAAAAAGTATAAAGTGACAGTCCCCCTGCTAGAGATTTCCATGCTGTAAAATCCCATTTGCAATATTCTCCAAAAGAATACCTTGACTACTACAGGTGGCGAGAGGCAAAAGGATAAGCAGAGGTATAACCTCACGTTGAGTTAAGGTTGCGATAAGCAGCAGGGTAAACATAGGCACATAACCTCAGYGACAGGAGATGCTCACGGATGGGCCAATTAGTCACCCCTTAAGCAAGACAGGTCACAGAACCGTTCAGGCCACTGACAGCCAAAACACCTTCAAGTATGTGGTTGCACTGACGTGCTCCGAGCAAGAAATCTGAGGCTTACTGCTCTTGCTGGGTGTCCACCAGGGCTCTGCGTGGGTTGCAATAGCAAAGACACTAGATCCTCTAATAGCCTTTATCCTGTCACTCTCCTTGATGGTGATTAAATACATAATGTTACATGCCAGACATTTGAAACAAAGGCCCAGATCACCTAAAAAATATCGTCCGGGCAGAGTACTGTTTCCAGGCCAGATTACAGAATATTAGTTATAATGTGACCCAGTCAAAAAAACACTGCTCTAAAGAAAAGAAATCAAGAGTAGAAAGGAAGAGTAAAGAAGTCCAAAAGGTAAGAATCAGTTTGTTTTCCTTTTCATTCCATGTGCCATCCAGTCTTTGTTTGCAGACTTGCATTAGAATGCAGATTTACACATATTCAGACGCCAAACCGAGGCCGTTCTCAGGAAGCACGCTGCTCTGGGCAACTTGACACAGAATTGTTTGCCATTCCTACAAGATAAGGAGGCTTTATATAAGGAAGAAGAGGAAAAAAAAAGAAAAAAAAGCTACGCTATGAAGTTATCTAGATGTTGCTAATAAACTAGAAGAAACAAATGTCTGCAGAATACTTCATTATTTTCCAACAAAAAATACACATTTAAAATAATTATGTTTGGTATCCACTTGTACTTTGTTGCAGTATAATACTAATCCTACCATGTAGTTATTATTAACAATTTGCATTTTAGTAGTTGCTCACAACGGCTGCCTGATTGACCAGACTTGTGGTCCCCACTTTTTCAATAACTATAGAAAAAGGGAGTAGAAAGGCATGGACAAGGCAAATGCTATTTCTGCCTCACCCAGTTAATTTAAATATATGAAAGTAAGTGTGGCTTTATAGTCCTTTAATTATGTATTGCCTCTGAATTATGTATGGAGCAGAGGGCACACAGGAATTCTGGTGGGAAAAGACAGCATTGTGCAATAATACTTCTTGACTCCGGATAAGACATGAATGTGCCCCTACAACATGTTCACTGCAGCTGATCGAAGTGCTGCCATTTTTCAGAAACCCGTGGAGAATCTGTGTACCTGCTCTCACTGCAAGAAACCATCTCATGTGCCTAATAAATTCCCTGTAGCCCTGCAGGAAGAACATGCTCACACTGCTAGTGGGCAAAAACATCCCCTATGTGCTACTGTACTTTTACTGTATGAATACTGTTCAAAAATAATGCAACACAGTATTATTTGCAGACATGTAATCCAGCTCTCATTTCCCTTGGAACAAAGGGCAACTCCAAGTCTTGTCTCATTAAGATTACACAAGAAGTGACGACAATGCCCACAAATCATTTCATCAAGTCCTGCCATCGCTACTTATAGTAGAGCTATCACAAATATAGAGACAAACGCTCAATTTGCATAAAAGCTTTCTGTGTTCTATCTTTAATTCCATCCCATTTCCATTTGCTTTTGTCTTTTTATAGTCTATTTTAAACACAGTTGTGTATCACACATAGATACTTCTTAGGAAAACAGTAACAGACAAATGATTAAATCTCATAGAGCTTTTTTAAGCTGTCTTGTCCTTACCCATTTCACTATTCAGACGTAAATAAAAAATATTCTCCCCCTGCTGCTGCTTCCGACTGGTTCTTGCACTGCACAAAACATTAGGTAGTGTTTCCCCCAAACAGTATTTGGGATAGAAAAAAGCAGCTGCTAACCCCAGATACAGAGCCACACGTGCAGCCTGGTATCTGCTTTGCTCTGGGAAAACTTCTGAAACATACTTCTCATCTTGTGTGCGTGTGTCTGCAAAAACACCTACCCACCTTTCTGCAGTGCTCACAATGCCCTTCTTCCCTTGCAAGGGTGAGCGCAGCAGGCTGCAGCTCTGCTGCCGGGCAGCCTGCGGTTGGGGCAGGGACAGCAGTGACATCAAAGTGCCGCTTGGTGGCACAGCTTGGATGCTGCAAGGGCAGCGCGGCTCCCCCAAGCACAACACACACCGTTATTCTCCGCTCAAGGTGACTCAAGATTATGTCTTGCCTTTTCATTAGGAATTATGTTATAGGTTAATGCAAGCTTCAAAATTAAACATATACTCAATTAATCATTTTACATTGTTTTAGAATAAACAGGTTCTAATCAATTTATTGGTTTGGGGAGAGGGGGGTGACAGTTTAAAACATTTATATTCTATTTCCTCTCTGTAAATCAACTGTCTTGTGCAAGAGGTAAAGTGTCAAATGCCAGCAAGTGCCTTTCTAACAGAGCATAAGAAGTTGTGAACCAACAAACTATTTGCTTCATCTCTACCACCTAAAGCAATGGCCTTGCTGCTCTAAATTAGGCTAGCAGGTTTAATTTTTAAGTCCCCAGTTACTTCAATTTCTACCTGGCTTACTGACAACTGCAAGCACAGCATATGCAAGTCACTTTACTGTGATTTGTTCCCAGCATGAATAATATTCTACAAGCTGAAGCTTCCTTTACTCTACTTCCCAARAGCTTGTTTATCATTCCATTTCTCAAGCTGCAACATATTTGGTTCCTTAACAATGCTGCAATAGCTCTGCTTCTGTGGCCACATCCTACCGTCCCACGAGAGGGGCGATACCCCAGGACTGCAGGAGCTTCTCCCAGCGGAGGAGCAAGATACAAGGTCTTGCCAAAAGAAAAAGCTTTTGCTCAAGCCAAGGGGAGCTACCTAGTGTCCCCGTTTCTGCCTCACCATTTCTGTTTCACAGGCTTTTTAAAACCTTCACAATACTGTGATCATCATAAGCATATTGCAATAACTATCCATTTGACCTACAGAAAGTAAAGGGGAACTGACAAGTTCCACATCTGTAAGGCTGTAACAGAAGGATTTACTTAAACCCCATGAGCTGAGTTCATGCCTAACCTTGGGCACAGGGACACTTTCTGCTCCCTATGGATTTGCTACCCCACTTCCATTCCTCCCTGCTCGAGTCCCAGCACCATATTGCCATTTTTAGCAAGTTACACATGGAGCTGCAGAACATGACTGGGCTGCTCCCAGCCAGGCTGCTTCCAATTAGACTGCAGTTTGCAAAGCAGAATTGGGATAAAGGCTCTTTAAGGGCAAGCAACTTTTATCAGCCTTTTTTTCTGACAGGAAACTCTGGACACACTGTACAAGTTCAAGGCAGAGTTTATAAACCACAAGCCTCAGAAATAAATATTTCAACCCTTCTGAATAAAGATTTCCCCTAATAATAGCTATTAGTGTTTGTTTAGTCCGCGCAAGAAAAATCTAAGCTAGAAACACTGCCATAATTAAAGATCATCTTAGTATAAACCATTCCATAAAACTTCAATTAACTGAACCTCATCTAGCCAATACACCAGGTTAGCCAAGCTGGCTCTATGCACACCAGCTGCATTTCATCAACTAGGAGTGCTCCATTTACAAAGTATTCATTTATCCAAATATTCCGGGCCTCTTCTGACACTCTGCATTATCACAGAGAGAGGAGTATAAATACACCAAGATGTTTTTGCAGTGGTAGCTTTCAGTTTCTAGAATACTTGCTACTGAAAATTTATTAACYTCTGCAAAGAATTAAAAATGAGTTAAAAATCGAAGAAAGCAGTAGCTGTATATGGGTAAGAGGAAAAGAGAGACAAACTATTCATACAGCTTTACAAATCCTCAACAGCAAAAGTTACTGCCAAGCCTGAACATACAGCCTACCAAACTTCCATTAATTCAGAACTATGACATTAAGAATATTATCTTTTCATCCATTACACCAATATTTTCCAAATTCAAGTCAGTTGCCAGAATAGAGAAGGAAAGTAGCTATACATTAAGAGAAATCACCTATGCYGAAATCTCCATTCATCTCCTTTTTCAACACGAGTGGGGAGTTACCAATATTGGTATCCCTGTATTACAGCTGGCCCCATTTATAGCTGATTTCCACATTCACATGCTTCTACTCCACAACTCTTCTCAAAAGTGTCTAAGTGTACACTAGTTGATYGCATAAGTGGAATCTGAAAAAAAAATGTATGCATACATTTAACATCATAAGCCACAGATTTTCAGAATTACTGTAAATTCTTTTTTGAAGGAATCCACATAAGAACAAAATTTTCCACTGAGGATTTTCAAAGCAATTAAATGTTTTACTATTTTGATAGCTTTTAACATCATGGCATCCAAGTTCATCAGATATTACGACAGCAACACTGGCTTCTGCACCCATCTAAGGATCCGGTAAAACTAGCTTTTCTTGCATCTCCTTCATCAAAGTAATTTCAACAAAGCCAGTAGTCAAAGCTCTCCAAAATATGTATTTTTTCAGTTGAAAATCTAGCTGAAGCAGCTTTTGCCTATGTAGCTCATTTCTAACATCTCTAGAGCAAAGAAGCAAGTAATATCTTTTCCAGTCATGGCATACTGAGGAACCTAACTTCTTCCTCATGCTATCTCTACTCACATGGTAGCACAACAAGAATTTACAGGGTAGTAATATGAATTCCAGTACTGGGGTGCTTACCCATGATTTCACTTTCAGGACAGATCTAAAATCTGCAATGTGTCACAAATCAACCAGGCCAAAGATATGCAACATATTGTCTCACAGTCTCAGGACATCAGTTGGACCTAATTAGTGATACGTTTACATGAAAATCTACACCCATGAAGGAATTCAGGGATGGAGCCAGATTCACCAGCTCTTACAGCTAGGTAGAGTTTCAGCATGTTCTAGATAATATAAGCTCCATTTTTACCAGTTTCGTGCCCTTTTTTTCTCATCTTTAAAACAGCTTGCTACAGTTACGTTCTTGGCTGACAAGCAAAAGTTTCCTGARCTGAGTTTCCTGAACTCAGTGACTTCCTATTCTGTCCATCCTTATGTCTCAGAACACTACCAATTGTATACATTTACACAAAACTGCAACTATGAGAAGATAGTTATAAACAAATGGTTACAGGCTGAAAGCTTCAACTCCTTCAGATATTCTGCAAGCTATGATGGCTATCCTTAATTAAAAATAAAAAGCCACCCACACAGTTTCCTGAACTGTTTTGAGTGTGGACTTTGCTTTGAAACTGAAAAGTTCTTTGTTATCAGCTTTCACCAAGACAGGAAAAGCAGCAACATTTTGTTCAGAAATTAGTTCAGTTATAAAAAAAATCCAACCAAGATAGTTTAATAAGTATAAGACAAAAAGCAGAATTGCAGAAGCAGCTCCACAAAATACCATCACTGGGTAACAAATCAGAAAGTAAGCAGCTGACCACAAGAGCAGTKCAGGAAGACAGTGGCAGCTTTATGGCAAAGAGGACTGACACCAGACATCAATACTGTAGCACCTTCTCTTACTTGCATTTTTTAGCAGTTACACTTACTACTTGATCACTTAAACTAAGCTTGGTTATATTGTTCACATCCAGCCCCAAATTCCTGGAAATATACATGAAAAGAGCTCAAAAAAGCACACACACAGGGGCCAAGAGAGAAATTACTGTCATTTTTGAAGCACAGACATATGTTTCATGGTCCATTTTACATATTCTGCTATGCTTCAGTTAAGCATTTGAGTCATCAGTGTTCAAGACATCTACTAGGAAGACCTTCCACAAACCGAGTTCGCGTGCGCTCATTGGACTCTGGAGGCTTGTATCCAGCAAGTGTTCGGAGCAAGTTTTATCCAGAGGCTAATTCAAACGAGCAGTTAGGGTAGTGAATGCTCTTAGCATTCCCAGATCCTTACAGAATGCACTGAGGCAAGTAAATGGACCTCCCCAGCTCAGCTTGTGCTTCTGTCACAGATGGGCTGCAAATCTTCATCAGCATCAGGCAAAAACTTTCAGATCCTCAAAAATTTTATGGAACTATATAAATACTGTAAGAAATTAATGATGTCCTGATGCCCATAAATGCCAAAACTTCAAATGTCATTTCATTTTATTTGGCTTCTCTCTTGGTCTATAAGGATTAAGTTACATGCTAACGTAAGCTGTTTCTCTGGGTTTAAAGCACGTTTCAGCTACGGCACAATACAGGGAACAACGAGATGATTTTTTTCTTACTGTACAACTTTGTCTTSTGTCTGCTGGAACTTTTCTCAAGCCTCTCCTCCAGACAAATGTTAATCCACTTTCTACACTGTAAGCAAGAACCAGATATTGACCTGGATTCTCTTTGCATGTTTTTCTTATTTATTGTTTCCTCATTCCCTCTGTACACTTGACACTTCCTGTGTATTTGTCTACCGAGACAAAACAGCTACTGAAACACAATTTGTGAAGAGGCATCCTGTCCTTGCCACTGATATGCCATGACTGCAAATAAATGCTGCAGCAGAGTGAAAAACAGTGATGCGGTGGCCACATTCCAGCCCAGGGCCTTCAGTTTCTCGATACGATACGACATGGCAGCGATCAGAGCATTGCCCACCAAACTTCAGGTACTTTGGAGGCACTTGTTGGTTTGGCCATCTGTCAAAAGATGATCCACTGTACCAGCTTCCTTCTATCACAAATTGGTCCATTTACACGATTTCTCAGAAGATCCCTCTATTTTTAGATCACAATAGATTCACCAAGTCAGGCATATTATCAGAGTCTCTGCTATATTGTTCCTGAAACCCCTTCTGAAGCAGCACAACTTAATTCTAYCCTCAGCGTACCCTTTGCCTACAGACAAAACTTCTATCCTTACACAGTCTTCAGCTACTTAAACAACTAGCATGCTGTCCTATTGCACCTTGTTCTTTACTCGCAGTTCTGCCATTTTTTGCTAGACTGGACATATGCAGCATGCTACACAGTTTTTAAAAAAAAAAAAAAAAAAAAGCACATAAATATCCTTAGAATGGCTCAACCAGGACAGCATAACAGACGGCATGTGGCTCTGGACCACAAGCTCTGCTCATTGTACTGCTACCTGCTGAGCACAGCCACCAGCATTCAGAGCATTATAAAAAGGGCATTACTGTAACAATGACAAAGAGAGCAAGCACCACTTTCGCAGTGTTTAATGAGCAATACAGACTATGGCATTCGGAGTCTGGGAGATTTTATATATATACACACACAYATATATAAAAATTTCCACCAACTTTCAAATAATAAAGAGCATGAATTAACTAGCGAGTGAGCTCCAGGAAGGCAGAACGTATGTTTTCACGCCCGAGCACAAGCACACACCCGGGTGCCTTTCAAGGCCAGCATGGTGACAAGTCATCAGCAAAGAAAGAACTCTGAAAAGATCARATTGCACTTGCTTAGAAATCATTCYACCTTTACAGGATCTGAACTATAATTAGAATGCTGATGCCTTGCTAGATTGGAGACAGAAGTAGCATCACACAAAGAACAGAACAGTTTTCAAAACAGGGCACTACTAACAAACGGAAAAGAACAGGTTAAGATGCACAAACTTCTAGTATTGGTTATTTCGAAGTTTATGCTATTGCAGATGTAAAATGGAAGATTCTATAAATAACCATTAAAAAAAAGAAAACAAACYAAAAAAACACAACCAATGTTAAATATTTCTGCTCTTTCCCTTTAAATTTTCCAAAGGACACTGTTTTTGCAGCTGCCAATTCTGTGACCTTGCTGGAAGTCACCAAGCCAGAGATCAATTAGTGAGTGCAGAACAGAGAAGCCGCGTTGACTGCATTCTGCCCATCCCTTGGGAAGAGCAGCTGTGCTTCAGGGTACAAGTATAAGCAGCATAAGCCAGGAAGATTGTTATCCTGAGGGAGCACTGAAACGCAGGTTGGTTACTAACTGCAAGATGCAAAACGCAGCAGGGCTGCAAGGAAACAGGGAAGTCTTTATCCTTTGCCATCCACATTTAAAATTCTGTCTTCTCCTGTGAAGCTGGATAAAAAGGGACCTGACAAAATGCACTTGTCAGATCTAGGGTTTAATCACACTGAACCACAGCAGTTTACTCTAGACATTCATCTACGGAAATAAATAAGCATCTTAAGAAACCCTGCTCTGCCCTCTTGTTGAGCTACTGGACTTGGGTGACCAATAYGTTCAGGAAATACTTGCATCAACTTCATCAGGGTCAGGATTTCTTCCCAATCTGCAGCTTGTGTACATTTTCCACATGCCACAGAATTTTGCTTGCAGTACTTTGTCACAATTTTAATAATGTCAGAAACCCACTTTACTAAAGTCAAAAAATTCTCATTATAGCTATATTTTTAGAGCAGCTCTCTGACCATGGTTTAAACCTTTTTATTATTAGCCAACAGTTATTATTCCTAACAGTTCTCCACTTTATATTAATGGAAGGGAATCTTAGCAAAAGCATCCCCTCACACACACGCACACACTGTATTTTCAACGGCACCCACACAAGTTGACTCAAGTTCTAGACTTCAGGGTCATTGACGGACACTCAGCTACTGCTTTGATCAAAAAAGGCATAGACTGCTATAGACAAAAAAGGATATGTCAAAGGAAATAACATGCAGTTAAGAACAAAAGAACAGAAAAGCCCCACCACTAAAAACAAAAACTTTTTGTACCAGAAACAGATTGAAAACAGAAAGAAAATTAACATTTAGGAATAAAAAAGCCCATTCACTGTTGATGTTAAATACAACACCCGCGGAGATAGAAGCTGGGTTTATTTTTGATAGCAGCATAAACACTAAAAACGAGCCAAAAGCATTTAGAAAAATAARGTTGCAGTACAAAGGCTGAGAATGATGAGAGAAATTTTGCTTTTAGTCGTAACCTGGAAAACCTTTTCTACGACAAGACCTCCTTCCAGTATAGTCACAGTCCTGTCTAATTACATTATTAGTTATAAAAAGGCCACCCAAACTGTTTCTGCTTTAGAACGATGGCAGGTTCTCGATCCTACACTTCAAAGGCAATGGAAAAAAACTAAYACATCATGCCAAGGACCTACACTAAACTTCAGTCTTCCATTCTCTGGCCTAGTCACGCACTTCCCCAATTATTCTAGTAAGGACATAAATATTCCCAGAAATATTTGGCTACTTGTCACGGGTACACACAAAAATTTTCATCACATATACCAGATCCTATTCATAGGATGGAATAAACAGCCGATTTCTCATTTGGTTCACTATGCCTCCAATCTCAGTAATGCATAAGTCCTAACTACACCACTTCTATCCTTACAAGGAAGGAGGCATCACTGGAACAGATCTCAACAAAATCCCAACCCAAGAAGTGTTTTTTCCTCTGAATACTGGAATTTAGAAGATAGGGTGTCTGAGACAATGTTTTAATACACATCACTGCATTTTACCAGCTTTATAAAGATTGACAAGCAGAGGAACACATGTTGAAATGTGCTTTTTAATTTTTTTTTTTTAAGCCCAGGCCTCTTGTTTTCTTAATAACTGATATAAAACTGTAAATAACTCTAAATGGCTGTAAATTGCACTTCTAAAATTGCAGCCCTACTTGGGTTCAATCACACATGGTGTAACTCCTGTTCTCAGCTGAAGCTAAGTCCTCCTCAGTGCATGCAGAATYTCTAGTAACTGCATCACTCACAACCTGAAAGTTTCTCCCACTTACCTGGATCCAGTTTTGCAAGCTTTTCAAGCTAATCCTCATCCTATCTCTAAATAGATCTCTGGAATGCTACCCTACAGAGCCTGCTCTAGGGCCTGGCAAGCACTGCAGTGCATTTCAGGGTATGATTCCTCCTCCTCAGTGCCCGAGTTTCCCCTATCCCATTTTCTCTCTTTTGCTTCTAGTCTAAAGACAAACATTCGTTCACATTCAAAACAACATTCGTTCACATGCGGCAAAGTATTAGCAAGGATCCTCTCGGATGCGAACACTGAATAGGGCACACAGATCTGCCAACTTGTGCTCATCATCCTTGTTTTGCAGCACAGGTTCTAGATTAAGTACCCTTTACCTTTACACAATCATCTGCTTGATATCCACTTGATATCCATGATTTTTTTTTTTTCTCCTCTTTTCTCCTCTCTTAAACAAATACAGATCTTAAAAGCATTTTTTTTTTCCAAACAAAGCTCTTTGTTGCATCATGCCACAGATTAAGCAGTTATTAGCTGTGGGCCAAACAAAAATGAAAGCAGAATATACGATGAAGCTCTGCAAGCTGTGATCAGGTGTAGACATAAACCAGAAGGTAGATTCTGACAGCTAGGACAAAAGTGGGAAGCTCAACAAACTTGGAGATGGCATGTGAGAACTACCGAAACACAAGCCCCCCTAATCAACTTGTGCAGTACCCTCACTAGAAAAGACAGAGCCCACATTGAAGTAAAATACAGTGATACTTACAACCCCGCAACGTGGCGAGAACCCACACCTAAGCCCCAGCACAAACGCGTGGATACGCCTTCAGAACACGAATAGCCATACAGGGCCACACACAGTTACACCTATCAGGCGCAATGCTCATCCTTGTAAAGACTCTCCTAGGGCTGATACCATCTCTCTCTTTCTCATTCGTCACCCTGACTCCTCTCTCCACATCCTGAAAAAAACATCCTGAAGAAAAATTCAATCTAACCTTGGCAAGTTTTCACTGCTGACTTCCCTACCCTACCCCCAGTCCACTCTCTGCAATTCACTACTCAGTTATCTGGCCTTTGATTTAAATGAAGTTTTACAGACACATTTTTAGTGCCTCTAGGTTTTACTACTTGCACAGTCACCCTGCAAAGTTAAACGATTTTTTTGGTACATGCTTACTCTTTCTGAATGCAGCTTTAATCCCCTCTCTATCTATTTTTATGCTGCTTAGATTATAACTCTTAACTTTCACCTTCTGCTCTCTATGCCTTTTTTCTACAGAAGGCAGATGACCTCACAACTTTCCACTTTTTCCTGTATCCTTTGGCATTCTACTTTCCTAATTTTTACTAGGGAATTTTCTCAAAAGTTAAAAATAAATAACCAACCAAGCAAATGTAGCTAGAGAGAAGAGTGGCTCCGGATTTTCTTTTTATTATTATTATTTTTGGCATGGAATTGTTTTCAACTTCACTCTCATCATTACAGATGAGTTGCATYCTCATATTTCAATATTTGCTTCAAAACACTTCACATTTGCAAAACATTATCGTYGCTTATCACCCCTCAAAATCCAAGCCTCTGCTGTGGAAAACACTCAAGCACTTGCCAAGCTTCAAAGCATGCAAACAATCACATTAAACATGTGATCAATAGCACTGTAATTAAAGTACATACAAATATTTATTTTTATAGGGCCTTGATTAGAAAGGTGTAAAAATATCTTTTTGTTTTGTAAACTCTACTCCCTTTTAAAATTCTCTGAATTCTTGTTATTATCTCGTTCTCACGAGCWCTATGAGACTAATCTCACATTTGAATATAGCTCTTTCGGAAAGATTTGTAAAATACATGTCTCATACCACTTTCTTTTTTCCTTTCGGTGCTCCTATTCAAAGTCTGTCCTCGGATACCTTTGCACAAATCCCATTAACTTTAGTATGTATGTCTAAAGGCAGAATTTGAAACCTGTAAAGAACTGGGTCACTGGACAATGGATACTTCTTGAACAGAGATTTCTTTTTTTGAGTTATAACAAGAGGAAAATAGCTCTTCCCTCCAGCACCATGAGAACATTCCCATTTGTCTATAAACAACACTAAACAGCTGAAATTTGATACGCTACATTTTATCCTTGCTCACTTAGGATTTTCCCTTTATTACAGCTAATAGCCATTTAGTTCCCACTGTAGCATTTGTAGGTGCTGCTGTACCATCCAAGCATGCGGTCCCGAGGGGCTGCCTCACTGCAGGCTTCAGTGTCCGCTTCATTGCTCTCAAGCATAAAACCAGTGACTATCAGTAACTTTTTGTAAAGCCTTCCTCATTTTTTTTTGAGGGTTTTCCCCTCCTCCACAGAACACCTGCAAATTGTTTTCACATGTTGGTCGTATACACCAGCTTCAGCATTGTTTCTCTTTTTCATTTAATAGTGGTAGCAAAATGTTTTCATCAGATGCACAGGATACAGTATAACCATGTAAGAGACTTCTAAGTAGTAAAATCACTACTGGAAGTGATTTATTTAAGAATTTTATCCTTGTTGTGAAATACTCTCCAGAGAAATACTCTCCAGAAATATCAATTACTTAATACAAGTTTTCTCAGTATTAATGTCTTACATTTGTATACTCTCCTCCTATGATTGGTAAGATTCCTGTCCTGTACTTGCTATACCATACAACCTACGCAGTAGTTAAAAATAGGCCTACATAACCTTGAGAATCTGACCAGTCAGGAGACAGAAAGAGACTGAACAAGCAACTAAGAAGTATTCAGAAGTTAACAGTGACTTTCCTTTCCACTTTCCCTTTCCCTGAATGGATATATACTTTACCAGGGTACATTTAAATCGTCAATGTCTTTTCAGAAGAAATCCAGAGTAGATGCTAGCAAAACACACCTTATATTTTCAAACCCACTCCCAACATTCAGACTTGTTTGTGCTCATGTTTCTGCTTGGAGGAGAGTTCACTGCACGGAGCGCAGGCTTGGGAACTCTGATGCCAGCTACGCTGCTGGTGTGGCGCCTTACCTCACACAAGGTGCATCATCCAGCTCGGCTGCTGCATCTTGGAAGTCTCGTTTCCTCAGTGCTTTCCTCAGTTGTCTCTGGCACACTGAGAGGATTCAAGMACACAGCACAAAGTCATAAATAGTTCTACATAAAAGAATGGCTGCAAAACAGACATCATTCCTATCACAGCTTTTTATATATACACTCACACATACACACACACACAAAACTATACATAATCTTTCTATGCCTGTATTTTGTCCAAAGAGAAACAAAAAGCACATTATAATCATAATAACTTTTAGCTCGTATCAAAGTAATTCTAATTCCAATTTCACAATTCAGTTCCCCACCACTTATTGAGCATATTTACAACTATAAACTCATATTTTCTCCTTTTTATTCCATAAAGCCAAAAAAGTTGATATGCACCAACTTTTTCTTCCCAAATCTCAGATGTTCCTGTTAAATTCATATCCTTGTATTGTTGTAATATCAGAACTCTTCCAATCCCCTGTAYTCTAAATTAACCCACCAGTCCCCTTTCCTCTGTGTTTTTGCCCTTGGCAAATTACTAGCCCCAGGGAAAACTCAAAAGAAGCAGGATTTCATAAAACACACAGCCCAGACCTCTGCTGAAAATATCTTTCTTCTGCCTCTGTAAAAGCTTCACTCTCCGAGATGCTGTCTCCTGCAGATTTTTCTTTTCTCCTTGCTGCATTTCCAGCCCCCTTGCGGAGTCATCTCTTCCCATTCCTCCAGCATCTTTCCTCTGGCCTACTTTTACATTTTATCTTTATTTGAGATAAACTAAAACATCCTCTCTTCACAAGGGCTTAGACCAGTCCTTGCTTTTCCTGCAAGCATTTTCTYGTCCCTTCTCTAGAAAAGGCCTGATTTTTAAGGGAACACAGGTGATTCAGGTAAGCTCTTGATTGTTTTGGAAAATCTTAATTCTACATTTGGCAGGAAAGAAGAAATGAGATTCCTTAGATTTGTTTCTCCTTTTAACCCATTTTGTGACGTCCCTCCTTAAACACCATGTTTGTTACAGAAGCAGAGCTGTATGTGACCACGTAGAACAACGTGCGCGTTTTAGGCGCAGCCTCGTGAGAAGCAGGCAAACYGCAAGCCCTGTTTCAACAAGCTGGAGCTCTTGTTGCACAGTCAGTCACACACAGGTGCTTTTGGTTCCACTCTGAATGCTGCAAATTGCTCTTTTGGAGGAAAGCTACTGCATCAGTTCAGCGCTCAGCTCTCTGGATCCGAGGGCCTTTGGGCCCCCTTGAGCACAACATAATGCTCACTGATTATCTTGGCATGGAGCAACTGTCTCTGGTCTTTATACAAAACTGTTTTTGAAAGTGGGAAAAGATGTAAGAGATTGCCATGGGCTCATACACTGAAAGCTGAGTTTAAAAAGGCCCTTAAACTAAATATTGGACAGAAATTCTGAACTCCTCTGACAACAAGCTCTGGAAACCTTCATCACTTACACTGACCYGCGCATGCCAAGTCTTAAAGGATAAATTTAAAAAAATATTTTTTCAACAAATTAACGGTCAAATATCCTCAAACTCAGATTTAAGGATCCTGAGGCACTGGATGCTGAGACAAAATCATAAAAGTTTTCGTAAGAGATATGCAAATTATATATARAGGAAAGCAACAGAAGCCCCAGAATGAACCCTCCCAGCTCATACTTAAAGGTTTTGGCAAGTTAACCCTTCTCCAGAGTTTTGAGCACGTTACTCTGCGCTCTCTCCAGCCTAAGAGCAGTGCCCGTGGCAGACAGGGCCCGCTGCAATCCAGGGATGAGGGARAATTACCACAAGGGAGTGGGAAGTTAACGCCAACACGAGGCTCCGGTCGATTTTTGCCTCTATCTGTGCGGGGGGGGAGAGGAAGAAAAATGGAGCCAGCTGCTYCCCGCGCTGCTGACGAAGCCCAAACCGCCGCGCGGCCCTGCASGCCCTCGAAGTCACCTCGTCGCAGGCAACCGCCGAGGAAGCGGTGCGGCAGGAGCCGCGCCTCGCGGGCGAAGCGGCGCTGCCAGGTGCGCGGCGCCGCTGCGCGCCCCGCCGCCTCACGCACCTGCCGCCGCGCGCCCGCCGCCCACGGCGTTTGCGCGGGGACGCGCTCCCAGGTGCGGCGGGCAGCGCTACGCAGAATTCGCAAGGAGGACTAACCTCGCGGACGGGTTTACGTAAGTGACGTCCGTAGGTGCGGCCTCGGCCTCCTACCCGCGCAGGGCGCGACGCTCCCTGCGCCGCAGGAAACGCTCTCCCGCGGGGAGACCGCGCAGTTTACGCCAGGCGCGGTGACCTGCCCAGTCCCAGGTAGGAAACGCGACGGGCAGAGCCGAGCGGCCTTACGCTGATTCCGTAAGGCGGCGTCGGCCGCGAGCAGGGAGGAAACGACCGGCTCCGCAATTGGCGCAGCCTCCCGGCATCCCCCCTTCCCCTTACGCATTTGGCGTAAGGCTCCGTCTCAGGTGCAGGGAAGGGGCGGGCTCACGTTGCCCGGCAGCCGCAGCCTATGGGCGCGCCGGGCGCCGTCACGTGCCGCAGCCCCGCTCGCCGCTGCGGAGCTGGAGGAGCTGCCGGGGCCGCGGGGCCGCGCCGGGGCCGGGGGGGCTGCGCCGGGGCCGCCGGCCAGCGGGGTAAGCGGCGGCGGGAGCGGGAGGGCTCCCCGCGCGCCCCCGCGGGGCCGGGGCGGCCGGGGAGGGAGGCAGCGGCCGCCGCTCCTCCCACTGCACCGGGCACTGCGGGAAGGAGCAAGGGCAGGACGCGCCGCGGGGGGGGGCGCGGGGGGCTGCCGTTGGGGACGGCCGTTAGAGCCGTTAGGCTGCGGGAGGGGGCGAGCGGAGAGAAAGGAGGGGGGAACCGCTCCCTGCAGCGGCCGTTGCGGGGAGCGGCCCCCCCCCCCTCCTCTCCGTCCCCCCGCGGCCGCCCGCGCGCGGAGCCGCTACCTGTGAGCGGCGCAGGTGGCCGCGCGCGGCGGGGCGGCCGCGCCCGCCGCATCCCAGCCGGCTGCGGGCTCCCACCCGCCGTCCCGCACCGCGACGGCCGCGGGTCGGCCCCGCCGCGCTGCCCGGAGGCCCCGGCGCCTCCCAGGCCACCCCCGAAAACAACTTCAGCCTTTGGGTATCTTTTCTTCTTACCGGAGTATTTGCATCGTTCCGGGTTCTGGCGGTCGCTGACCTGCTGCTTTCTGTGGCCGCGGGATCCTCAAAGAGGCGGTTGAGGAGGCAGGAGGACTCGGAAGGGCAAAACTTGAGTTTTGGGTAAAAATAGAAATGTGCATTATGTAGCTAAATGTCTTATTATTTATTTACATGGCCCTGAAAATGGTGCCGCGCAATTTACAGAAAGTAAGAAGAAAATGTCCTGCTCCAAGGAGTCTGCGTTCCGATAATTTGGGCACAGAAAACAGCATATGAAAAATCTGTAAAATGGTGGAGTCCTGGACATGTCTGAATTTTTTGGTAACTATAATGCTATAGTTTATTAACGCAACCTATAAGGTGGAAGTTGCCTATTTTGAAGAAGACTATAGTTTTTACATGCGTTTAATGTAAAAAAAAGACTCAAGTAGATATTGTTTCCAGAAAAATAAGCTGTTTCAAATCYGTAGTCCCAAAAAAAGATTTGCAGAACTTTAAATTAATTTAAAATGGCGGTGCTTACACAATTCTGTATTGTAGTGCATTTTTACAATTGGGCCTTGCAGGATGAAGACAAAATCAAACTCATTTCCTTCRTTCATGCAGAATAATTTGGCATTACAGCAAAGAAAGGAGGAAGAAGGACTGCTTGCAAATTTGGGGGTTACTTTGTTTATATTTTTTTAAGATGTGATAATCATTTAAGAGAGACCCAAAGGAAGCAATTGTGGAGGCAGCAGGCCTGATGTTTGCCAAGAGGAAGGAAGGAAGATGAAAAGTGCTGCCTATACCTGAGGAGGGAAAAATGCCTTAAAAACATGAAATATAAAAGCTTTTGGGAAAGGGAAGGGAAGGAGGGCCCGTCAATGTCTCTATTTTGATTATATTGCTCTGTTCCTTTGTTTTCTCTGCAAGGTGGTTGCTCCTAGTCTCTAAAAATCAAGAGTCTTTTTTAAGCATTTAAAACCTCTGGGTCCTAGATGGCTAAAGGATGGTTGCAGTTATTTCTTGCCAGTGTGAAAAGGAAAAGAAAAGCCATGTCAGCAGCTCGGTGCTGGCTCTAGATTCCACGGATTTCTTGGTCATTTCTGAAAGTTGGATTTGTCTGTGAAAGTTTTTGGCAAGTGTCATTTGTTTCTGTCCAAAACTTTCCAATGCTTTTCACGTGCTCCGTGCTGCAGTTGAATGAAAGGAGAGATAGGAAAAAGAATAGGAAAAGATTACTAATAGTAAGGTTTTAATATCTTCAGTGTTCTGTTTCTAATAATCATGTCATTGATCGTGTAAGCCTAGTGCTATTTTGGCATTGCTGGCAGAATCTTTGGTCCCTGCAGATTTTCTCAGCCCTGTTTTTCTGAAGGGATTATATTTGCATAGGCTATTCATTCCCACTAATGGTTATTATTGAACCATTGACAATATTGTAATCTCTTCACAAAATAGATGCTGATGAAACTGGCCCTTGCTGCAAGGAGGCTAAGCATGAGATAGAAACACGGGCTTAATCCATGGGAGGAACGGGAGGAAAAGTCTATCTCACAGCACTGGGCAGGTCTGGGGAGCCCCAGGTGTGAAGGGGCGGCCTAATCCAGCTGCATRGATTTGGTTGGAAGAAGGAATTCCAGACAGTTGGCCTTGTAACAAAGGTATAGGAGCAAAGGGGAAGAAAGTGTATGCCAATAAAAAGATGCAAAGAAGACAGCAGCACAGATAGGCAGATGGTTAAAGCAAAGAGTCTTGACCTAGCTAAGCAAAGGATAGAGGGCCATGCGGGAGAGAAGTGGATGAAAGCAAAAGGCAAAACCTTCCCAAACAACAGAGACATGTTTAAACTTTGAATAGGTGGATTTGGGGAAGCCTTGCTCCTGACTAAGGCTGAATCTTGTTTCTGTGAATTTTCATTCAGTAATGTGATGCTTAAGGTTACAAGGCTCTTTTGTTTTGAATGCCCTCAGTTTACGTTCCTCCAAGGTCTGTGGTGGGATGGGACTGTTTTTTTGTTGTTTTTTTTTCTTGTACTTTCTCTCGCCTGAAAAGTGAATCCTGTTTGGAAATGGGGAAAGGGAGGGGTGAACTAATCCAAGCTGGTTCATGTTGTGAAAAAGCCTTACTGTAGAATCATAAAGGCTCCACTTTTTCCACAGAATGGAAGTTCAGCTGGAAGCAGCTGAACTTTGAAACTTGGCATGTAAATAGAGCTCTTTGAAGAGCACGTCCATGGCAGGAAAAAGGGGAGAAGGAAATAGCCCTGGCTGGTTAACAAGCTTATGAGCATGTAGAAAGTTACTGTGAGCGTGCTCACTGACGTATCTGTGAAAACATTCAGCAGAGGTTTGCAGTCCTGTCCTTGGCCGTGGGGATGTGCACACCTCAAAGTGGCCGCAGTGTCTGAGCRCAGATAGGAGGCTGCTGTTTGAGCATCTCTGCCTGGGATGGGCCGGGAGCAGCCTCGGCAAGTGACCCAGAGGTGTTCCGCAACGTGCGGGGCAGGCTGGATCGCTGCGGCGCTGTCTGCATCGTTCCTCGGGTAACCGGCGCTGAGGCGAGCTGGGCTTTGGGATGAGTGTGGCCATGCCAACAAAACGCTGCAGCGGGAGGTTTTCATCTCTGTAACTTCCTTTGCCTTGAGGTAGGCGAGGGAGGGCTTTTTTGTTGTAACCTGCACAAGARGAGCCCTTGACTGATAGTGTCCTGGACTTGCTATGAACTGAGCAATATTAGCAAGTAATTCGGACTGTGCATGAAGCAATTATGAAATTAAAGGGAAAAAAAGCAATGTGAAAACTGTGGTTACAGAATTAAAATAGAAGTGAAATTCAAARAATTTTTAAAATTCTTCTAGAAATCATAGTTTACATTTCAGTATGTTTATTGTACTTATAGTGTGCTTTTAACAAAGACAAAATTTGTATTTCATAGTTAAGGAAACAAGCAAAAGGTGTCCTCAAATGTTTACTTATTTGTTAAAAGCATCAATTAACACTAACTACAAGATGAGAGACTTTTTATTTTCTGTTGTACCGTCTTGGTACTTCTGTAGTTTTTCTTTCTTATGTGCAAGTCTTTCACTGAATAACGATAACAGAAAACAGATAAAATGTCATATACCGTGTAAACTTGCAGGGAGCGTCTCCTTTAACTTTCTTGAAAAACTTCCAATTAATGTCCTCTTAAGAAAAAAGCATGCATAGGAATATTTTGAATTATATGGTCTAGTTAACATAAGCTTTTTGCATTTGGATTTTTGGACTGTATTTTATAGCTAAATTACCTTGTGCTTTTGTTTGTCTTATTCCAAACATCATGGAAGGAAAGAGAACTGAGAGAATTCTTAGGCCCCACTTCATCTTGGTCTGTTGCCTTGTATTCATACTTCTGCTTTGCAATGCGTATACTGACCTTTCTTTTAATTTCCTATGCAGTACAGGAATGTAGACAAGGTGCTSGTTATAGGAGAAACCTAAGAAAAAATTCCGAGTATGTCATTTGTTCTGCTGTTACTGAGAGGTATGTAAAGCATGGTACTGGGCTGCTCTTTCCCTCATTCTCTGCTAGCTAAAGCCGCGAATTCTGAGACTAATCTTGTATGTGGATTTTCCATGCAGCTGAGTGGGGCTGCTGTTACTGGACCATCTGCACGGTTGCTGATTGGTTTCTCAAGTAATAAAGGTCATGGATTATTAAAACCCATGGCCTCATTGTTTTATTTCATTGATTATTCTGCAGCTATGCAAAATATAATTTCTCTTTTGTAGTAAAGTGATTTTGTAACTTGCAGAGAAATTAAAGCTGTGAATGGATGTTGAAGAGGATTAGTCTTATGAAATCAAGTTGCTAACTCATTTTGTGAGATCTCTTGGATTATGGAAACTTAAGTGATCTTGCTGAATGGGTTGATTTAAAGCAGTTCTTTCATGTTGTGGTTTGGCATATTATTTAAGAGCCTCAAGATGCTACTTGTGATTGACATAACAAAATGTAAATTACATGCTGTTTTACTAGGCTCTAATTTATCTGTCGTAAGGTTTGTGTACCAGTAATACACAGCTCTTACAGCAGTGTTTCTCTTCCAAGTAATATCTACATAGGGAAATAAAATTACACTTAATTGTATGCTTAAAAAATAAAATGGAATTGGGGCATGTCTGGTTATCACAATAAATTTTGCTGCTTCACATTCTTCTTGTGCATCCACTTTGCTGCTGTTTATCTACTATTGAAAAATTAAATGTTTGAACATGCAATTGGGAAGAACAGTCTCTTGGTAGTGGGCAACTTGTTGGTGGACAAATGGAAGGTGAGCCAGCAATGCACCGTCGTGGTGAAAAAGGCCAGTGGAACGGCGGGCTGCGCCGGGCACAGTGCGCGGGCCGGCCAGCGGCACAAAGCCCTGGGCAAGCGGCAGGACGTAAGGCTACTTGGGGGTTGGTCCAGGTGATGTCCAGAGGTCTGGATTCTGACTCGAATGAAGCTTGGACTCACCGTGGTTGCGTCACAGACTTCTGACTTGGCTAGGTTGGCAGTGAGATCTCGGATATAATCGCAGAGCTCTGCTGGAGTTGTTTTATAAACATGTGTGATGCTGATCCTTAGAAAACTTGGATTTCTACTCCTCATCTACATCCGAGTCTAATCTCTCCCTTTACTCTCTTAGGTCATTAGCTCTGCAGAATGTGAGGATAAAACATAGATGCCAAAGAATTGAATTTTTCTTCCCTTCTTTTCCACCTCGAAGAACATATTTTTCGAATCATGGATTCTTAGAATGATTGTTGTCTTTTCAGAGAGCTAAAACTGAGTAAGCAAATCAGCACCTTCGTGCTTCATGATCTCTTGGCTTGATGCCTACCTGATTAGGTCTAATGATTCAACAGAAAATGATGATTATGGGCAGCACTTGGCCTCTTTGGGGGTTTAGCTGATTTACCTAATTTTACTGATTTACCATGATTTTATTTTTCTGTCTTAAGTTTCTCTATAAAGGCCTGAAAAATTTCYGTGTCACTAAAAATATTAGTTTAAAACCAGTAATATATTGCTGTATATTGCTAAGTTCAGTACGATGACAAGTACTCTAGAAAATCCAGGAAGCAAAGCAAATACCAGCAGGGAGACAGTGCTGATAACTTCATTGGTTTTGGTGGGTGAGGGTGAAATTGATGGCTGCCAAAAATATGAGCTCAACGAAGTAGCTCGATCTGCTCTGAGCCCACATCTGTACACACCTCCTCCATCACTCCAGATGGCCAGGAGGCTGAAGAGTGAACACAGTTGTCTAAATTCAAGTAAGAGGAAGGAATCATGACTCCCACCTTGAGGCAAGTAACCTCCTGTAATTGGGATATATTTATCAAAGATTTTGGTTTAATTCTCAGCCTAGGCAAATTATATAAAACCTGACACATTCGTATGTGCCAGTTAAATACTCTTTTTAATACATATATTGCTTTGTTTTGAAAGGTGGGTGGTGGCAACCAGGACTCTTCATTCTGTTCAAAACTACTCTGCCAAGGAACAAATTGGATTTAGAGCTTTTCTTTGCATGTTTATTCCGTAACTGCATATCAATAGAATACTCTTCCATTTTTGATTTCGCAGACTTTATTTTAAAAAAGAGTAACTGTCACTATCTAAATAGTAACAATGCTATTTGAATCAATAATGTCAAAAGGCACACAATATATTTTTTTCTTTAGGTTTCTTTTCTGCTACTATTAGCACGTGAAAAAGACTGTCGTGTTTGTAGGTGCATTATTTCCCTACAGTTGTCTTGCATCTTTTGGAGGAATATAATCATTTTTTTTCTGTTTCACTATAAGATAGAGGATGTGTGTTAGAGCAGATAGCTGGGAGTCAACATTAGATAAGCAGTTATGTCTTGACCAAAAATCTGGGATTTTTTGGGATGTGACATCRTATAATACAAAACAGGAACAGTTTGCCACATGCATTTTTGGTATATCTCTGATTAACATTGATTGCAGACTGTGATTTACCTGTGCTTTAGACTGCATTTCTGGATGTCTTGATTATGCAGCCTTTCTGAATGATTTTGAAGTTCAGCTATATATAGTGCTGTTCCCCTCTTTCACCAGAAGGATCTGAGGCTTCCTGCCCCTTTCAGAAATTAATGAGCAAATTGTGTTGTTTAACTTCTTGCTGTGGGTCAGGAGCCTGAGCTTCGTGCCAAGTTTCAGCATAAAACAAAGACTGCAGAGCCAAGGGAAAAACTTTTTAAAAGACTATTCGTAATCAGCCACTGATAAAGCTACAACTGTTGAGCTACTGTGAMTTACTAAAGCAAATCCTTAAGAGGGAAATGAGATATGGCCAKCCTTAGACAGTAGGCAGTAAATTACAGTTCTTAGTTGAAAAGTATATCAAATGCATAAATGTGATATTCTATTCTCCTTTATATGGTTTCCACTTTAGCATTAGAAGAGCTTTCTGTTTCAAATGCATCTGCTTTTTCTGTAGCTGGAGAGTGGCATGCTTCCGCTTGGCTTCCCGCTGAGAAGCTTCCACTTGTGCTCTCAGCGATGCAGTGTGAGGACAGTGTCGGTGTCTAACAGCATTCCAYGCTCAGGAGCCGCAGCAGCAGCACACAGAGGTGCAGCTGGCCTTTCTCTAAAGGCTCATGTCAGTCATGCTGTGACAGCACGTCCACAGAACATCTTGTGATGGCTCCACGGAGTTCCATGACACTTTGGAGCAAAACAAGCACACTGCTTGTATCAAGTATCAAGGATGAGGAGGTTTCCAAACAGTGCATARAGAAACAGGCAGATACAGAGTTAAGGTAAACTGATCGGGATCAGCAGGTTACCTATAGATAGATAAAGTCCAGGTGAATGTGTCAAAAGTTCCTTCAGTACTCTTCTGTTGATTTTTTTTGTAGTCGGTGCAGTGTTTTAACATCCTTATAGTAATGCTTCGCCGTTGCTGTAGAAGCTGTTGGAATAGAAGTCTTCCTTACAGTTCTCCTTCCTAAGAATTGCTTGAGGAGAGCTCATCTGGGCACAGGATATAAATTGCARTGTGAAAGAAAATAATAAATGTTCCACTGAAATCTTTATTTTCATATAAACCCCTCAGCTAGTTTCTTCCTGCTCCCCTCCCCGGCCCCCCATTCATAAATGTTTGATCTGTGTGTGGTGTTCACAATGAAGGAGTTTTCTCTTGCCAGAAGAATAGAGTTGCTTTTTGTTTGCGCTGGGCACTACTGAATCTCAACAGCTCACTGGTTTTACTGCCAGTTTAAGCAGGTGCAACTTGTTTCAAAAAGTGCCCTTTACCCCCATCACACACAGTAGCAACTCGCATGCACAASGCATAGAAGATTCTTTTTTTGTTGTTTTGGCTGAGGAGTACTGGGATTTGCTGTTYTTTCCCTGTCTTTCCTTCTTTGCTGTTTCCATGTCTGCTCCTCCTGTGTTAATGTTTAGAATATCTCCTCGACAGTTTTTTGTGTTTGTGCTACATTTGTTTTGGGATATGGGATAGTAATTGGATAGCATGGGTGCATGAAAAATAGTAGATTTTCTTTAGAGTTCAGAAACTTGGAACAGATCAGAAAACTGGCAACCTTTGTACTGTAAAAGGACTCTATAGTGTTCACCTACAGAAGTGGGTAGACAGAACATCACTGATGTTGGAGTGACAGAAAGAAAGTGCCTATAGCTACTGCTATTGAGAAAGCAAATCTCTTCCGTTCGTCATGAGGTGGTGAAAGCCTCCTGTTCTCATTCTTGTACAGAAAGAATATATTTGGGGTGGGAGGGAAGAGACAAAGGTCTTTTCTTAGTGCAGCCATGTAAAACCAGCATCTACCTCAGGGATTAAGGGTGTAATGTTTTTGAAGTATTGCAAAATTCTTGGATGCGAGTAGCTTTGTTTAGATGATGGTTTTTTGCTCTCTATAAAAACACTCTGAAGTTYGATGCTGTAATCAAACTAGACGTTACGACGTAGTATGTTCTAGCAGCTGCTATTAAGTCCAACCAGAGAGCTGTGATGTGCCAGAGGTTAGCGATGGAGCCTAGAGCAGTACTGTCTGTTTACCGGCAGATGGAGGAGTTGATTTCCTTGGTTTGTAATCTCTGAGTGAAACCATTCAACTTAATGTTCATGGTACTGCAAGAAACCTTTTGAGTGGTGCAGAGGCAGTGCTTCTGTGCCAGTTGCTTCTGTATAACAGACTAGTGACACTTGCATGCTTTGTTAAATATCKCGATGCAATATTTGAGTGACATCAGAGAGTCTAGAAATGTCATATATTCTGCTCATAGTGAAGTGGAAGTACCTACCACAACCGCTTCGAAAAYGAGTCGGCCCGGGAGTTAATGTAGTTACATAAATAGTCTTATTAAGAAAAATATGCTGATCCTGCAATGGAGATAATTTTGATTCCTGTACTAGCTTTTAATTTTCATTATAATATTCCAAAAAGATAAATCACTGTACTTTTGTTCTCAGCATAGAGATAAGAGAAATGTCTCTGCCATTTGTCTGAAATCATGTGTTGAAAGACATGACTTTTTGTCTAACAGTTTTGCAGAGTAATAGGACACAATATGATTTGGATTACAGAACACTCATGCTGGGTCAGTTTGCAACATGCCAAGTTATAATTTGCTGTTTCTAAAAAATTTAAAAGCAAACATTTGAATGCCTGCAGAAATCATCATTCTAAATTTAACTAGCAGATTTTTGTCTCAGTAAAACATGGAACTGTCTGTTAGTATTTGTCCTTTGAATTCTAGGAACTATTTTTTCTTCTGTTAAGATTCTATTCTGGTGGTTCTGGCATCCCCTTCCTTGTCCAGTAGCTTATGAGCTGAAAATGCTTCAGAGAAAAACTCTAAATGAAAAAATGTTAGCTAAGTTTAATAATTTCCTTTATATTTCTCTTCAAGAAAAGCCTTTTGGAAAAAACAACTCATTATTTGCTGCTTTTGAGGAATTAATTAAAGTTGTCTATCTTTTAAAAATGGTTCTAGAGGGCTTCTGAATGCTCTTTTGCATTTRCGTGTAGAATTTCCAAAGATAGTGATTTTTGTTTCCACAATGAAAGTGACATCCAAAGTGCACAGAACAGCTCATAGAACAGCAGAAGTAGGTGACACTTCAATACACAAACATTATGTACTTTAAGTATCCAGAGGTTCTGCTTCTCATTAACAAAAAAGTTACTAATCCTTTTGGAGTTGAATCTTATTGCAACTGTGGAAGAAGCTAGATTAAAAGCATTAGAACTTGACCTACTTTCAGTTATTGATGCWTTGCCTTTGAATGCTGTTTTTGAAAGATCTTGAAAGATCCTGAAAGGTTCTTGCAGATGTGCTAAAGCAGGGAGACTGGGAGCCGTGCAGAAGCTACCGCGAGTAGACAGGATTCTGCTCCTCTGGGCCCATGGGATGGTATGGGCTGTATCTGCAGAACTGTAACAGCGAGTACTTCAAAAAGAGGAGGCTTCTGTTTCTGAAGAATCCTAGGCTCATAGTTGCAGTGTTTCCCTTTCAGACACTTGTGTGGCATTATCTGTTGAGATACTGAGCTTCAGACTTATAATCTGAGAGACAATAGACTGAGACAAGGCAGAATAATAGAGAAACACTGAAAATAACTGGGTTGGATATGAATGAGAGATGGCAAGAAAAAGAGAGGAGGAAAGGAGCTGAATCAAGAAGCTAAAAATGAAGGACACGAATGTGAAGGAGAATACAGGGGAAGAATAAAAGGCAATCCTGATTTTTAGTGAAGAGCTTTACTATTCCTGCATTACCTGAGTGAATGCAAACAGGCAGAAAAGCCAACTTTTTATGATTACCTTATGTTGTGAAGTCRTCTCCTTGGAAAAGGTTGTTCTTGGGGAGCAAAGCATATTTTTACTTTGGAAAGCAGACAGTGGAAAGAATGAGATTTTTGAAAGTAGAAGTACATATCTCTAAAGCTTTCATAAAGTTGCTGGAAAGTAATGGCTTGCTGCTGAGTGGCTGAGAAAATTCTTGATGGCATGGTACTAAAATGCAAATAAGAATTAATGTGATTCTGGATCTCCAGGTTCTCTTTTCGAAGACCCAAGCATGTGTTTTGGTACAGATGTATTCATACAGGCAGACTTGTTTTTCTGTCATCTCTGTCAATGTTTTTTAAAGACATATAGAAACTTTGGTCTCTACTTTCTTCAGGATGCTGACGTGTTTTCTGTGTTTTCAGGCGGTACTCCCTCAGAGGTTTGTTCCCAGAAACAGGATTTTAGCTTTTACTTTTAATTTCAAATTACACAAACAGCTTTTTGCATCTGCCCACAACCATCACCTCCATAGGCAATGCCTTCCATTCTATGGCTTTATTAATGCTTTATCTCCTCTTTTTTAGGTCATTAAGAATAATGAAAATAATTTGAAAATTCACATACCTGTCAATGATCATGTAACCTTAGCCTAAACTGACGTTATCTAGGTTGTGTGTGTTGCAGTATCTGTGTTTAGGTTAGGATAGTAGAAGTCATCTTGATTATGGTTTCTTACTGTTTATTTACATGCCTTTGAGTGACTGTTTCTGTGATTAATGTCTAGACTTAATTCATTGTTATTCTAAAGCTTAGTTTCCTGTTTGCTCAGAGTAAAACGTGTCTGAATAAATTTATTCTGTGCACACAACTTCTAAGAGCCTCAAGCCAGCGTTGTCTGTAGGACAGTGAGCACTCGTCCGGAGGATGCTCGGAAGATGAGGAGGGTTCACTATACCCAACCCAAAGCTTTCCGAATCTTAGAGAAGCTTTGTTAACCTAGAGTCTTTGACAAGATATTCTTTGTCAAAGTATCTGGCTATACAGGAARTAATAAAAATGAAATAATATTGTGTTCAGTAGTCATAATGGAACTAAAACATCTTCATGTCTTGTGGAGGATGGGTACTGGCTAAGAGCATGACAGCTCTTTGCACAATCCTTGCACAATGTAGTGGTCTCTTCTTCCAAACCCCTTAAAATCTTATCTGCCTCTTAAAATAAATAAATAAAAAGTCACTGAGACAGCAAGACTGACATTCAGAAATGCATTTAAGTGAAACGTAAGTGAAGGCTCATGAATGTTTAAACTAACTGAAAGGCAAAGTGCACAGTAGCCAGTGTTTAGCAGTATTAAAAATACCAACTTCTTCAGGAGCATCAAGAGAAACGTTTGCTTAACTTTTTCTATTAAGGGTCCATAGGTCTTCAGTTGCAACAATAGCATTAAAAAATATATATATTGTAATACTTTGAAATTTCAACTTCATTTAAACATCATAAAATGTCAATCCCAAATCTGCACTGGTGTATTATTTGCAGGAAAAAAAAAAAAAAAACCTTTTATTTACAGCACAGAGCTATAGCATGCATGTTACTTTTCTCTTGCATCTTAGTGATAGCTGAGAAATGTATTACCTTACTAGGGAGAACGGGAGACAGCTAGCAGAGCATGTATGTTTTGCTATTGAGTGGTTTTACCATTCTAAGAATTGATATGATTGGTAATATTGAACATTACTAAAATAAAGGTTTTGTAAAAACTCACAGCTCTATGTATTTCCTACAATAAGAAACTGGCGATTAGCATCCTTGGTGCTTGAAGGCTTCTTGGATTTTGGTGGAATTTGGCTTCAGGAAACAGCTCCTAACACCGATTACATTTAGCAAYGAAAAGGGGTTTGTCTGCTAGCCGTGCCAGCTTCAGCTGACCTGCAGCACAAGCTGCTGCTAGCTCAGCGGAGGGATGCAAATGGCAAGTTAATGCAGAACTGCTTAGCATCTTATGCAGTCTTGCTAATTAGAGARGCTGTATTCTAAGCTAACTGTATGCGCAGGTGAGTTTGTAGATATATTGCCCTGGCTGTGCTTCTGCTGTRAAGGAAATGGTAATGCACACAGCTGCAGCAACTAGGACATGGTACTTCAGAGAGAAACACACGTGCACAGTGTCTGTGTGGTTCTTAATGGAATTACCCTTCCAGGAGGAGAATTAGTTCATACGTTGAAAGAATAAGGCCTGTATCTCTTATATGGGAATTCTTTAAATCTTTTCTAATACAGTGGTGGGTGGCAAAAGTAGTTCTTCGGAGAGTGCACTGAGTATTTAGCTCTAATGATGTTCTGTGGCAATGAGGCTACATGCTAATTGGTACCTAGAGAGACTGTAAGCTAAGGATCCTAATTGATTAAGCTTTTCATCTGGGACTTGGGTTGCTTTTTTAGGGGAGGAGTAAAATATGTCAGATATTAGATTCATCTGATATAATCCATTTGTCATTTTTTTCAGTAAGACTGAAAGTTCATCATTTGGAATAAATTGTATCCTCTTTGAGGGAAAAGTGCATGTTTTCATTTACTAAAAGCACAAGAGTATTCTTTTGATTAATTAAAAATAGGTTGAAATAAAATTAGAATATAATCRCTACTGAAATCTGACATCATCTGAAAGGCATTTTTTGGATGATCTGAAGATAAGTGTTATTTTAGACAAAAAAAAGTCTTTCTTGTATGGTAAGTTTGAGGAATTTTGTTTGCATGTTATTTGTTAACGTCTAGTACCATATCACCCGGTAGACTGATGGAAAGCGTAAACCTGTAAAAGCAGCATTTAGCCTTTGTGCCATATAGTAGCATGCCTTTGTCTGGGCAGTCCTGTAGAAAGATTATTATCCTGGGGGGCCGAGGATCTCCTGGTAGGACCTTCCCCATCCTGATGATGTGTCATATGTAGGTAGTTGGTAGACTGCAGTTTAGGTCAACCTGCAGTCTGTGGCATATGAATCATAGCAGCAAAGAAATTGGGACATTGCAGCTATTTGAGGTATCTTGAAGGTTGCTAGGGAAGGAATGTCCTTGTTCTTAATCTCTTCAATATTGTGGCTGCTTCCCACTATGCTTCTGGAGCAAAGAAAGCCTCACAGGTAGGGAAATGGACAGAAATGATATGGAAACGGCAAGTTCCTAGATATTTGAAGGTATATAAAGACTTAAGTGTTGGGATGCAAATACCCACACTTGGCAGTAAGAAGCCCAGCATGGCACTGAGCTGCGCTGCGTGGTTGAGGATATAGAACTGTGATTCTGTTTTGAAGAATGTGATTTCATAGATCCAGCATTTTCCTTAAGACTTCTCTGTCAGGCAAAATGTTATTGTGGATAGTAAGTGTCATTTAATTGTAATAAGATCCTTTTTGCTTATTTAGTTATTTTTTTTCACTGTAAATGCTGTAGCTGTGTTAAGGATTTCAGATCATTTGGATGTTGCTGGTGAATTTTGACTGCTTCACAAAGGTGAAGAGTACAGGTGTGTACTCTTAAGTGCTTCAGGTTTCCTTTGTGGTTTAACCAGAAAAGCAGGAATGACTGTTTTAGGTTGCTGGGAGTTAGAAGTTAGCTTAATATTTCAGATGCATTCAGAATCTAGTGGTGGTTTCTGTCTAGTCACAAGACAAACTATATATCTTTCCATTAATTATTTATGTACTACTTACTATTTTATGTACTATCTAATCTATGATTTTTGAGGATCATAATGAGACAAGACACCTGCCAAGTTGTTGCTGCTGGGTTTTTTTTGTTTGTTTTTTTTGTTGTTGTTGTTTCTGTAGTGCTTAGTTTTACACTGAGTTCTGTTTTGCATGTTTCTCATTGGTTAAACAGGAGGTCCACTAAAATGCTCATTTATCAGCTTGTTATTWAAGTGTCAGCTGCCAGTTTTGAGTTTGATGCTTTCACAGTGAGATATTTCACTGATGTCCAGGAAATGTACACAGGAATGTTATTTTCTGTGGGATATCTTGTAGGTGAGCTGAACTGGGAAACCTATCTGCAAAAGTTGAGAAAAATAATTTTCACTGTGGGGATTTTCCTTATTGGAGTCTTTAAAATATAGTTTCTGGCATCTTAATTGAGGCACATGGTTCTTGCATATAATCAGGGCTGTGTGAAACTCTACTAAGGAGTGTAATGTTTGGCAGTTGCAGCATGCAGTCTTTCATAAGACAAGCTGATTTATTTATGCACTGTGTATGTTAAATGTGCAGATTTAAGAGGTTTTTACATTGAGACTTTTCCCCAGGTTGGTGTAAGGCCTTGTTTTATGTGGGTTGAGGGAAATGAGATTTAGCTACTTACTTTTTTTTTTTTTTTCAAAATATCATGGAAACTGAAAAAGTAGGGGCAATACTGGACTCAATTATTATATATAAAGTATAGGAATTTGGCAGAGGTAGTACCTTTACTCTAGTTATTAGTTATTACTCTGTTATTATGCATTTGGCTGCAAAAATACAAGTTTCTAAAGGCTAAATCCAATGCAACTAGTAAAATATGACTACRAATATACCATCTCCAGGTGAAAAGGAATGCTGAGCGCAATGCGGGAAGCAGCCTGAGGTTTATTAAAGATGAATYGCAGTGTTGCCGTTGCATTCCTGTGCAGAATGCTTATATGATTCTGGTGGCAAGGATTTTGCTCTGTATAGTGGTGAAGAATTAGGGAACCAAAGTTCAGTTCAGCATACAGCAAGGAGTATGCATTTAATACAGTAAACATCTGTACAGGTAGAAGGTCRGTCTTCATTTGTAGCTTTTTCTTCTCCATGCTCCTCACTGAATCCTTGTGAATTATATTTCTTAAACTGTTTCCCTGGATTTGTTGATAGCTTTTCCTTGTGTTAAAAGTATTTTGCTATTTCTCTGTCAGCTATTTTGACACTAATCAACATTGCAGATCTTGTTTTGTTTGGTGTCTGGGTACATCATAAAAAGAGTTGCTGAAAGAGTTCAATTATAATATCAGCATCTCTGCCAAATGTATTGAGTTGTTCTGAAAAGCGACTTGTCTTTTCTGACCCAGATACACATTTTTCCAACTGTGGTAGATGCTGCCAGAAACATGTTTGGCAAAAGGCCAGCAATAAAATTATATTGCAGAAAAACAACATATTTTCAGCAGCATTTTATATGGTGTGACMTAAAATTACCTGTTGCCTGAATGCAAAGCAGTAGTTAAAATAAACTTGCAATTTAAAGTTGTAAGCTTCTTATTTTGACTTGACAATATTTTTAAAAAACAGATATAAAAAAAAATATAAATCCAAAACTTTCTCATCCAGTCTGTATAAACTGCAGTTCTTTTCTGCTGCTATGTCTGGTGCACCTTGGTCTGCTATTTGCTCTTTAATGCTACTAGCAACCTTAGTTGTCCCTCTTGCTCTTCCTGCTCTGTTAACGTAACTTTGGGTAATCTTAGGGTWGTGTATGCTAGAAACTGTAGTTCTCATGGGCAGATTAGATGGGTGGAGGTTGTTTTTAACGTTTCAGCTAATACTGCTGGCATGTGCCTTCCTGATGCAGCRTTCAAAACAATTTTCATGGTCTTTTATTTGGTCTGGCCTGGTGCCTAAACTGCAGTTCATTAAGTGAGGATTTAGAGGGCTAGACACAGTGACCTGTGACCCTGCTTCTCTTGCTGTTGTACCAGCTGTGTGTGTGCAAGGTATGGCTTCCTGCTGGATGGCATTAGGGCCCAGGGGTATCGGGTAGTTTGTGTCTCCGTTCTATAAATCTATATAGCTCCTTTTTTTGGCTGTTACAGTACATAGAGAGTGTTAGTTCTTGTTTCTCCTGCTTTTCACTTTTCTGTTCACAAGGACGCAAAGCTAGCTAAGCATATTCATTACTTCTGGCTATTTAAATATCTGTCTCTTGGGAATACATCTGACAGATGCAGGAATAAACCCTACTACAAAGACCTGATCTGAAATTCTTTTCCTTGTTTGTCTTTTGCCAAAGCATAAACTTCCTCTGTGAAGGATGAGATGTTTAATGGAAACATTGTTAGACTGTCACAGTGTTTTAATAACACATCTAATGTGTCAAGTTCCCAGTAAATTAAAATTACTTTCCAGAATCTCCTCAGCTCCTCTGCGATCTGCTTTGGAGACAGTATTTACAGTTTACATGTGGCACAGAGGTAAAGTGACTTTCTCAACATGACCAATGGACTTGTTAGTGCTGGTAGCTTTTCTTCAAAATTTTGATGTGGGTGCAAGTGGCAGGCCCTGCATAAGACAACCATGCATTTTACTGCTGTGTTTCTTAGCCAGGCAATGGGTTGTTTTTCAGCAAGGACGTAGGGGCAAGTATCCCACTTATAACTCAGTAGCAAAAGAGGCTGCTGGATTTACAGGACTGCTGCTCACTTCACATAATGCATCTTGATGTGTTTGGTGCTGTGTTCTGCTGCCTTAGTCCATATGGCTGCAGCAGATCTGAATTTTAGTTTTTCTTGATTAAATTCTTCGTGTTGTCAAATATACTTTGTCCTCTGTATTGTATTTACATTTTTTGTGACAAACTCCCTTCTGTCTAGTGTGTTTTTTTTTATTTTCTCTCAAAATCTGACCTATATTAGGTTTTCATTCCTATACGTATTTTTGTGATATATTCTTAGTATGGTAGTAATTTGAAAGGAATTATGCCAGCTTGAACTCTCAGGATTTTGTTTTCTTTCTGAGTTAYTTCAGTTAACATTTTTATTATAATGAAAGTCCCTTCACAGTCCCGTTGCATATGACCAGACCTCAGTCATTGACCACAGGGAAAAGTGCAGGTAGAATCGGTCTATTAACTACCTTTGTGCAGCTCTGCTTCTCATGGAAGCTTGCAGCCTCACTTAAAAGCAAGGGCCGTTTGCTGAGCTCAGCAACCCGTTCCGGCATCCTGCTCTGTGCCTGGGATGCAACTGCCAAGTTACAATTATGAGAGAAGATAGCAGACTGAAAATGTGAAATGTAGGAGTCGCAGGAAGAACAAGTATATGGAGAGATCTGGGATACAGTTTGAAGAGACAGCTGATTCAAAATAGATAGATGGTCTGAAAGCATGTGTAGTCTCTCTAGCTTGCCATCCGCTGACTCAAAAGCACCACAGTATTATAAAAATCTCATGTTCAAATCTCTCTGGGATGCAGCATTTTAATTATTCCATCGCACCCCTGAGGTTAAAGTGCCTGCTCAGCTTTCAAGTCACCTCTCCTATCTGTGCTGTTGCTGAACATGCTTTTAATCTCTAACAATGTCAGGATTCTTTGATAGACAATTCACAATGTATTGTTGGGGAAGCAGGACTGACATGTTGGAGGAAAGCAAAACATTTAAGTGTATGTGTTAGTCTGCAGAAATTCACTGACTGGGTTTCCAACTGCTGCAAAATGTCACTGAAAAGCTGATACAGCAGTGTGTGCGTTGAAAGAAAAACATTTCTCAGGAGGAGTTTCAGGCAGAGTTTTCTGCAAGGGCTTGGGTGTTGTGGTGTGCGGTGAGTTTCTTCTTGCTCTCAGGTTACCCCTTCCATCTTTCTGCTCTTCTGTTGCCTCCCTGAGCATTTATTTGCACTTCTTTCTGCTGCACTTTGTTTCCTAGTTTAATGCAAGAAGGCTTCTCTGTATTTTTAAATATCAGCTTATAGTTGTTGCCACGTGAAGTCTTGGTTCTTATTGTGCAGTATTTGACACATTCAGGATGCAGGTTTGCCCTGGGGATTCCAGCTGATAATTAAGTATAGTGTATTTGATTCCTAATGAGCACTGTCAGTTAAAAATAGAGATGACTTCCCCAGCTAGTTGCATGTGAAGCATATTTAATGCTTTGGATTTCTAGTCATTTGGTGTCAGAGGTTCGGGTTGTCAATTGGCTGACAAATCATGCTGAGACAAGTGGTATGAGAAAGTAGTTACGTACATGTGGGCATAGAGAAAGTAGTTACGTACATGTGGGCATACTGAAAAAAAAAAAAGTTGCTTTCTGTAGTGACATCTGGTTTTTGTTCAGGAGTAAGTGGTGCAGTGAGTTCCTCTGCATCTTGAAGCCTGAGGGCTTGATTTGGTGTATTGGCTAAATGTGCTGCATTGAACCTTTTTTTTTTTGTTTGTTTGTTTTTTGTTTTTTGTTTTTTGTTTTTTAAAAAAAAGGTGAATTACAGAAAGTCACTCCCAGAGCATCTTTGGCTGTATGAACTCCTGAGCCGTCAAGGGACTGAGAGGCTTATGAAGAGGTTCTGTCAGGCAAAGCAGTGCCTAGCAAAGACACCAAGGAGGAGAGAAAAGGAGAAAGGGAGGGAGAGAGACCTGAAACACTAACAAACCATGGTAGGTATCTGTCTACTTTCATAGGGAATCATTAAAAAGATTCACTGCTGCCAGGCTTGCATGGGGCACGGTAAAACAATAGTAAAGGGATTTTCTGACCTTGCAGTGAATTAGAGATGGTGCTGCATGCTCTGAGCAAAGCAAGTGAGGTTTGATATACTGTCAGTCTTTTTAAACCAGAGACTTGAGTCTSATGAGTCTGCATTACATGAATTATTAAATATGAATGAAGGGGATGCTTATAAAGTTTTCTAATAAAACTGGCATTAAYACGCTGTAGCAAATAGCATGGGTGACCTTGAACTGTAGATAGCATAACCGAATGCTGATATTCCTCTTCACACACTTCTCACAAAAGTAGATGTTGGTTACTCAGATTTGTGTATGTCTGTGTGAAAAGCTGATTGGATGTGGTTCTGTGCACCCTTTGTTAAACAGAGATAAATGTGCATGTAAACTATATACACCAAGTATATTTGATTAAGGCAGTTTTATCTACCTAGTATTGATCACAAATTGGGAATATTTGAGACCTGAATTTATGTGAAGAGCTACAATGGCACGATACTGAAGATATGTTCACAGAAGGGAAATAAACTTGTCCAATTTCTGAAAATAGCAGTGGAGAGCAGTTTAAACATATAGAATATSCTCTAAATGTTATTGCTATTCTTTAGCAAGGAATCAAGTTAGAAGTCCTTCTTGTCTCTGAGACTGTGTACAAGCCTGTGGAACAGGAAAAATGAAAGCTGCTTATGCTGTTTAACATTCAGGAGGAACAGAGATTTGCTTGATGATTCCAAATTTCAGTAGACTGTCAGCAGTTGTCCACATGTGTCCAGAGAAAAATATTTAGAGATCTTCCTGACAGAGGTGTGTCCTGGAAGAGCAGCTGGTCCAAGTCACTCCTTAGATTAGATAGGTCTCATCTGAACAGGGTAGCAAATCACAAGCTTCGAGCACAAGTCACCTAACCAGTCAGGTTTATCTCGCTCAGCCATATTGCTCAGACGTTTGAGTCTCACTACAAACTGTCTTTTACTAATCCCTTCCAACTCTTTCATTTTCCACAAAATTATCTCAGTCTTTCTTTACCACCAATTTATCTTCATTTTCATTCATGCTTTTTGCAAATCCCTGTACAGTTTGCTGGTATTCTTCTGGTAATATGTATTGCCTCTGACTTCATCTGCAGCAGCACCCAAACCATAAGGAAATGGCTATTTATTTGTCTTATTCTAAAATGGGTTGCCATTGTCTCTAGCATAAACCAAGGAGAGACATCTGCTCTTAACATTTCCAGAATAGACAATATGCACTTATGTCACTCCCATTTTCAAAATGGGAATCTCCTCCCCTTTCTCCTTGTCTGCCCTCCTTTCCACCTGCTTTCCCCAGTCTGTTTTCACCCTAGGATACTTCTGTTCTAAATTTCTCTACCTTGAAATGAGGTTACCTTCTGGAATAAGGGCCCTGGATTTTGTCTTTACAACTGATCCTCTGAGCTATCCAACTGTCAGAAGGTTGAGACAAGTCAACAAAAAATACTGCAATTCCTGATCTCCTTAATTTCTTCAGGTATACCAGGCTAGGGAAGCCCCTGTCCTTTCAGTAATCACTACTTGTATCTCCATGGTATTTAGGTACTTAAGGCAATATCAGGGCCTAGATGTTTTCTCACTGGCTTTGAGAACCTAGAGTAAATAAACAAGCTTGTTAAAGGATGAAGGAAGTCACGAAGGCACAAGAAAGTGGAAGGAGTTATCCACAGTCTAGTGGCAAAGTTTGGAATGAAACTCAGTGTTTTGGTCCCCTTTTTCAGCGCTCTATCCTTACACTTAGCCAGCTACTGCTCCCCTTAAGTATTTTTTAAAAAATAAACAAGGGTAAAGTAATGAAAAAAGAATGGGGAAAAGGAATGGAAAGCAACAAGGCGGTAAAACAAAAGAAAAATTATGACAGGAGGGAAGTAAAGAAGAAGGCAGTGAGGGAGTACTGAAAGACAAGATGCAGAAATGCCTTTCTAGTCTTTGCAAACTGGTCACTATCCAGAATGCTATTTTGTATTTGCTGTAACTATATAAGGGCATAGAGAAGTTTATCTAAAGACTAAAAGTTTTCCACTGATTTGTGGCTAGTGTGTACAGTGTCACAACCYGCACCTCCAGTGGACACGCCAGACAAAGAACGGAATTCAGCTTGCTTAATCTTCAGAAGTCTGTAGCAGCTAATCTGCTCTAGTTGTCTAGACTTCTGCAGTCACGTGCAGGTGTAGGCACAGTTCATTTCATCCTAAAGGAGACATCAACAGGAGCTGTGCTCCAGGTGTGCCTGTTCCTATTACCAGCCAGTGGAGGAATTTTAAGTGTGAGCTGAGTAGGATTTATAGTACCTCCTGTTAGATGCCAAATTCTATCAGTTTAATGCTGGTTCTGTGCCACACCTTTTTGCTTGTTTTTAACACAAGGTTAAAAAAAAAAATCTATGATTTTAAGCAGTGGTTGTCGTAAAGCACTTTCCTGTGTCTGTCGGGGAGGATTTCTATTCAAACAAAGTTCTTCAGTTGGTCCAATCCAATAACTTTGGGTTTTGGTTGTTTTTTTTTTCCCCTTTCCCACTGTTTCCTCTTTCATAACAGAGATCTATCCGATCTTTTGCTAATGATGACCGCCATGTCATGGTGAAACATTCAACCATTTATCCATCTCCAGAGGAACTTGAAGCTGTTCAGAACATGGTATCAACAGTAGAATGTGCTCTTAAGCATGTCTCTGACTGGATGGATGAAAAGAACAAGTCTACAAAAAATGAGGCTGATGTGGAAGTGAAGGAGGAAGCTGCAGAAAGCAATGCCAAGTGAGTGACTTGAGYCTCACGATGTGCTTCTGTACTGCCCTGAACTGTCCTTTCCTTTACCTAAGAATTATAGTGTTCTTTGATTCGCTTGCACATGCATATGCTTGGGAAGAAGTGGATACGTCTGGAGCTCTTGAGAAGAGAGCACATAAGGTGCATTAAATAGTAAATGTACATAGGATAAGGGGAATAGTAATAAACCCAGTGTGGGCAAAAAAATTCTCTSATTCATTATTTAATTTAATGTTGTTAGGACGTTGCACTTAGCAGACAAACTTTTTAGTAACTTTAAGTGAGTGTATTTCCCAATAACATATTGAAATTCACCGTTGAGTAGCTTAGGGGCTCTTTCAATTTAATAAGCACAAAAAGATTCATAAACTTGTTTATGCAACAATCTATCTTGTCTGCGATCCATTACCATGCATTATGTAATTCTGTCTCGAGTAAAACAGTTGTTGCAGTATATCCTAATCTGCTTCCTGATAGGTGGCAGATTTTGTTGCTGTAGCACAACCCCAGTAGTTTAGGGAGCAGCCAGAACTAGCTCYTTTATTTAGGTTTCTTGGTATAAAACTTGGAGTACTTCTGACTTCTCAGTGCTTTCTGGATAATCAGCTTCTCCAATTCAGGTAAGTTGTAACTGAAAGACCTGATTTCCGTTTCCTTGTTCTTGTCAGAAGACAGTTTTTTGAGTTTGTGCCTCTTCTCCCCTCCTCCCCCACCATCATGGGTTTAAAATGTTTTTGTTGATATATAGTAGGATTGCAGCATGGACGAACTAATAAGCGTTGCTTGCTGCCCATAAAGGGATGGAGAAGGTATATGTTCCTTCTCTATTGAAAGGGGTAGGCTAGAAGGGAGGCACTGGAGGCTGGATCTGTCCTGGGTGTTAGAGAAACTGGCCCTGACCTGATACGGGGTGTTCAGCGTTAGTGTCTGAGCTTGCTGGTGCACAGATCTTTGCCCTTTCTCACCAGCCTCTTTTGAGCATGTGCTGGTTGTCAGATCTTGACTTTAATAAGTATTACTAACATGCGATTCATACAATTTTTGCGTTCCACTGTGTTCTTTCTAACACACCTATCCATTAGACCTGCTGGCAGTGCTAATGCAGGCGGCAGTGTGATGTTGGAAGCTGTGCTGACACTGCTGCCAACGCATCTTCCCCTTAAAGCAAGAAACTGCTGCCACAGTGCACCTACCAAGAGTCTCAGTCTTGAGAATCCAAGAAGTCTTGGATCCATCTTTAGCTAATATTAAATGAACTATGAGACATTGCTGGCTATATTACTTTTGGGCAAACCTTGGATACAGATTAACAGGAAAATTCAAAGCTATATTCACAGGTAGATTTTGCTTTGGCAAATATGTGCTTGTTTCCCACTGTGTTGTAGCAGGACAATGAAAAGTGCATTTGTTTCCATTGCCTGCCCCCAATTCACAGCTGGGCATCTTAGCAAGGACCACATGCATGAGCAGTTCTGGCTGGTCTGCTTCACTGGGAATTGCGATAGCTCATGGAATGAGTGTGTGTGTGTGTGTGTGTGTGCGTGTGTGTGTGTGTGTTTGTGCACGTGCATTCAGCCCCCCGATGCATGTGGTAACTTCCAGCCAAGAGGATGGGTGAGAAAGAATGGAGTGCTGAGAACAGTAAAATCTTAAATTTTATAGCTAAAACTTTCCAAGATCCATCTGACAGGAGTCTATGCTTTTCATTTCTAATTAGCAATGCACATCTTTAGCAGTGTAATCACTCCCATCAGTTTATGGCCCCTCACTGTGACAGGATAATACTAGTATTTCCCATGCACAAAAATACCAGTTTAATTATTCAGAATTGTTTCATTTGCAGGGATCAAGGTGGTCGGACGTTATGTGGTGTTATGAGAATTGGCTTGGTTGCAAAGGGCTTGCTGATAAAAGATGATATGGATTTGGAACTGGTTCTCATGTGCAAAGAAAAGCCCACAAAGACCTTGTTATATATAGTCAAAGACAATCTCCCAGTTCAAATTCAGGTGAGTTACTTTAGGGTAGTCCTGTACCAATAGCTGATAGCACTGCAAGGTATTGGAGTAARGGCCAAAATTAATTAATTCCAGGAAAAATACAGGTGGTATAGTTTAAAGGTTATACTTTTAGTCTAGGACATCTAGTCTGTATGAAATTTTTGATGCATTATGGCCAAAGTAGCTGTTCACAAAATTAAGCATCTTATTCCCAAGAGTGCCCAGTCGCCATTTGTGATGTTTTCCAGTGCTGCAGCTAAGCTTCACTTAGTAACTAACCCAGATAACTTTTGTTTCTGGTCACACCTCTAATATGGGTTAAATTTACAATTCTAGGAATCATTCCTGCTCAAGTATGAACACGTTTTTAATCTATATTTCTTTTTGTTTATTTTCCTCCAGTTTGACTTAGGCTTTTCCAGAAGCCTAAGATCTGCCTTGATCTGAAGTAAGATCAGCTAGTCTAGGTGGGCACATTTTAGGTCATGATAATCATGACCTCATCATTCTTTTTATCTGTGGGTATTTGGTTCTAATGGTAGTATCTGYTAGGTAGCTACATACAACAAATATTCATATCTTTAAAGCAGCTATGAATAATAACTTTTTGACAATTCTGAGCCTGAGTTAACAGTCCGGATTCTGGACTACTGACACATTATTGCCTAGAAAATATACCCCCAAAATACTCTCTCCAAACTAAGTGATACAATTTGATCTGCTTCACTCCATATATATTTTTTTTTCTGCCTYGGTGTTTATTTCCCCATGGACGGTATATGTTTTGCCATTTCTGACAGCTGTTTGTTCTCACTATTCATTCATTTGCATAAAGGGCTTTGAGTGAGATAACGGGCCCCATCTGCAGGTGCTGTCCGTAGCTGAAAGTGATGCTGATGTATCAAGTAGTAAAGAAAAAATTGACTTGCTTGTAGTGACATATGAGATGAAAAGGGTTGGAAGTGATAAGAAAAGATAATGTATGCTTCAAAGAAATGAGTGAAAACRGTAGAATGGACCTAATTAAAAGACTTTAAGATTGCAGCAAATTCAATGGACAGTAGGTAGGATCCTACGKGGAGACTGTCTGAAGGAAAGAAGTGGAAAAGGACAAGGCTATATTTGTTATTGCCAAGGCTTGTAGGCCTCCCCTTAGTGCAAGAACTGTTGTCTTTAAAGAGATTCTGCAGTTTCACAGTTGATTGGGAGATTCTTGAAATCTTTCTTGGTGACTTTCAGAAACTTACAGAAGAGAAGTATCTTGTGGAGGAACATGTAAATGAGGCAGCTATTATTATCCGTAACACAAAGGAGCCCAAGCTAACACTGAAGGTGATACTTACATCTCCTCTCATTCGAGATGAAGCTGAGAAGAAGGAAGGAGGTACACGTAGTTTTRACTTCTTAAGACTGTTCTATCCAAATGCTCTGACTGTGCAGCACAGGGTTAGTTAGGAAGCAGGTTTTTAATTGTGTAACATGTGCTAAGTAGATTGGCTGTTGCCACAATATGTTACACTATGCCTTAAATGGACAACAGTCGTTTAATCTTCAAGTAAATATGCTTAATTTTCATTTGCAAGCAGTACTGTTAGCGTTAACTTTGACGTACAATTAGATCTGAATTCTGCTTTTTCAGACTTGCTAGTTAATCCTTGAGCACCCTAGCGCTGCACAGTCTTGCTATCAAATTGAGTCAGTCAAGTGGGATTGGTTTGTAGTATCTTGACAAGCTCCTAAAATTGTTTCTCTTTTTACACAAAATAACTCTCCTGCAAAGCTTGCAAGTGTGTCCTTCTGGCCCTCAAGTTTTTATTAGTTATTGATACATTATATATTGATACATATATTGGTATGTTTCTAGTTTTAAGAATCTCCTGACCAGGATAGAATTGAAGTTACAGTGCTGTAACACAACTTCTGCTTCTGAATTAAACATTTTACTTTATATCCTTAGTACAAAATAGATTTAGAAAATTATAACTTAGTTTCTTTCTATTTTTTCTCCCTAACTGTGATGACATCCAATATAGCAACATGGCCCTCTTAAAGAAATGTTGATTCTTATTAGCAATGAGGCTGGAAACAAGGAGAAAATTGAGAAGAGCAAATGTAGCCATATTTTCTTTTATTTTAAAAATTTTGTCAGTAATTTCTGCTTCTGCTTCCCAAACCTCTCCCTGGACACTTTGCCACTGGATGATGTCAGACCTTTGACCAACTGGCCAATCTCTGTCATGACAACTGAGGCAGCTGGGCCCGCCTGGGCTAGGGAACTCCCTGTTGCTCTTTCCCATTTCTAGACTTGCCACAGTCCTTTGCTTACTCCCCTCTCCCTGAAACCCCTATACAGCAGAAATGTTGGTCAGTTTCTCTCATTTCGGTTTGAGGCAAGGGCAGAAAGTATCTGATTTCAAAAGAAATGTAACACTTTGGCAGCAGTTGGAAGCAGAAAATTCTTACAGAACAATGAATGGCATAGATACTCTATCTGCAATATCTGCATATTCTCAAATTAGTAATTGCRCTCTTTTGCAAGAGCATTGAAAACAAATTGCATGTTACTTCAGTTGCTCTTAGGCTTTCCATAAGATRCTGAGATCACGCCTGTTTTTATTGCAGCTGATATGTGTTTGTGAGAGAGCACCAAGTGCAGAGAAATTTTATGGAAAAAGTATCTGGGAAAAATTCCATATGGGGATGAATTTTTGTGTAAAGGCTCCAAGTATTTTCTTGTAATTAAAAGAAAAACTAGGAAAAAAAAAATATTGGCAGTAGCCATAAAAGCTTTGGACTCCATGAGTTCTTCATACAAACTGAATAAGATTTTGATTTTTATGCTTCCCTACATTTAAAATGGATGTTCAGTTCATAGTTTTCATTACCTTTAAATTCTGCAAATTTTGCACTTTTTTTTTCTTAAATGCCTTTACTAGTGCTCTCAAGACAGCTGTTAGGCCTTCTCTTGTGGGAAGCTGCAGAGGAGAGTTGATAGGGTAATGGAACTTGTTTTAAAAGCCTAGAGTTTTTGCATAGAGTTTAAATGCCTTTGATTATAAGTGAACAACAAAATTTATCATGTGCCTTTTCAAAGGTATGTGAAGTACTATATATATGCCACTAAATAATTAAATTTTTATTTTTAGGGTGAAATTACTGTTTTGTGTAATCTTTTCCACTATTTTGTAAGTCACTTTGTCTTAAAGATTATAAGATATCTATCTATATATCTATTATCAATGGAAAATAATCAGAGAAGGTGTTCAGCAATCCCTCGATCTCCACAGAAAGTACTGCCATTCTTTTTATACTCCCCACCTCCCCCCAGAAAAGTGCATTTTCTGTGCAGTTTTAAAAACTATTTTCAGTTCTTTTATACATTCTTTTGAATCGAGGAATTTGAGATGCTTTTCAGCTCGCTTTCATCTTACTYGTAAGATGGGCCGGGGCAGGGGCTGGCACGGCCCCAGCCGCACTGCCCGAAACTGACCAAGGTTTCCGGGGGGGTAGGCACTAATCTGCCCTCTAACCCAAGCAGCCAGGTCAGGGCTTGGTTACCAGTGCTCCATCTGTTCTGTAGGAATGCTGTGTGTACCTTCATGCCCTGATGTCAGAATGTACTGAAAAACATTCCTGGATTTCTCTTCAGTCCTCACCTTTTTGGAAAAGTGCTTATGTTTAAAATGTCGTGTTTGTCCTATTTGTTTTTGCTACCTATTAGCAAAAATAAATAGTGGGCCAGTGTGTGGGTGTGTGAGTGTGTGTGTGCATTTCGCTGTTTCTCACAAATGGCTACMCAAAAAGCTCTGCTGTTTCATGTGGAGTTGAGAGGTGAAACATCTAAAATATCTGCATTCTGTATCAGCTAAAAATTTAAATTTAGGAAACATTTTTACTCGTAACATCCAGTATAAATTGGACTTTGCAGACCACAAGCTTGCAAATCAGTTGTTACTGAGTACAGTAACAGCAAGAAGATGTAATAATAAGCAAGTTGAATTATAAAAGTAGTGCTGAAATTAACCACATTCTAACTGGGCAACCACTGCCCAAGCAGCCCTCGCTGGGCAGAGGCGGCCACGCTGCCGCAGAGGTGCCAGGCGCCTCTGGCGCCGCTGCCGTGTCTCTTACCGTGTCTCTGCCGAGAGACCCTCCTCCTGTGCCCTGCTCCCTACGCATGGAGCTGGCGGCCGCTCTATGGAGAGAATAAATACAGCAAGGGGGAGGGAATTACTTGAGGATTTGTTCTATATTGCAGTCTGAAGTACTGTCAGGGCTTTCTTTTTACCTCTGAATTAAATAAAAGTCCTTGATATATCATTGCCCTTTCAAAAAAGAAAAAAGAAGAAAAAAAGAAAAAGAAAGAAAGCTTTGCAATCATTTGAAAATTTTGATTGAGTCTCACTTTCCTGACTGGCAGAGCATGAAGAAACATGCCATTCTACTGGAGATGTCGAAAGGGAGTCTGCTGCAAGCTGCTCGCCCTCCTCACTGCCTATTCTCTTCATCTTTAATAGAATCTTGCACCCAGAAGTTGGCTGACTGCAATATCTACCAAGGCTGCTCAGGACGCTTGTACTGAGTTTGCAATTGACAGAAATCTCCAAGAGATCCATAATTTAAACCTTTGGAAATAGCCTTAATCCTACTGCAAAAGTAGGATTTTACCCTTTTGAAAATTGAAAAAATAAATCTAATGGGAGCAGAAAAGCCTTCTCATTCACCTGCACAACAGCTGATGCATATTTGGTTGGATTTAGTAACTTAAAGGCTAGACAGCTGCAACATACTTTAGCCAAGTCTTACATAATACTCAATAAAGTCCTTAAAGATTTGACAATTCAGATTCATTGCTAGAAATGAATGGTTTTGCAATCAGTCACCTTGGCCATTTCTAACGTTTTAAAATAAGATTCGGATCATTCATTGACAGTAGTTATTTTATATAACACATGGGCTTTAAGCAGATGTTTATATTGTCCACAATAAAAGTTTTCTAGCGGAACTTCTTAGATATACATTTAAAACTTATGTTCCACACAATATTAATCCTGAAAATAATGAAATTACAAAGAAATTGCAAAGAAAACTTAAGAACAATCTTCTGTTCCAAAATGAACTTTTGTGCTAATAGAGATCCAGTATCTTAAGATTTTGAAGCTTTTATCTGGAGAACARGGAAGAGATGAGATTAATTTCAGTGTTGTAATACTGTTATAAGGGCAGTAAGAAACAATGCAAATATCTGCTGTGAAGCTCATCAGGGTCAGAAAATAAGCTTATAGCACTGAAGTCCTCTGCTGACAGCAGAACCAGCAGGCGCAAACTGCAGCTATGAACTGACAGGCAAGATGCCCTTTTCTGTTCAATTTTACACTGTTCTTTTTTTTTTTTTTTTTTTTTTTTTGTCTGAGCTCTTTTATCCACTGTAACATAACGTGCTTTTACCAGAATAACCTTCCTATCAAACAGCATAGGGGGTGAAGCAACTTTATTATTAAAGATGCAGTTATATTTACAACCAATACTATCCAAAGTGATCTATGAAAACATACTTTGTGATGTTACTAATAAATTGTATATTTATACAAAATGATCACACTTTTTTTTTTTTTCTCCCTACTTGTCCGGCATATTTTGAGTGTCTTGCTAGGTGGTGGATTTTGCTTATCTGGCATAATTTCCAGTTTTGACTGGTTATTATATTGCAGTCAGATCTTTATAGATGTCTCTAGAACTGCCCATTATGAACAATGAAATGACTATTTTTTCCAAATTATTTATTTTGAAATAAAGAGAATAACTTTCTCAAGCTTTTAGTTCAACCACTGATTCATTTAATTCCTCTATATTTATGCYGGCTCAAACCTAAAATACTGTAAATCTGATCCTGCAGATTGGAAAAATCTGTCATGTCTGTAGTTTCCAGAGATGCTAATCACTTGTCCTGATTCTCTTCCTTCTCCCAGTCGCCCCAGTAAGAAAAAAGGTCATGGAAGAGAGGACTGTTGTGTAATATCCTCAATGTAGAAGCAGGTGTGGTTGTTAAAAGCAGTTTGTTGCATGCTGGATAAAAAACAAAACAAAGTGTTTTTTTGTTTTTTTTTTTTTAAAAAAAAGGGAGGGAAAAAAGTGTAAACCTCAACAGAAGACATCTGTGTCTTGTCTCTCAAATCCTTCTTTGAATTTTTAACCGATTTTTGTTGGGAAGAGCAGATTTTTACAAGAGGGATCTACATCACAAGTATGGTAATGATCTGGAAGATCCCAAGCTTATTTTCTTCTTTCGGATGTTCTGGTTCTATAAAAGGTTAATCAAATTGAAAAACTGCTTATTGGCACTTTTTATATTTTACTTTGATGTGGTATATTGGTTAATACTGTTCAAGAATAATTATTTCACATACATTCAAAGATTTTCTATTGAATTATCAGCAATTGTGACAAAATAACTTCTATTTATTTTTTCCCCTCCTCAATAACATCTTCCCTTTTTTGAAACATTTTGAATTTCTGTGCCATTTTTATGCACTTGGAATAAAGTCACAAAGAAGGAAAAGGAGAGAAAAAAGTGCTATATAACTACTTTCTGCCCTGAAATGTGTTCTGCATTTTTAATAAGATCCCAGATTGTCTGTAGCAGTGGCCATCTTTTTTATTGTTACTATTATTTTACATGGATTGAATGACTTTGCTTCTGTTGCACATGTGCACATTTACTACCTTTAATGGCTTGTTTAAATTAAATAACACTGTGCACTTAAATTCTGGGAGTCTTATTATCTCATTGAGATGCTGCCACTCTTTATGTATTGTGACAGAAACCCCTTGGTCAAATTGTATCTGTCTCTCTTTATCCCATTTTTACCAGTAGATAATGTTGCGATGAAAGATCCTCCGGACTTATTGGACAGGCAGAAATGCCTGGAGGCCTTGGCGTCTCTGCGGCACGCCAAATGGTTTCAGGTTGGCTATTTGTTCTTACCTTGTTGTTACTGTAGCCTTATGAGGTTTAATTTGAGACACTTTTAATTTTAATGCCTCTTTAACTTCTGATTTAGTCCCTAATAGARCAGAGGTCTAGAATTCCACATTCAGTGTTAATACTGTACCAGGAAAAGCTTGATAGGTAGAGAGCCAACTGGTCTAGAGTTGTCATGAGGCTACATGCATAAACTTGACATTTGGCTTCCTTCTCTATATGTCCTTCTATAAAATGAAGTATCTTACTTTATATAACTGTCCTTATTTTGCATGAAGCAATTAAGTACTAAGTAGTTCCTAAAAGAAAACAATCTATCCATGGACTCTGCATTTAAAATTGAAGGCTAGGCTTTTGCAGGTGTACTGGAACCATTTTGTTTGTTTTAGGCCAGGGCAAATGGACTAAAATCATGTGTAATTGTCCTTCGTATTCTCCGGGATTTGTGCAACAGAGTCCCCACATGGGCACCACTCAAAGGATGGGTAAGTACAGCAAGAGTTGGAGGCAGCTGGGTCGGACATCCCAGATCACCTGCAGGCTGCAGCAGTGCCGGGAGTAGGGCGAGCAGAGCACTTGAGACCCTGCTCTCCAACTCCCCCTTTCCTTCTCCTCCCCACTAGCTCTTACATGGTCAGAGAACTGCTTGCAGGAAGGAAAGAGACTGGGCACGTTCAGTCAGTCCATGAGATGTATAGGTACCATGGGAAGAGACACAGGCTGTGGGRCCTTGTGAATCCTTACAGTTTTCTAGTACAATCCCACTTGTTGCTTCTGAATTGGGATTTTAGAAATTATCCTACTACCGTGGCTATGCTGGTCTACCAGAGCACAGTGCTGTGTTTTAGCAGACCTGGGGAAGGCCAAGTGCTCAGAATATGAGGACCRTTTCAGAAATCAACGAAGGCAGCACTTTCCCTCAAGTAGAGCTGACCTCCCTTTGGTAGGAGGAGAGTATTCACATAACCTGGCTTCAGAAGGCTTCTCCATGTAGACTGCCTGTATAGTTACTGGAGAACAGCTGAATTTCCCCAAAGGTGACAGAGCAGGGAGCAAGTCTTAGTGCCCTGAACTGTCCTCTGGGCTGACTATCTGACCTGTAGTGAATTAAAACTAAATAAGCTGTTGTGAATATCATTCCCTGTATCCTTCTGTATTTAACTGCAGCTTTAGTTACCCTTGTATCCATACTAATCCTACTTTAATGTCTTCTAGCCACTCGAGCTTATATGTGAAAAATCTATAGGTACTTGTAATAGACCTTTGGGCGCTGGGGAAGCATTACGACGAGTGATGGAGTGTTTGGCATCTGGAATTCTGCTTCCTGGTAAGGGACTGTATAAACTTCGGCATTTCCAACAATTGATCAGGCAGCCCAGTTCCATTTGTTTTAACGTTTTGCTGATGGGTGACGGGACAAGAAATGCCCGCTGTAAGCACTGCAACCTGCAGCAAGCAAGTTGAATGGATTCGGGTTGAAAGGGACTTGTGTGGTTATAATTGTTTGAAATGCTGTACTTCCCATTAATTTCTACTGCTTTGGGAATGCTAAGTTTGTTCATGAATTAACTTAATCTAGCTAGAAAGCTACAAAGAAAGAAATAAAAGTACCTCACAACTAGCTAGCTTCTATAGTGGGTGGGGTTTTTTTTTTTTTTTTTTAAACCTGCTTTTAGCTTATGCTGTTATGCACATGCAGTGTTGATGTGTTCATGGGCTCACTTCTAAGGGCCAAAACCCTAGGGGCAATTGGTTTTGTACATTTGAATCTTAATGAAAGAGGTGCTGTCCGCACTCTGAAGGGGGAGATGAGTTGTTGCAGTATCGCAATCCTCAGTCATACTGTGTTGATTCTGAGCAATCTCTTTTGCCTTTTTTATCTCGCAGGAGGCCCTGGTCTGCATGATCCCTGTGAGCGAGAGCCAACAGATGCTTTGTGTTATATGACAGTTCAGCAAAAAGAAGCCATTACACACAGTGCTCAGGTAGAAAACCTCTACTTCGGGCAAGAATTCAGTTTATTTTATGCCCTGAATGGCTTATTTTAATGGCAGTCATGACAGTTCATCCAGTGTCCTTGCTTGGAGAGATTAAATGATAACTTTTTGTGCACAAGAGTTAAATATGGATGAAATGTAGTTCTTGCTGAAGGCATCCTAATGTCTGCACATCACTTGCATCCCTTCTTCAAGCACTTATGGCACCTGGGCCTTGATTAGGCTTCCTGCCAGTGGGACCTGACAGTCGTGGACACTTTGTATCACAGGAATTAATGATTTATTTTTTTTTGGAAATGACACTTTCTATAGCTATCATTCCTCATAGAAGAAATGCTGGTTTTGTATTTACGAGCTTATTTAGAAACTTAAGACACATGAGATAAGAGTGCTGTGATGTAACTCTCATTTTTACTATCACTTTATAGCATGCACTCAGATTATCAGCCTTTGGTCAGATCTATAAGGTTTTGGAAATGGATCCCCTCCCATCAAATAAGTCATTTCAGAAATACTCTTGGTCTTTAACTGATAAAGAAGGTAGGTATTATTGTTTGCTCTGAGAAACATTAACTGGGAAGTAAACTAGGATTTAATTTGGAATTGGTGAAGTTCCTTTCAGTTACAWGTTGGGCGTGTGTAAGAAGGCTTTTCTTTATATTTGTTATTGGTTTTAGTAATTATTGTTGGGAGAATCTAAAAGATCTGTTCTAGAGAAGATGAGAGTAGCTAAAAGAAAAAATTAACTGCTAGAGTATAGTAAATGATTTTCTTTAAGTGCAAAGTCTTTCAGGGCCTGAAGAATAAAAACAGTATTTAAGATTCTCAAGTTGGGAAGAAGAGACACGAGGCTGGTCAAAAAGCACATAATTAGATGAATGTCTATCGTAAGATCTAATCTAAGGAGTTCCTCTTAGAAAACAATGTAACTCTAACAGAAATAACTTTCTGTGGTTATTTTGTGAATGAGTAATACTATTATGCTTCTGACTTTAGGGTAATTGTGAAAAACTATAAATCACATAATCTGAGCTGTAGACTTAAAGTAAACAGTTCCAGAGCAAGTAAGATTCAAGAATTTCATTTTGAATGGTATTTGCAGACCTGGAACAAATGTTTAATTTATTAGTAGTGTACTAAACATTTAATGCTTTAAGCTATTGTGTTGTTATCTTCCTTTTCATGAAGTAACTTTATATGAAGGGCAGATTTTTTTTTCTTTCATTTTCTTCAAAAATGACAGATTAAGGATGGATTTTAATGTCAAAACACTTGCCCCAGCATTATGCTGGAGTATCTTCTTTCCAGCTCAGTCTGTCTCATCTCTTTGGTGGCCTAGGTATCAGAGATGTTCTAGACCAAGTTAAATCAGACAAAACAGAAATTTTTCTATTGGCATAAGGCAACCTAAATTCAAAAATATCTTTTTCTAAAGCATGACAAGACATGCTTTTCTACCTTTCTGATGTCTTTCCCTTCTTGGATGAGAAGATATAGGAATATTTTGTTCACTAGCTTCTATCAGGGACCTACCAGCATCTGTTATATCTATTAGATATAACAGTTAAATGCTTAAATATAGGTGATTGGTGCTGAAGTACTTTCATAATTACAGATAAGCAATGAACAGTAATAGGATTAATCAGAGTCATGCTATCGAATTTTAATTTTCTAATGGTGTATCCATATTACAAGGAAATTTATATCCTAGGTACGGGCTCGTCTGCACTCAAGAGACCATTTGAAGATGGTGTTGGGGATGATAAAGATCCAAATAAAAAGATGAAGCGTAATTTAAGGAAAAGTAAGTGCAACATTTCTCCGTTCTTTTTTTCAAAGATCAATTGTATGGTGGGAGCTGCTTTGAAAGCTTCTATATTGGTGTGGAGCAGCATGTGGAAAAGCCTGGGAAATAAAAAAAAAATGTTGTCTCTCTCTCATCCTGTATTCTTGCATCAAGTGTATCTCTTATCATGCATTTGAATTTCGTCTGACATGCTTTYCTAACTGAATGATTTACATATTACCCAGCAACCACAGTAAAATTTAGGTTGTAGTCAAAATACTGAAATGAGTTTGCTGAATGAAGATACTTCTTTTTGTACCCTTGTCCTCCCTACAACAGTCACTGTTAGCTTACGATGTCCCACAAAGAAAATGTTCAATCCACAGAACATTGATATTTAATCCATGCACAGAATAGCAGTTTCTCAGTATTGCCGGGATCCAGTTAATTCTCTTGGTGATTTTCACTGTCTACTTTGGTGCTGATTCTGTATATAGTTCCTCATGATCCATAAAACTTGTTATTTCTTTTATATGAGCCAGGAAGAATATAACTAATTGCCAAAGATTTGTGTTAACAATATCAAAAGATGAGTATTGTTATAAAAGGCTTATTAAAAGGCTTATTAAAACCATATTCAAATGCTGTCACTATCCTTATTCTCTTAGAGGGTTGTTTTACTCTTATATGAGCAGAAGACACCTTACCACAAACTGGTTTGGTTTTCTGTCCATCTCATTTTGTTCATTTCTCCTCTCCCTCCCCACCCTGTCTTGTCTTAGTACTTGACAGCAAAGCAATAGACCTCATGAATGCTCTGATGAGGCTCAACCAAATCAGACCAGGGCTGCAGTATAAGCTGCTGTCACAGTCTGGTCCAGTGCACGCCCCAGTCTTCACAATGTCCGTAGATGTCGATGGTACGACGTATGAAGCATCAGGACCTTCTAAGAAAACAGCCAAGCTCCATGTGGCCGTGAAGGTAGGTAGCTTCATGTTTGAACTAAAAAAGGGGCTTTTGTTTTCAGCTTTGAAAATCTCATTGGCTCATATGCTTTTAAGTTCCATGTATCCAAAAATATTTGAAGGAATGTTTTGTTTCTCAGGAAAGTAGATTTCTGCGTGTGTATACTTCCAATCTTCCTCATACTTTTTATTTTGCCTCTCCCTTGTCCATCTACCCCAAGGAATTATTTAAAAAATAATTCATAGCTTCCTCTGAAAATTTGTGAATTAAACCTCCCTGGATCTACCAGACCTGCGCAGGTCTGTTTCTCTAAATCTGCACATATATGTAAATGCTGGGCTATACTTCAAAACATCCGTGACTGAAGCCAAGGACAGCAGTGTGGTAGAAACTTGATAGTTTTATCTTCTGGTAGGTCTGGGCTCTGCTTTTTCATGCTTCGAGAGGGATTAATATGATTGTTACAGTTTCTGGGTCTACCTTTTTAAAAATTAGAGGCCCTGAAAATTTCTATGTTAATTCAGATTTTGGAAAATACAGACTATTTTTTCCCCATTGAAAAATTTCACTTTTTCCACTCTCMACAGTGGAAAAAGTGAAATTTTATGTAAGTTGCCTTTAAGTGTAAGATGGGGCAGTCTTGTTATGATCAGCCCCATATTTGCTTGCATTCTGTTACCTATATTTTATGTCATTTCATGTTGTTTTATTGTAGGTTCTGCAAGCAATGGGGTATCCAACTGGTTTTGATGCAGATGTCGAATGTATGAGTTCTGATGAAAAATCAGATACTGAAGGCAAAAATGAAACAGTGTCTTCAATCTCAAGCAATAATACTGGAAATTCCACAGCTGACACCTCCACTACCCTAGAGGTGAGTATTGCATGAGATTGCATGCAAGTAATGAGCAGGTGTTTTTTGTTGGAAAAAAGACAGCATTTGTAGTAAGTGGACAAGGAGTTAAAATACATATTTCAAGACCAAGATGTGCCATAGGCTCAATGCGCATTTCTTTTTGTCTCCTCCCTCCCTCCCCTTTTAGTGAGCAGGCTTTCCTGTCCCTGGCTCGGTAAGCTGTAATGGAGGCTGTTATGTTGGCATGTGGGAGTCTCAGCTCTACCTTCCTCACTTCCCGAACTTTTCTAGATGTATCTGCTTTAAGCTCAATAGTGCCAGGATGTAATTAGAGCAAACAGCAAAGATATTTAGAAGGCTGGGAGAGCCAATCTCTCCTTTTAGCGATAAAGCATTTGCTTTCAAGGAACTTGACACCACAGCATCAGTTTCAGCTTTGGATAGATACCCTTTAAGTTGAAATTCCAAGTTCAGCCCTGTATAGGTACTGCACCAAGTCATGAAGGCACTGACATCTAACTAGCTCTCAATTAGGGACAGAAATGAAGATGGGATGGTGTCATTTCTGGTTTTTACGGTACTTGTTTTTCCCTCTGCCATTCTTTAGCAAGAGGCTCTATCTGTCTAGCACAGCAGCTTATCCTCAAGCCAAGGCAGTGTTATCTTCGACACAGGTCTATTCCTGGACAGCTTGCTGTACAACAAGCTGGGAAGAACAAGCTATTGTACATAGCTTGTATATCACTTTGAAACAAAGTGATAATGGTGGCATTCTCTAAGTAGCTGGCCATATGATGCCGTAAGCCCTAAGACTGTTGTCTTGATGTTTTTCTGCCATTTGAGAAGATAAAAGCTATAARGCAACATCATAAATGTCTCTCTAGGTAAGAACTCAGGGCCCTATACTCACTGCAAGTGGCAAAAACCCAGTGATGGAGCTCAATGAAAAGAGAAGAGGTCTGAAATATGAGCTTATCTCTGAGACAGGTGGAAGCCATGACAAGCGCTTTGTGATGGAGGTGAGTGAAGCAGAGTTGTGGAGTCCACGCGTGTTTTACTAAGTACACTTCAGTATCTGCAGGTACTGACAGATTTTTTTTTTTTTTTTTTTTTTTTTTTTTTTNTTTTTTGATACTATGATAATCTCAAAAATTTGTATCTCTTACTACTATAGTGATGATCATGCTGGCGAAAGAAATTCTTTTGTTTTGGGAAAATGAGCATTACAACTGTGTTTTGACTGGGTTGTTACCAAATCGTATCATGYCTTGACATGAGGAAGAGGAGGCCTCACAGACCAAAATAACTGATAGTAAATATTTCAGACTTCCTTGTTAACATGTCAGCAACCTGATGTGAACCTTCCATTGCCAGCTGACCCAGAATACCTGGAATGATTGTAGCAAGGATAAACTCATTTGTTTTCTCTTCTGCTTGTGCTTTCTCTGGAGTAACACTCATGGCTGCAAAAGTGGTATGAGGCAGCACTCCACTCAGTGAATGTGCATAAGTGCAGGCAATCATGGATTTTGATGGAAGAGGCACTGATAAAGATAGGAGGCCTCAAATGATTTCTGATATCACTCCTCTGCAGTGATATCATTTGTTGCAAACCTCATGCACACTGGCTATATTTCATTCCAAGTAAATGAAGCATTCCTCTTTTAATTGCATTGTAGTTTCAAATACATATAGATTCCTAATACCTCCTACCTCATGTTACATATCACTTATGTTTTCTCTGCCAGCCTTATAATCTTTAAGCAGTAAGAACCACATGTAATATTAAGTATTCCTACTACTGAAGTTCTTCATGGGTGCAGTTGTGGCTCATCACTGGCCTGTAAGTGCATAGCATTCCCAGTAGGATAAATAGCAGACATAAATTTATGTCTTAATTTTCAGGTAGAAGTAGATGGGCAGAAGTTCAGAGGTGCAGGCCCAAATAAGAAAGTAGCAAAGGCAAGTGCTGCATTAGCAGCCCTTGAGAAACTGTTTTCCGGGCCTAATGCAGCAAACAACAAGAAAAAGAAGATTCTCCCTCAGGTAAGTACTGCTGTTTACACATACGGAGTTGTTGTTCTAAGAACTCACATTCTGAATTGCTGTTATTTCTATTACTCTGAGCAGACAAAAGGGGCTGTCAATCCTGCTGTTTCTGCAGCAGTCCAGGCTGCTCGCGGCAGAGGACGAGGTGCTCTAACACGAGGGGCGTTTGTTGGGGCAGCTGCTGCTACTGGTTACATAACACCAGGTAAGGCATGGAGAGCGTCAGTGGGCTGTTGCATGCGTGTTCATCTGTGCAAGTGATCTCTTCAGCCTTCATTACGTGAAGTGAAGCAAAAGGGAGGATTCGCAGGCTTTAAACAACATGAAGACCTGAAAATCTGGCATCACCTGTTCCTTGCAAATGTGCAGCCTGAATCTCCATGTGCATCGGGCACAAGCACAGCGAGCCCACAGTGGCTTTCCTGCCTTTACATAGTCCATTGCTATGGCACCATCTTTCTCCTTCTAGCTAAAGCTCCTCCTGGGTGATGGGCCCCCTTAGCATTAGGAGTGAGTGGCTTTCCCAGGAACTTCTTGCTATGCTGTTTTGTGTGCTCTGGAGCTCTGGGGTTAAGTAGGCAGACTCAAGAATCACTCCCTGGAACTCCCCAGAGTGCACCCCGAAGCTTCCCATGTGACCTGGGGATGTTAGCAAAGCATCTGTTAGCAGCTGCTGAGGTGGCCTAGAACCCAAAAGATCTTGTTCTTTGTGACTACAATTTCAAGGTCTGAGATTTTCAGCTGGCATGCAGAGAGAGGCAAGACATTGTCACTACTTTGAATAAAGATCACAAATCTTTACGAATGAGAAATGCTGGAGATTCCTCAGTCAAAGGAAATCCAGTAGCTTCCAAAAAATAAAATTAATATTCTTGATGCTTTGAGTTTTCAGATTACAGCATGAGTTCTAATCATATCCTTCAGCAATTCACCCATGTTAATAGTGTAGCCCTGCTGTTTAGTAGACTTACTTCCTGGCACAGTCAACCATGTGACATCTTCATTGCTCCTCTATGTTGATGTAATTATAAATATTAAAAAACAGTMATTCAATTTTAATGGCCGTTAACATTGTTTTTGGAACTGTCTTTCTGCCTGAGGAATCATTTATGAGACACTTTAACCTGCCAGGGGTGTGCTCCTTGCCAGCATGGAGTTACTCCAGAAACAGGTTTAATTTCCAAGTCACTGTAGTTGTTAAGCTGTATTAGTCTTGGCCTTCACAGGTCTTCAGTCCCTATCCTTCTCAGAAATCTTTTTGTGGTGCACAAAAGAGATCCCATCCAAAAATAAAATAATAATAATAATAAAAAAGCTTTAGTAAGGTACTAAGATTGGTGTTACCACTGTTCTTTTCTGTATCATGCCGCAGCCATGTCTGGTGGTTTGCCTGTCATCTGTTTGCCTCTGGGTGTTCAGGTGTCCTACGTAAAATTTTCTTTTCATTGTATAAATGGCAGAGACTGAAAAAGTCACACAAGCTCCATTGATGATAATGTGAATATGTGCCACAGGTTTCTAACATTCCTGTGTATAATGCAAGCAAGGAAAAATGACTGTTCTCTGCATTAAACCATACACGTATTTTAGAGAGAATGCAAGCAAATATTTGGCTTCTGAATCTTGCTAGCGTCTTGCTCTGACAGTGTAGGCTGGAGGGCTTCAACTAAGGGAGAGTGCTAAAGAAATGGAATATAGAAAATTACTCTTTGATTCTGAGGCTTAAAAAGGCATTGGGTAGCTTGTTCTCCATGCCGCTCTGCAGAAGGACTTTAGTATTTTCAACAGGATTTAGATGCAGTGGTGTGAGTTTTCTCCTATGTTCCTGCCCGATACATCAGCAATGGCCCCTGTGTGTTACTGTGCAAACTGATGTCCTTGGATACTGTCGGAGTGAAACCCATCCCTCATCTATTTGTATTGCAGGCTATGGAGCACCATATGGGTATAGCACAGCTGCGCCAGCTTACGGTATGTATAGCCCAATAATTACAAAATAGAAATTATTTATAAACTATGTGGAAGTCCAAGTATAGAAATTGGCTTAGGATTTGCAGGAGAAATTTAAAGAAATTAAAGTTTAAACCATGACAACAAGAACRCTTTTATGCCATAACCTTGTGGTTCTTTTTTGGTTGGAGTAGCCTTTTTGCCTATGCTTTGCCTGATCTGTGGAAGGACTGCTTGTTTTAACTGCCTGTTCCCTTTCATACTGAAACTGAATTTAAATAGTTCTCTTACTCTTTACAGCCAATCTGTACTCCATTCAAAGACTACCGAAGGGCCTATTCACCCTATTCACACATCTCTGAGCAGTATTTAGCAAAATGACATAACAATAATATTGGCAAAATGTTTGTCCACGAGTTTAAATAGTTTGTGGACAGAGTTCCTTTAATGCTTTAATGTCAGCTGTATGAAATGACCAATACTATAAAGATCTACCTATATATATAGATATATATATGCATACATACATAAACACATACACACATATACTTATAAATGTATGTATCTGCAGGCTAAAACATTGCTGTTCAGGACAAAAGATCATTTTGTGCAGCTCACTAGTAATCTCGTTTCAAGGAATCTAGGATAAGATCATCTGTCTCAGGTTTTTTGCTAAGAAACATGGTTAAATTAGAATGGCAAATTAATGGTTTCACGAATATTGTAAAATAAAGTAATAACTGCCGTGCTAAGATGGAAAGGTTTCTCTTACCTCAGCTTACCTCTACCTACCCATCAGCTTTTATTTATTTATTTTTTATTTATTCTAGACTAACAAAGCATATTTATCTCTAACTGGCCCTTTTGGTTACTTTGAATGAGGTTTATGTGGCAATGGGAGCAAAGCGGTCTGGAGTCAGTGATATGTTCTGGCACACAAAACACAAGACTGTCTATCAGAACCAGTCCTACTGTTCTCTCCTATCACAAGAATTGGGAGAAAATCCTGCTACTCAGATGACAAACTGAGTAAATTTCAAGGACAAACTAAGTACATTTCAAGGCCTACATTTTTTCATATGGAAAACAGAACATGGAAGCTGGCATTCATTTTCTGGCTTTTGTAGCATTTCTAATTCTTGTTTCTCAAATTTGTACAGACTGGGCAATACTAACCTCTCTTAATGCTGTTATGAAATATTATGAAACACTGATTTCATTACTTGCTTTTAGAGATATGTGCTCTAAATAGTGGAAAAACGCTGCTGCTCTAGTATTGAAAATGCCCACTTTGATAGTAGCTACTCCCATTCTGTATTTCTTCAATGGAAAGAAGCAAGAGAATGGGCCTATGAGATGTACTTCCCTTCAAAATTAAAGCCAGCTTCTCTGGTTTTACAATACCTGTCTTATTGATTGTCTAAGAACTTTGACAGAGCCACAGCTGACAGTAGTGCTTTCCTGTGGAGTGTACTTGCATGTGCCCTGTCTTGTGTGTGGTATGACGGAGAGTAAAAGAACAGCTGTTCYTCAGTGTAGAGAAGGAGGAAGAAAACGTAGTTTAGAGCTTATGTCACAGCAGTTTTCCTTCGGGGATCCCTCTGGTTCTTTTCAAGCAATTGCCTCTAACTCCAACATGAGTGGTATTTGCATACAGGTATTTCTTACAAGCAGAGACACATAGTGACATAAGACAAATCCCTGCAGAAGACAAGGGTCAGTTGTTATCAGCTTCTCTGCAATAGATGAGTGGCACTTTTCCTTTGTTTTTTGCTATATTCATTCATTCCCTTCTTTCTGCGTTTGTTTTTCTCTTCATGATGTCTATTTTGGGGGCTGGATTTTAATCACTTAACTGTGTACATGTGACATATCACTGACTTCAAAGCATTGTGAAATTGAATGCCCCCATTTTTCACATAAAGAGTTTCTGTTTTTACTGTCTTATGATTGTGATGCGAAGTACTGGGATAATGCTTTTTGGCTGTAAGGTAAACATGTCTCTTTGCCTTTGTAAAGCTCTTGCATGTTGGGAAACTTCACTTTGATCATCTGGTGCTCTGGAATACCTGCTGTTGCTGCTTTGTGATTTCTAAATGGATACATAGGTTAAATATTAGAATATAAATAGGAAACATTTTTTTTAAAAAGTAAGTGTGAAGAAGTTTGCGAGGCCACAAGAACTTAAAATAATCACAAAATCAGGCAGATATTAATCTTTCCAGATTTGCCACTTCAATACAACAGAGCAAGTGCAGAATAATAGATGAAGCAGATGCAGAATTTGCTGTAGGCCTTTGGGTTTTGGGGGGGGAGAAGGGGGGGCTCTTTGTTTTTTTGGGGGATGATTACCTGGAGGTTTATCAAAACTGCTGCACAGCTTGCCTATGAATTATCTGTAATGTGTAGCAGTGTCTGTCTATATTTGTGACTGACCTATGAAATTAACTAAGAATATAGAACAAAATAGTGGAGGTTAATTATCTTCAAGATTGAGATACAGATATTCAAATCCAAACTCTCTTCAAAATAGACTGCTTTTGAAAATACTGCTTATTTTAATTTTACCAAACACCAGGGCAAAAATAAAAACAAACTTTAAGCTAACCATCTGTTTGAAATATTACAAAGTATTATAGTGTTTTTGTTTATGGGACTCTGCACCCTAAAATCACATTGACTGACTCATCTGGAAAAGGTTAATAGGAACACTACTGTAAGCTTTTATCTGACTTTCTTGGATCACTGAACTTATTTGGAGTCCTCTCCCTTTCTTCTCTCTGTAGGTTTACCCAAGAGAATGGTTCTGTTACCAGTTATGAAATTCCCAACATATCCTGTTCCCCACTACTCATTCTTTTAGCAAATGGCAGAAGCTAATTCCTATTGATTGAACAACACAATACAGTACAGAATGTTAGAAGAAAAAAAAAAGCCTTTTTATCCTGTTTTCTTTGAACACATACTTGAGCAAAGTCATTTGTAAAGAAACATCTTTTCCTACTTTTTGATTTTAACAAAATGCAGATTTAGTTCTCTAAAACTTGAAAAAAATGTTCTGTGAAATGTTACCTCATTTTCAAATAACTTATACCAGCCTTCTGTTATAGGGAAGAACTAGAAGCTTAAATCTTACGTTTTAAATGAAGTATCCGATTATGTAAAATTAAAATTGTGAAGGATGTATAGACTATAAAACACTGATCACAAATAAACTGTTTTGTTGTAACACAAGAGTACTGCCTGTTTCCTAATGCAGTCACAGAGATTTTCAGTTAATGACCTGTACTTGCTGTAGGGCTATCTAATGCAGGGCATAGTTATTTAAAAATAGAAGTACAAAGCCACAACAGAAATTTACAGTTAAAATTTAACTCTTGTAAATATTATTGTGTGTAATAAACTTAGTAAAACATGGGTTAAAATACTGTTTTATCTTATTCTTTTTATAGAGTTAAGCATCAGTACCTGAAATAGGATCCTTAGAAACTTTAAAATGAGCCAACCGTAACTCTCAGTGATTTTAGACACTCTCCTAATTATCCACAAAGGCTTTTCGCTTGTACACAAAATACTGAAAAACGAAAACATAGGGAATTAATATTAGACTGTCTTTGTATTACATTTTGTGAAATATGTATAAAAACAAATGCAATTTCCACAAAAAGACTTGTTACATAATAAAAGGTACACATAGTTAAGTCTGTATTGCCCAGAGAAAGGACAATAATTGTGTTACAACCAAGTTCTTCAGAGCTCAAAAGCTGTTCATTTCCCTTTCTTTCTTTTTAACCCCAAAAAAAAAAAAAAAAAAAAAAGGAATAAATTGCACTTGTTCTTGTGGCCTTCTTCACTTTTAAGATTGTCTGCCCACCCTTGTTTTTTTTCCATGCAGCATTCTTACAGAAAGTATTTTAGTTGTCAATCTTTCTATTAAAGGGTTCTCCTTTTTCCCCTTATATTTGTAAGAATCTAAAGCAGCAACAAGGTCCCCATGAAAACTTGCTATTTAATTGTCCCCGTTCTTGTTGAGTGCTGCTGTGGAAAGTGACACACTTCAGCCATAGGCCAGTACTTTTTGTAAGAGTTGGTGCTCAAGCTAAATCTTCTTTCAGATGAGGAGTGTGTGCACCTGTCTGAAATTCTAAAGGACGGGCCTCAGCTCCATGTGGTCTCCATGTATTTTAGACTTCTGCATAAAAACTGCTGTACTGTGGGCTCATGAGGGATTCAAGCAGTCTTTATTAAGGTATCACCCCCACAAAATAAGCAGTTTTGTTGGTTGCACTTATCAGACCTCACCAGTTGCTTTTCAGTAAGTCTGCTATAGTCCTGTGCTTTTGAAGATGCCTTTGTACACAGTTCTCCAACAAGCTGCTGTTGAGGCAGGGGGAGCTTTATATATGAAGAGGGTGTAACAATGATGCTTAGAGCAATGTAAAGTTCCTCCTCCCCTCCACCACCCATTACAGGGAAAGAAATATTGGAACAGCATAATAAGGGGTGGCTTATGTAACAAGCTGCTTTTCTTAGAATTAACTGCAGCTGTTAAGCTAAGTATTTGTGCTTAGGAATATGTTTATATCTTAAATGTTTTGGGTTTTTTTCCTGCTGTAGCTCTTTCCTTTGGTGTTGGTGGTACTTTAATAAAATATGTAGCTCTTACTGACAAGTAGTGGTGAGCCTGCTGTTGTCATCCATGCATCAGTGTTGAAATAAAGAGCAGGGTCTTGAGGCTGTATTCAAATTGAATGGTGCTCATAAATCACTGACATAGTTTGCTGGCCTATGGATGAAAGGAAGCCATCACGGAGCAGAAAAAGCATGGCTGATAAGAGCCCATTTTGTTAATCAAATATTCATTGAAAGAGCCTTTCCTCTGAGCAAACTATTTTCTCCTTTGGAGTTCCCTTGATTGGCAACTGTTGGTCAAGTTAGTTTCCTTTTTTATTTAATCCCTGAATTTAAAACAATAAATTTCAAACAAAATTTTGACTGAACCAATTGTATATTACAAAATTTGTAAGCTTAAATAAATTGTCCCTTCTTTAAAAAAATAAAGGAGGGCGCTATGCTCTTTTCCAACATGATGGCAGTCATTTCAGATAATTTTTATAAGTCATTTTTTTATTTTTTGTCATTTGTCGGGAGTTACTAACCACATTGTAAACTTGCCCCCTTGCTGCATATTTTACATTTCTCTGCTTTACTGAAAATATGAATGAGCTGTCAGTTCTTTGTTTAGAAAGCGGTAACCTTGGAAGTGTTAGATGTTTCAGTACCTCCAAAGAATTAAAAGTGCCCATTTTACAATGAAAATTCCACTTGCAGCCGAAAGAGCAGAGAAATTTAAATGGAGCTTTAGCTTCAGCCAGTGTCTTTGAAATTAACATGAAGTTTTTGCTTCTCTGCTCTTTTCCCACTGTAGGTGGTTTTTTCATTGACAGTCCCTATTGCCAGCCTCTCAGCATCGCACCTTTTATTATTCACTTGGGCCCTCAAGATTTCTTCTCTGACTTCTAGAACCATCAGGTTGTGTGGCTCCAAATGGCATTTATACATGTCTTAAAAGCAAGAAAAAACATGGCTCGTTTTGAGGGTTCTCAACTTCAGACACGGAATCTGAGCTTTTCCTTTTTTTTTAAAGCGTTTTTCTCCGTTCCTTGAACTTTGTTCCATTTAATGAAAAGCAATACTTATTCCAAGCCACAGTCCTTTCTTTGGATACATAGCAATAGATGTGTATATATTTCTCCCAGTTATTTCTTTACAGTAGAAGGGAAAGACTGGTGTGTGTGTCTGCGTGTGTGCCCTTGGGGGGAAACAAAGACCCAGCAGGGTGCTTGCTTCAAGCAGCTCATCCTGCTTTGACTTTCACTATTTAAATATTACAGAATTTTAATAGTATGACTGTATTTGCATGTCTTCTACATAAGTTGCTACAAAGATTTGCAATGGTCACTCTTGAAGCAACAGTGCTTTACACCATTGCCCATGTCAGCAGACATGAAATGTAGCAAAAAAGATGGAAGAAAAAAWTTTTTTTTTCCAAAATGCAACTAAATGATATTTTTACCCTCTCTCTCTCTACACTATATCATTTAATCAAGGCACAAAAAAGGTAGACCTGATTTTCTCCCAAATGGGTTGGTTTTTGTGTCTCTTAAAATTAATACCAAATGATAAGAAAACCTAGACTTTGGTAAACCTCCAGTTCAAAAAAGAATGCTGCTCTAACTTACTGTTATTCTTTTCTTCTTTTAAATATTTGAATGTTCATATTCTATCATTGTAAATCAGTAATCAGCAATAATTGACAGTCAGGTGTTTGCGAGTGAATGTCCTTTTATTTAAATGGTATTGGAACATCTATATGTTGCAGCTTAAGACTTTTAAGCAGTTTTCAGCAGGTTAATGCCACTTTATTCTCATTCTCTCCGGACCTTCATAGCCATATGCACTTGTATAAAATAAGCAGAAATGTAGTGACTGTAAGCTGAGATCGTGATGTAACAGGTAAGAAATTTTATTTTCAGCTTAAGAATTTGTATTGCTTTTTCTAAAAGGTCGCGTATACCTGACAATCTTATATATGGCACATTTTTATTACGTGTTGTTTAACTCTGAATATTTTTAAAAATTATACATAGATCTGAATTCCAACTTTGCATTTTTAAAGGCCACTTCAAATATTCCAGTTAAAGAAAAAAATATTTAACACTTTTGAGAAACTATTTTGTTTTTATCAATAGACTGTTCTACATTTTTCTTGTGTGTATGTGTGTGTGTGTGTGTGTGTGTAGCCTAAAAAACTGTATTGATACTGCTGTATGCATTCCTTGCGTACTTGTGGAAAAGATCTGGGTAGGTACCAAAGCCATGACTATGGTCTGTACTGAAAGCCATACCATGGTTATAGCTATATAGAAGAAAAAAATGTGAAGTTTAAAGTGTGATATTATCTAATTAATAAGAGATAAATAATTTCCTTAAACTATTAAAGCTAAACTTCAATGAAAAAGGCTTTGATGATATTACAGCTAAAATCAAATTACATTAGGCCAAATGAATTCATGAAACAGCCAGGTTTGCTTTCCTCTTGGGGATGCAGTGGGAGGAAAGGCAGGCAGGCAGGCAGTGATTTAACTCTGCGTGAATAAATTGCTTACTGTAGTTTTCTAAAGCTAGAAATTAGGAGAGAGCCATCCATAAATAATTACTTTAAATTCTGTAATAAATGTTTTTACACTTTTTTTATTTGGATTAGAAGGGTTCTGGATTGCAAACTATGTGGTGCGCATAGTATATACAGATTTAAAACCTTATTGTTTGGGAGTGTTTTTTATTTGCCTTTATGTAGCCTCACATTACACAAAAATGCATAGAACAGTACGGTGCCATGGCGGTTATTGTAATTTGAAGTTGCTGGGAACAACTTTTTACATAAATATTAAAGAAAATAAAAAATCTTGTAGTTGCATTCTAGGTCTCTCAATTCAGAGGTAAAAGCATAAAAAATCCTGACTGATCGCAGTTTATATTGATGTAAAACAAGTAAATACTTAGTATGTAATATGTAGTGTAAAAATGGGGTCAAAGCTTGTTTTGTATCAAAATGTATCAGCAAAAATAAGCTGTTTCATTTCACTCCGGGAATCATTTTTTCAGTAAGCAACTGCATGTGTAGGTTATACACGACTCAGGATATGTCTGCAGAATTCATAGGCTGATATAGAAAAATAGTATTAGATACTGTTAGCTTTGCTAATATAGGTGGAAACCTGATCTGCTATGTGGCCTACCTATTTGCACCTGAGGGAATAAACTTAAGGAACTCCGCCACTGACTAGCCTATTGAAGCACATAACTTTGATTCCATTTGCAGGTGCACCTGATGAACCCTCTATGCACCCTTCCCACTTCAGGGTGCAAGTTTGCATCTCTACGCTTGTCTTCAAGATGCAAATTTAGGGCTTAATCTGAAGCTTACTTAAAATTCAATTCATTCTTTCTGCCTGTCAGGCTAAGCAATCCTCTGATAGTGGAGCAGCAGGCTGCTCTGTTTCCTTCGGAAGACGTTTTATACATTTCAAGATAATGTTAAGATGCATTCTAATGAACTCTTGAGTATTCCCTTCAAGGCTTAACTCATGACAGCCTGATGAGCACTGTCCAGTTCAAGGACTGAATAGTAAAAAGTCTTGCTAACTCTTATTTGATCTCCTCCTTTATGTGGCCTTTACTTGGCACCTTAATCCAGGCTTCCACCAGAATTCCTATGTATTTCCATCATTGGACTTTTAACTCGTCCACTCCTAAACGCTCTGCCCTTCTGCTCATTTTAAATTCTCAGCTTCTTGAATTATCTCTTGTCCTTTTCACTGAAAAGATATCCATTCCCTCAAATGCATTTCTGCTCACAATGCAACTACTTATGCCCCAAATTGTCCCTCTTAGCTTTGCTCCTCTCCCCAGCAGGATGGATACCTTTTGATGGCATGGGATCAGCTCCTAATGCAAAATATATAGTGTCCTCCGGACTCCTAAATCCTGTTCTTTGAAGCAACTTCACATCAGTAACAAGCTCCTAAGGTGGTATGGTTGCCTAGGAACCTGTGTCTCACTGAGAGTCTCTTAAGCAAAACATTCACACAAGCTGATGTGCCACTGCTGTAGGCCTCCTAAGTGCCTAATACACTGATACTTAGGAAAACAGTTAGAGGCTCCATTCCAACAGTCATTTTTAATCTAAATGAAATACCAGTCTATTGTTTAGTAAATAACAATTGGGTATTYGGATTGGGTAACATCTGCCTCATCTCCTATTGCAACAATGATTGTTTCCCTACGGCAGAATTAGGAACTGCTTTCTTTTGTATTGCATTTGCAAGATTTCTTTTAAAAGCCATCTCACAGGAGAATGGTCCAAWGTGCCTTTTCTGTGAGGTTAGAGGTCTTCAATTTTACTGCTGCTGAGCTCTCCATCTATTTTGATAGTTAAATACACAAACTTGGTTCTGTGTCTTGGTGCAGCTGCTAAAATCTTTGCCTGTTTTGTAACTCCATTCTGAAAAAGTTCCTTTCAGTTATTACATATAAATAGGATGACACATAAATTCTCTATCAATTCTCTTCCCATCTTAACTCTGTAGTTTTAGCTAAGCAGATGCTAGCATGAATTCTGAGACTGTTTCTGGCACAAAGGATTAAAAGAAACCAGTGCTCTCCAGTTAAGAATCTCCCTGTTTAATGTATTATCTAGACTGGAGATGAATGGCTTTAAAATTGACTTTGGAAAGACAGATGTGGATATAATGCTATCTACACAAATCAGAAATTAGAATATAAACTGTTCTGTATGTATAGTACAATAATATTTACCTCTTCTTGCTCTTGTATCTAAAGGAATAATCATGCCGGTTCTTGCTTTCCCTCTTGCTACCAGTTTGGGCTTCATGGGACCATATGTGTAAGAAATAACAAGCCAGCCTGTTTCTGTTGTCCCAGTAGTGTTTGAACTCCCTGTACAGGACAGCAGTTCTCCCTAGCTCATATTCCTTCAGGGAATTTAATCCCAGTTGACTTCTAGTACAGCTGTACTGTTTTAAGAGCAGTGATGACCTTTGCTATAGGTTCATATATTCTAGAAGCAGTTTTCCTTTATATTTTAGAAGAAGTGAAAGATAACCAGAGCTTTTTAGAAAAAAAAAAAAAAAAAAAAACACTATCAGCACATGACTTCAGGAAATGTCTGGTACATCAGTGACAGGATACAAATCAGGTGTCAGCACCTCTGCTTCACCAGCTGCAGTGGTGACCTGAAGTTCTAAAGCAGCCTTTCTAGAAACCCCTAAGTGCTGTACCTTGTTAATCATACCTCAGGCATTTGCCTTCCCAATAGGTGAGGATGCTGAATACCTATCACTTCATGGATCCAAAGCTGTGAATTTTAAAAGAAAATATTAATTCATAAGGTAACTAAAGTTTTGTTTCTCTAGCTATGAGATATTTCTCTAAGTACATCCTATTTAGTTTAGGAAAGCAGATTGGTTTGGTAGGACAGTGCTGTCTGGTGCTCAAGTTGTTTTAGCTGTGATACAAATAACACATAAAAATCTTCCCAGCTTCTTGAAATTTAATTCCATCAACATTTGCTGCTTAAATGCTTGTGTTGCAGCACAACAGTGAGTGACTGTGAAAGAAAGGGCCTGGCTAGCAAAAAGCATGGTAAATGATGCTTTTTACCCTTCTGTCCCCTCTCTGCCAATGCTTGCTTTCTGCTGTATTCCTTAAACTCACATTCAGGAGCTGGAATATGGTGACCTTATTCCTGGGCAGTGTGCCACCCAGATGGAGGGGGGCCAGCCTGTACCCATGATGTGAATGTGGAACATGCAGCCTCCGTTGCCCAAGCAGTTCCTGTTGGAAACAGTGCACAATCCAACCCTCACAAAGGCCATTTAGTTCCTGGGTAGGTGGTTCCTAATCTGTCTAATTTGCTGTCATGCAGCCAATATGAGTTAATTAGATGATTCAGCAATTGTCATGTCTCCRATTTAATGTGCTGTAAGCCCTGCTGACAGGACTCTCACTGGAGCTAAATGCCTTTGCTTCTGCCCTCTTCATCTTTTTTGATCTCTTTCTAGTTTCCAAGCAAATAACTGATTCTCTTTAGAGTACTTCTTCAACATACAGATGTTTCTGGTATGAGATCCTCAATACTGGTAATCAACCTATGAAGAGCTTCAGGGAAAGTTTTCCTAAAAATCTTTAATCTCTTAATGCACCAAGAGACTATTATTTCCAGTCGGTTACAATTACCTGCAACAATTATCTTCGTATCTCTGCTCACTGGAAAAAGGGCTAAGATTCTTTGTTTAAGAATATTTGCCTCCTGGCAGAAAAAAAAGATCTAAAAAATGTCTTAATAAAAGACTATGTCCTGTAGTCACTGAAGGAGCTCAAGTGGGAAAAGACACACAGCTCTGAAATTGAGGGTTATGCATTTCATTGACTATTGAGAAAACTTCCCTGCCCACAACTTCCTTGCATTATTAGAAAATGAAGAAGTAGTAGTATTAACATTTTTAAGCTGGTCTAAAAAACAATCTCTGATTTGGCTGTTCAACTGTGGTGCATTAAATTCTTGGCCTTTCTCATAGAATTGCTGGATTTATTGCTATCTTGGAGTTAACGTAGCATCCCTGATCAGTCCAGCAATATCTGAAAGAGCAAGTCTGGCATTTGCTGGGTTTTCAGCTGCTCATCCACAGAAAGAAATAGTCTAAGAGCATACAGTAACTTGATTTCAATTGTGATTCTACATCTACCCTCTGAGAACCTGCAGATCATCACAGATTAGAGGTCAGATTCCTGGACATCACTCCAGAGCCGTGTGAATGAAGAACAAGCAGACAGTATTTCTGTGTGTAATGAGACAAAACAGCAAATTTCCCTCTGCCTCCTTAGGTTAAGATATGATCTTTGTGCACCAGAACTAATTGCCTTTAGCCAAGTTCTCTTAAAAAGCTGCCTGTTATTTAATCAGGCAAAATGTGTCCCCCAGCTTCAGATGAGTTCCGAGTTGCAGAATAAGCTAACAAAGGCTCCTGCTTCCTGAGGCTCTGGGAAACAGCACAAGAATTTTGTCATGACAGATTGTCTTGGATACATGATGAAATATGTAAATAAAGATCAGSCTGCTGCTCTCAGTACTAAAACAGACTGGGACCTCTCCTCTCTGTCATTAAAAGAATGAAAATGAGTTCTGCGAGACAGTTGTACCATCTTAAAAACCCATAACTAAGCTTCAATGTTCAGAGGACGTAGGCCCTCTCTAAACTTCTACTGAATCAATCTCCTGAAAAATAACAACTTTATTGACTTAATAATCCCATAACAAAGGGATGCTTTAGTCTGTACTAAGTTTGTCTCATCTAAAACTATACCTAATAATATGTAGCTTCTTGAGAGCCTCCGATTCATCATTCTGTTCCTCCTGCTCAGAGTGATTCAGCACTTCATCTGATTATTTGTTTGTAATTTAATGTATAAGATAATGAGAACATGCAAATGGCAAGTATGCCAATTTGTTTAGTCTGGGGTATTCAAGATGGGGTACCCTTTCTGCTAGGCCTGTTTGGTAATGTGCAGGCAATGTACTGTCATACTAAAATTAGCTGTGTTAGTTTTTTTACGAGATGACCGTGTCATCTCAGCATAATAGTTCTAAAAATGATTTCTTATTTTGCATACTGTTCTATCTTGTATTTGGTGCCTTAACTCTGCACAATCTAATGTCCTATATACTGTATCAGAGGAAGTTTAATGGTTAAGTGTACTTTAAAAGAAGTCAGCAAGCTAGTCTACAAAAACTATAGCAAAGACTGAAACCTTGAGACTTCTATATTTAATTAATAATCTATTGATAAACAAGAGTTACAAGAATTTAAATAGCATATGAAAGTTTTCATCACAGAGGCTGAATTATCTGACTTCCAATTTCAACAGTTTGTGGCAAGAGAGTCACTATACGTTCCTCTATGCTATGTAAGTAAACAATATCAAAATGTCTCCTGGATGGGAGAGGACTAGAGGAAATGGCTTCAAACTGAAGCATCGGAAGTTCCACAGGAACTTAAGGAAGCATTTCTTCACTGTGAGGGTGACAAAGCACTGGAACAGGCTGCCCAGAGAGGTTGTGGAGTCTCCTTCTTTGGAGCTCTTTAAAACCCGCTTGGATGCAGCCCTGTGCCACGTGCTCTAGGTGACCCTGCGTGAGCAGGGGGGGGGTTGGACTCGATGACCTCTGAGGTCCCTTCCAACCTTGGGCATTCTGTGATTCTATGATTCTATGTCTTATCACTGGCCATAAGGAGATATTTGTGAAACYATGTGGACTGCTATCTCTATTAGAACAAATTCCACAAGATTTTAGAAGTTAGTTGGATGTAATTAGCTATCTTCCACTGATTGGTACAGGAGAGCTAGAATGGGTCACAGCTGCTGCTAATTTTCAAGCCCAAGATAGCATGTGGATTTAAGCCTCACTGCCTGGATCTAGAAGTGTGCTTGATGTAGTGCAACTTCTACTTGAAAACAGTTGTTTCCTGCATGCATCCAGTRTAGCAGTAGAATAAATGGAAGTAAGTGTGACAGAGAAAGAGAGAGAAAAAAGGATATTCACCTGTCTTAAAGGCTTAAACAACACAGTAGGAAGTCAGGGGAAAGGTTGCACTGCTTTTCCCAGAGCCAACAATACAGTGTATGATAAAAACATGCTCGTGTGTACTACTGTACAAGTGCAGTACCCCCAAATGTAAGGAGAAAGGCTTTTTTTTTTTTTTTTTGGTATTTTATAAGAAATTGGCTAAGAGATTCAAGGTATCCATATAGCAGACTAAAAGTTGTTAGTCACGTTACTGCAGCAGATTACATTTTCCTTCTGCTTCAGTAAAGGAACACGGTGGGAAAATTTCAAGAGGAGAACAGTAGAAAACCAGGGCGCAAACTGTATTTCCTGTTGCAGTCTTATTCAAAACAGAAAGACTGCTCTATGTAGTTTACATAGCATACAATTTTAGTAAGGAAAGAGATATTAATAATTTCCCTAGAGGAAACTTATTTATACAATGCCTACAGTATTCTAGACCAGTTGCTTTTAAAGTAGACTATGGCATGGCAACAGGGAAAGCAGGTGCTGTTTCTGTAACTGCATGTTGTTATGTGCGTATTAAAAGTTCACTAATACTGATATAACTAGTGATGACAAACTTAAAGTAGCTTCATCCTATTAGAAAAGCATATTTTGACATCTATCCACCTTTTCTTTTTAAGCTAGAAGGGAGTTAATTATAGCACTGATCTGTTTCTAAAGGAGTAGAGCAGAAGGTAAGTTTTGACTTCATACTTTGAAGTTGTTATGAATAAGTTGATTAAACAGTGTTTCATGGAAACAGCCTGATGTACTTATTTTCTTTGTGCTCATTTCTCTGTTCTTAGAAAAGCACAAGCTTGCATAAGCGTAATCAATACAAAGTTACTCAGGGTATTGTGTCAGCTCAGCAGTGGACACTAACTACATCTTAAGTCAACAGGCACATATAAATCAAGTTTAATTAAGAGGAACAGAACATCTTGGCAGGTCTTGGATTACTACTGGCACTGTTACAATTTAATGATCTATGCATATGGAAATATGTGTATTTCTGCACTCCTAATATATCCTGCAGCTCTGTAAATGCATCCTGTAAACCAACAAAGCAAAATGAAGTCACAATAGGAGAGAGTCTTGTTCATTCATTATTCCTGCAAAGAACTGTTTATAAGCAGATGAAAAATAATTCTGCTCAAAGAATCATAGTGGCCTGAAGAACAGGATTCAGAGCAGTACAGCTTTTGAAAATTTAATGATGATATGAATTCGGTTCTGAAACTCCTAACTTGCTAGACTGATATTTTTTTCCCCTATTTTCTTCTAACTACTTATCACTGCTCCCCTGCACAAAGTTATTGGATAACAACTAGTGTAGCTTTCTAGAAACAGCTATTGCACAGATATAAACATAAGCTAGAAGAAAATACAGGCTGCACTGTAGACAGCATATTCAACTATACAGAGCCATTCTCTGGGCAATGCTGCATAATTTAAGCATGGACAGATATGCCTTTAGGGGCAACACAACACAGATGTTAAAAAAAAAAAATTAAAAAGCCTTGAAGCTTTGTCCACTAAACGAGGGACAGATATCGCACTCGATGATGATTCTTACATGCCTAGCAAGTTATAGATCACAGACAACAAAGGCTCTTAAAGGACAAACGTTTTAGAGCTAGTCTCCTTTTGGACAGTAAAGGGAGAAATTCGATTGTCTTCCAGTTCCAAAACGCAGTGTCATATTTGTGATCCTAACCCTAAATCAATAATTATTGATTAAACTAACTAAGCTTTTTAGGTCAACAAGCTGTCTACGAAGCAATTCTGTTCTCCTCTCGAGCCTTTGCAGGGGCCAACAACTGGTGCTAAACTACCACTGCTGCTGCAGAATGTCACCTGTCCTCCAGCTGTCCCACAATCATTCTGGGGCATTTGCACTCCAAGAGAGAGCAACACTGTTGGGAGGGGAGGGAGAGGAAGTATATGGGACTGTCGAAAAGCAGTTAAAATGTCGAAAAGCATGGCCAAGTCTCTTCAGGCTATAATGCTTTATAAGTCTGGCTCAGTTCTTAGTGACAAAGTTGAGCATGAAACCTGTATTTGCAAAACATATCTGCCCTTTGATGAGGGGAACTATGGAAAGGAGAAGCATAACTGGAAAGTCTAAGGAAAACCCGATGTTYGGAGAGTCCAACTCATCATTCACCTATTTTTGTTGGTTTGTTTTCCCCCTTACCCCTAAAATGGGTAAGTTATACCCACCACCAATCTCCGTCTAACTTATCAGTTCAGAAAACTGGTGCAACTTGGGCTAAAGGGTCCTTGCCCTATAGCCCAACTTACCACCAACAATCCACATGAAGAACTGTTATTAAAGAGTCATCAGGAAGCAGAGCCCTGCTAAGCTTCCATTCTGGAAGGCAGACCAGGTATCTATCATAGCTCCGCCTCCCCCCTTCCCCCCCCCAAAAAAAAAGGAAAGGAAAGGAAGCAGTGCTTTAGAGCAGTGTTTCATGCTCAACAAGTTTATAGAGGGCAAGGAATGCCATTCTATAAATTAGTTGCACTGTATTACTGTTTCTGGACTTGAATGAATTGCATTTTTCCTTTGTGGATCAGCGTAGTAAACATTAAAGAAAAAAACTCACTATTTTTCTAAATCTCTCTCACCACTGGAAAGGTCTAACTCATAGTCAAAAGATGGCTTTATTTAACCACAGAGGACAGAGGGTTTATTTTTACACTAAGATTGGATATGACATTGAATAAAAGTATGACTTTTGAACTATTTAAACCTTAAAATGCTATCAACAAATTTCAAAATGAGCAATATAGCTGACAACTTCATCTTTCTTCCCAGTAAGTTGCTCTCTCAAAAGAAGTTACCCAGAAATAAACTTCTGAGTAAAGTAAGAGAGATCTTTGTGGCCTAATTACAGAACGCTTCCAAAACATTTCCAATTTCTCCCAGTTTGTAGCACATAGAGAATAGTGATGTTTAAACCTTTCCTAACTATACTGTAAATAATGTAACTTCAAACAATGCAATTTGGCAATAACCTTAGTTAGCTGTACCATAAAAAAAAAAAAAAAAAAGTAATCTGAATACTCACTGTGTCTTATTTTGGTTATCAGTTGAGTGGGAAGAAAAATAACTGCACACTGAGTTTTAAAGTGGGCTGTATCTACTTACTAGCCAAAAAAAGAGCCTACAAATGTAAAGTAAATGTAATGCTCTTTGTACATTGAGTTGCTTCCTCATGTGATGCTATACCCTGTATACTCGGCTTCATTTGACTACCGTGTTGTGATTTGTATGCCAGCCACTGTTATTAAATGTACACAACACTGATACTTACACTGTAATCTTGGTTCATTTGCCACTGATTGTAACCTAATGCTACAGACTTCTCTGTATCTAAGACCCTAGCCATGTTCCACTTGCTGCCGACAAAATACAATAAAGGCTTATCTCTGTAAGCTGGCATTATGTGCTTATGACTGATATGACTTGCTGCTGTTTCTAGTGAAGAAATTGGGCTTTTTGGTTTTTGGAGGCAGGGAAGCCAAACCACAGAAGTCCAGTCTGATTTTTATCATATCCTCTTACCTTTTCTTAGAAGTGCATGCAGAATGGTGATCTTTTTTTCCCCCCCCCCTCCTCCTTTGTCTTGAATTCAGCTTTTCAAGAGGTCTAAGTGTGGAGGTCAGTAAATAAATTCAGACGATAACAATCTGGAAGCAGAATTAAAATCTAGTGTGAGCTGACTGCAGCTGAGAATGCCCTCAATAAAACTAGTTGTTTGGAAACGAACAGCTTAGCGTTATATGACAATCGGACAAGGACTCAATGTGAGTTTTGTGCATGCAGCAAAGCGGTGTACTGCCAGCTGACTGTGCTGCTGTGAGACAAGTCAGTTATGCACATAAGCACCAATGAGGGAGCACTGACTAAACCATGTTTCATTTAAAACACATAGCTGCATCAAATATTTAACAAACAGTATCCACAAAGAATTGGCCCAAGGTCCATTAAAAGAACATCATTAACACCTGGCTGAAACAGAGGCCAGTTTTTACCAACAGCCCAGAGTAAATACCTTAGCAACGTACTTGCCCAAGGTCAACTAGCTTATTAAGAGTTTTTTCAGAAAGCTACCGCAGGATTATCATTTCAGAGGTCTTGAGAGGAGTGATGGCTCTTCAGCAGCAGCCTGATAACTGCTGGTCAGCAACAGAAGTGAAATGAGCTGGGCCTATTCCAGGAGCTGGCTGTTCTGTGTCCTCATAGCCACAGGAGGTGTGAAACGAGGTGTAGATAAGACTAGAGACCAGTGCAAGTAATACAATAATGCTTCCAGACTAATAAAGGAGGCCAGAACATCCATTTCTCCTCCCTGTAAAACTGCCCCACATTTCCTGCTTTGCGTTTTATCCCTGTCCTCCTGTATCAAATCTAAATTTGCAGGCAGGCTGTTAACATTGTGTCTCAATCAGAAGAAAGAGGAGCTTGCTATTTGTGGACCTTTTGTACTTCTTTTTTTTGGCGGGGGGGAGGTGTTAATATCAGAGAAAAGTCACRTCTGTCTACTTTTTTCTCAGTATAACACAGTGTCTTTCACTATCACTCCAACTCCAAAGACCATCAAACTGTAGATTAAAGTACACAGTGAAATCTGCATTAAAAAGAAATCAGTCCCTCTGCACTGTTGCTTGCCTGCTATAACCACATTCCATGTTAGCACAGCAATCCTTATACAGGCAGAGGCAACCATCTGCTTAATAAGTAGGGAGGCCCAGTTTATCTTGCTGGGATCACTATCACCTTGGAAAAGGGTGCATTTGATTACAGAGGAGACAGAAATGATTTATTGACTGATGCCCATACAGCTAACAAAACAGCTTGTCACTTCCACATGCAAAAAACTGATGCATCTGTAAATAAGCCCAAAAACTCAGAGAACCAACTACAGTCTCACTTTGTAATAAAAACACCACAATATAAATTCCGCATCCTACTGTGTATAAATCTCAGCAGTCTGGTTTAGCTACATGCCAGTTCCCCTTTCTCATAAATAAAGAACAGATCCCAGTAACAACACTGCAACACTTTCTAGCAGGCATTTCGGACACCGAGCGTAGATAAAGGTCTTATTTACTGAAAAAAATTCTTATGGTCTGTGTAGAGCAAACACGAAAACCATCCCTCTCTTGCTGTTCTATTTTAGGAGACTGCAAAACAATAAAGAAAAGCAGTTAACACACTGTGGAAGTAAAGAGTTCTTCAGTATTATCTCAACCATAAGGAAATCTATATTCCCCAGACTGGTAGACACCTTCCRCAAGGCTAACAGAGACAGCTAAAAACAGGTTTCCTCGGGGGGGGGGGTAAAAAACAGAAGCCGCTCATCCCAGCTTTTAGATTTTTCAACCAATACATGCCTGACAGTCTGAACCACACAGGTTTACCTGCCACAGGAGATTGTTAACTAGGGTTACAATTATTAGCTGACACTCAAGAGCAAAGACATAAGCATAGAATCAATTCTGTTTTCCCACAAACAGCATATAAGAGGGCTGATAACAAAACTGTACACTGGACACTGACTGAAGTCCCACACAGCTACTGCCAGGCTTATCATCAAACCCTACACTCCCAAAGGTTAAACGAGTCTCCATTGCGGCTGCAGAACTATCAGCGCTTACTTCTACTTGGTACTACCTAACCTTCCCAAGCAAGCCTTCAATAAACAGAACAGTAACTTCTTCACCGTGACCATCACCCCCTACCAGGCTAGCACAAATTCTTTGTAGACAGCGCCTTTCTGTATGCAAGAAGAGAAATGTCAGCTCACTTAATTGCTCACGATGTAATGCTGACTTCAGTCCTTTCCTGCAGGATTGAGTTCCAGCACGTCAGCTAGAAAGAGTTCTTCTCTTTCCCATTTGCTATGCTGTAAATCATGCTCCCATTTTATCATCCCAATCCCTGGAACATGCAACTTAAAAAAAAAAAAAAAAAAAAAAAAAAAAAAAAGCTGCTGATGCTTTCAGGCCTTGGATTCATCCTCACTTTGTGTTATACATTCCAGCACATTTATTTATTTACAAAGGTATAAAAAAACAGAGTTTTGGATCTCAAAAGGGAGTTGCACACCCCAGCACATGTAGCATTTCCCTCTAGGTAGGCCCTTTCCTTAGGTAGCTGACACATGCCAAAGCGGGGAATTCTTGCTTGCAGGAAAGGCAGACTCAGCCCTCTGCTGGTTATAATTTATGCAAGAGGATTTGCTGGGTTTGTTTTTTAATCTGGGGGGCTACTGAGAAGGGGAAAGGCTAACACCAGGCAAGAAGATAAATAGTGGCTCTGTAAATCAAACTACATTACCCTAAAAAATGAGTTCCTGTCAAACTCCTACATTATTGACACCTCAAGACTTGATGTGTTAACAAGATTTTTGCATACATCTCTGAGCAAGCATGTGGACAGAGATCTGAGTTGCAAAATATTGGTCAGTTCTCCTGGTTGTAATGCACAATCCGGTTTTGAGAGAGATATTTTTACATATTGAAGCTACATAACTTCCTGTGTCTGCAGCTTGCAGACTGCAGGGCTCTGTGGGTGCCTCAGTATAGGCTGTGAATAAACAAACCTGAAACAGAGAGCAGATGCCTGCAACTAGAGAAGTGTGAAGAGAGCTTTCTCCAACTTCTATTAATACAGTTAATCCAAAACCCTTCCTTATGCCGATTAAGATGAAAGTCTTCAAAATCCAGAAGATTAAGCACACTTGCACAAAACTACTCCAAATCAACTCTGTTGGCTCCCTTCCTAGGCAGTCTCAGAAGAAAGCTGCTTTTGCAGAGAAAGCCAAGAGCTCAGTTTACCAGTCGCAACCACAAGTGGCACCATTCATTCAAGTCCATTTCATTTTATCTTGTCAATAGTGAAGGCAGAGTCCTGTGCTGTATCTAACAGAAGGATGTAATTGTTCCCACACAACAGGAGAAGTCTGCATTTGGAGAAGGAAGGCACAGAAATCAATGAACCTTTCCCATGACTGTGCAGTTTAAGAAAGCAATCTGTCCCCCACAGCACTAGCTGACCTGTACAGAAAAGGGCACATCACAGATTCTTTGTCAGACTAAAACACAGCCACCTTAGTAAGACACAGACCCATTCAAGTGACAGGTAAAGAATACACTGTGTTTTAGCAGGTGAGATGTCTCTCACTGGGAACAAATGGATGGAGATCTAGGCAAAATGTAAGACTTCCCAATTGCAATACCTACTGCTGGCCTCCTCACTTTAACCATGGATATGAGCAAGAACTAAATCTTCTAAAGACATTAAGAGTTCTGACCAGCCTGTCTGGGATCTAGTGGTTTCTAAAAACAGTCTGTTACTGTAATGCTTATACTAATGGCACCCAGAGCTGTACAGTTTGCTGCTTATGTCTGTTCGAGAAGCAGACGTTTCATCCATAATTCAGAGAAGTGTGGCACAGCCTTCCATACCCCCTCTGGCATGCTGTTTTTTTAACMACATCATGCAAAACACCTTAGGGAGTTGCAAACTTTTCTTTTAGAAATGCTGTCCTTCCTGACTGTGCTAGGTGCACTCTTCTGCCATAAGCAAGTCCCAGGGGAATTCTGCTGCAACCCTGCCATGTCCTGTGTAGTCAGAGAGGTCAGATACATACCACTCTGCAAGCAACCAGCCTTCATTCTCCTCTTCCCTGCCATCCATTTAGAATGGTTCATGCTTATCAAATAACCATGAAATTAATTTTAAAACATCATAAGCTTTCAGGGCACAGAAGGCCACTAGGCCACTTCCTCCTTTTTTGGTCAAGAACAGTGCCAAAACTAAAGTAGTTCTCTATGGTATTATTAAAAGAAATAACAGGTACCGTTTGCTCACACTGTAAGTGCTGCTAGTAGCACAGCTCTCAGTCTCATCTCAGCAAACATTTCACCTTCCATTCTCATGCATAGAAACAAAACGAAAACTAAACTGCAGCTTTCTTTTTCCTACATGACATAACCTGGCTAGATAGTAGATTTGAAAACCTAATCAGGAATCATTCTAGCATTACCTCCCAAAGGGTATTTATGGATGTGGCTCCAAGGTCACTCTTTATATTCAATCACCTACACAACTCTATGCATCAGCAGATGCTCACAGCAGGGAATTTAAATGCACAGATTCAGTGTAGTCATGGTATATGTCTACTGCAGGCTCTGCATAATGAGAGTTTCTGCTTTTACATCTGGCAGGCTGCAAATCTATCACTATTGCACATGTTACTCTTGGCATTTCTTAGTCCTTCATAAGGAATAAGGTTCTCTTCACACATATCCATATCCACCTTTCACTCTTGCATCATTTCATAGCCTGCAGAAATAGCCAGTTTACTAAGGCTGCGAACATCCCAGATACCACACCAGCGAGCATTGGAACGTCACACTCAATGCCAGCAATGCAGTATCTCGACACTGACTGCCCATTAGACACTGCTCAGAAAGTACCCTGCTGAAAGACCAATTCATGCCAGGAACTTCTTTCCACAGCAACATCAGACCACTGCCTCATGACACCAAAGCCTGTAATGATCCAAAAAAAAAAAAAAAAAAACCAGAAACCCAAGCCTTGAACACCCAATGTATCAAAACCAAGACAATGATCCAAGAGAGAGCTCTTAAATGAAGACCTCAAGGTTCTAGCATGTGAGAAAACAGAGGACACTACACACATACTCGGCATATTTACTCAGGGAAGACAGATCAGAATTTTATTTTTTTTTCACTGAAATCAAGATTCTCCTCCTTGGGATGGTACAGGACAGGGTAAAAATTCTCACACAACCTCAGAACCTGTATCTAGGGTTATGAATGTGTTTTGTGTCTTCCTTACTATGCCAGAGTAGATAAAGCCTAGGGTTGAAACAGCAGAAGCCACTGGCCAGAAAAAAATGCAGAGGCCGTGTTACACATGTTCTGCTCAAAACGCTTTATGACTTCTTTTAACAAAGCAGGCTGCATGCACACATACTTTCTCAGGAAAATTGTACAGGCCGTTCTTTCACTTGACTCTGTCACTGCACAGAAATTAGGGTCTCTCAGACCTATCTAAAGTTATATGAAATACCATTTTCATTTATTTATTTCTTCTTTAAAATATTTGCTCTATGCATGAAAACCAGCTAGCTACTTCCACTTAAAAACTCCCTCTGCTCCACTAGTGGAAACTCTTATGTCTGACAAACACTCTGGCTGCCTTCATCAGCTGAAATGAACTAGAATAAGAAATGAACAACTTCTCGATGATAAACCAATGAAAAATGCATCATGCTAGTGTCTGGGAGTTCAGAGTGTCTGTATTTCTACCTGAAGGGTTATAGAAACCTGCTAAAAAATGTGACATTCATCACAGAAGCTGTTGTCTAAGGATGATTTCTTCAGTAGTCTAACAACTTGTTAACTTCTATGAAAGAATCTGTGCTCTGAAGGGAATTATCATCCCCACAGTCACACACAAAGCTCAGCTGTACATTGAAGGCCATACAGGGAGATCATGGTAAAGCAAACAATTTAGGTCATATCATCTCCAGCTGTAATTAAACATTAAAGCTTGCTAAAAAATACTTTTGCCCTAACTTTTGAATTAGGCAAAACCTGAAGTTTTTCATCATATTGTGAAAAGCTCTTTAGATTTTTTTTTTATTTAATAATTGTTAAATAAATTGCTGCTATTAAACTTGCCATGCTTAATGTTAACCAATATTAATAAATCAAGAAAGTAACAGAAAGAGTAATTAGTACTATTATCTAAGCTCAAGATGTATTCCAAATACATCTCATAGATTAATCCAAACACACTTCAATTTTACTACACTTCCTCTTAGCTGTAGCCTTTCTGTGCAAGTACTTAACACAACTCTCAGAGCAGAGACTCACAGGAGAGGAATGTGAAATGTTCTAGATCCTGTAACTACTCCAAGTATCGTGCAGACTGCAGCTTTTCCATCTGCTCGAAGGAAATGAGAACTCATATAAAGGTATGACTAATGCTGGGCATCTAATATACTTGACTCCCTGGGTTAATGACTTGAACAGCTCTAAATAACTCATCCAAGCAACTAACAATCTGTAAAACTCAATGACAAGGGTCAGCATTGCTGGAATTGGAAGGTCTTCAGGAAGTATTAAGCTTTACACCAGGAATGTGTGTCTTCCAGATCCAGTGCCAGTCCCTGGCAATCAGTTCTGGCCCTAGAAGCTTTGTCACCATCACCCTGCCAGAGGCTTAACTGTTAGAGAACCAGAAGTTCAGCATATATTTGAATATTCAAAGGAAAAATAAAATAAATAAATCAAAACATAGGAAAAACACAATAACACACTTGCAAACTTTTTATTTTTCTTTTTTTAGATCTTCATTATGAACACACATTGACATGTGTAGATTTAATATTATGGGCCAAGTAGTCTCAATAATGTATGTAGAAAGATATGACAATAAAAAGATAAATATTATTTTTAAATTTGCATCTCTGGCTGGATGCTATTGGCAGCCTGACAGCATCAGTTGAAATGCCCCATTGCTGATTTTAAATGGAGAGACCATAGGTGCCTACAAGTATGGGGAAATTTCAACTTGACATTAAAACACCATTAACAAAGATATTTCTGTTAAGAATCTCACTATTTAACCCTGCTCCTTAGGTGCCTTGCAGGATCCAGGATTTTTATACTGCCATCTGTAGCAGTTTTGTCTGTACCTATTTGGGCCAAATTCTGTAGATAATTATTTAATTAAAAAGAAATTCACAAAACTTCTTTGCAGGTTTGAAGAGATCAGATATATCATATACACCTATCATGTCAAAAATAAAAAAGCTTTTACCCTATATAAGTACATAAGCTACATATATATTTTTTTCTAAAAACCATAAAAGCTTCCACACACAAATAATTTCTTTTACACATATCTAATAGGCATTATTTCAGTGATACCCCAAGCTACACCTTACAGGAATGGATTTATTTTCTTATTCTAGTTCCTTTTATTCCAGCATGAGAATATAACCAGCAGTCAACAAACCCTGCAAAACAGACGGGAAACCAGACAGTGGCTTAACATGCTCAGCAGTAAGTGATTCTGTGACTGGCTTCTTGTTGCACCAGGTCTCCAAGGGGAGCGCTGCCAAGACAGCCACTCACCAGATTATAGACCAAGCGGTTCAAAAGCACAGCGCTTTATTATTTCTCACAGCTTATTTCACAGCTCTCCCCTTCAAGAGGCTTCACTTCACCTCTCGCCAAAGCAAGGAACAAAACAGTCTATGACTGCAACAAGGACCCATAAAATGGCCCCTGGTAAGGGAAGATGCTAATATAAGAAGTGAGGAGACTCTACAACCTCCTCAACCCAAGGAGCCTACAGGGTCACCCACAAAGGGCAGGCAGATGGACACTGCAATTTAAACCCCAGTGGAGTTGGAGCAAGTTTTACCTCATCTCCACAAAGGCCTCCAATGTGCCAAGTCTGGTACGGTTTTCTCCGGGGAGTATTGACAAACTCAGGCGATTAACATCTTCTTCGACAGCACTGCCACTCTTCCCTGCACCTGCGCCCCGCGGTACCTGCGGGCCGCGGCGTGGATGCCTGCAAGGGCTGGAGGAGCACGGAYGCCACATGCTGCAGGTGTCCCTTGGGTGACGCGAGGGGGGGCGCTGTGTGGCAAGGTCCGACCTCCTGGTCCGTTCAGTAGGCTCGGCCAGAGCGCCAGCGCGGAAACAGCCTCTGCTGCCCCCGGCGCAGCCCCTTCTTCCCCGGCAGCGCCGCCAAGCGCCGCCAAACGCCATGGCGCCTCTAGAGGACAAGATGGCGCCGCCTCAAGGCCGGGGGCGACGAAACCTCTTCTCCCGCCACACGTGCGTCCTCCCCTCACGGGCTGCTCCTGCTGCCAATCATCCCCTCCGCCTATCAGAGCCGCGCGCTGTGCTCCGCGGGAACCACCCCCCCACCCCTCAGGTGGGAGCTATCAGCGCCCCTGAGGCGGCGCCGTCGGGACGACACCAACCCTTGCGGCCAATAGAAAAGACATTGGCCCCATTAAAAGAGGAAAAAATATATAAATATATGTATCTGTATGCACTGGTAGAAGTCTTTTCACTTTTCTAGGTCACTCATGAGGGACTATTACTTTTATCTGAGAAAGAACAGAAAATTCTCCTCACAAAGAGTGGGAGGACAAACACTGCCTCAGACAGAACACCAAGAATACAGGTCCTGAGAGCTGGCTTGGAGGAAAATCCAATCTGAACCATCACGCAACACAGCTTTGAGTCTGCACTCAGCAAACTGGTCCCTCAAACTCCTTAAATTTCACAATTAGTTCAGCTTCAAGTAGACTTTCTTTCACAGTATGGTGCTTGTTTTCCTATGGTGGTCACAGGCCACTCCTGTACCCTTCCCTCTCAGAGCGGCACGCAAAGTCACCCCAGCCCCGTGTCTCAGCAAGCTAAAAAAGCAAAGCACGCTTGTAGCATGGAGAACCACTTCCCAGGTGGTCAGTCTGCTGGTCATGGGGAAGCACATCCCCACCGCTCAGGCAGAGCAGCTGCATGCCCACAGCATCCTGGGGGGAAAAAGCCTTCAGCACAGGATTACATTTTGTGTTATTTCATTAGCAGAAAATGCAGCAAAATTAGATCCTCATTCCTCAAAGTCATTACAGACTTGTAAGCAGGAAATTGTAACAGCATTTTAAATGCTTTTGTATTCAATGTCATTGACCATCTTTAAGTAACTGAGAAGATGCTGCAGAACAAAAAACAGGAGGAAAAAAAAGAATGTATCATTTAAAATGATCTGTATGTGTGCACAGATGCCACATTTGGATTAAATCTATATTTAATAAAGATCTTTGGTTTAGTTAGTTCATATCAGCTTCCTTGTGCAATGAAAGCATAAGGAAGCTGGGCAAAATCACCAGCCTCAGGATGTGCCCCTCTCTGCCAGTGACTACTGAAAAACCCTAGTCAGCTTAAGCTCTTATGTTAGGCACCTCTGTGAAGTGTCTAAAGTTAGGCTGGATGAATGCAAGCCAAGCTGTCGAGCAGATGGAGTGAAATCCTCCTCTTGAGAACAGGAACTTTATATCACTGCCGTGGATAAGAAGGGCAGCTAAAAAAAAAGTCAGGGAGGTGGTTATATAAATTTCAAGGAGACCTCCCTGCAACACTTCAACATAAAACTTTTTGATAGATCTCAAACATTCACTTCCAGCTGAAGACCATCAAGAGCCAAGAAGCAAGAATTCTGCAGCAGAAGCGAGATGATCACACAAGAGCTCCCATGCTACATTCCCGCAGGAACAGGATGCAGAACGCAGAGCCTGCAAAGCATCAGGCTCTGGAGCACACCAGACCAAAACAGCGTCAGCAGAGCGGCACTTACCTCCAGCTTGGTGCACACATCAGCTGAGAGGCAGATGTGAGCAGAAGGAGAACTAACCACCAGTACCTAACTAGCCAGCTTATTATGCCAAAAAAGTTAACGAACAGACCCACTCCTTTTCACTTACAGATCTGAAAAAGGTTTGCTTGCAGCAGCTTTGAGTCAACATCTCCGTTTTTTTTAACCTTGCTTATTCAGTCTTGAACATCTGTTAATGCATCTTCTTCAAAATGACATTCTTCCGTGTTGTAGTTCACATAAAACTGAGTTTCAGAAGACAGGCGTCTCAGCACAGCACCCTTTTCTTTTTAAAATTAGTTGCAGATATTTTAGGAGTCAGATGAGACTCCATTTAAAGCTATAAGTAATATTTCTTTTCAGGCATCAACATGCTTCAGATAGATCTTTAAAATAACCAAGAATGACTGGAAACGGTCTTAAAATGTTTTTTAAAAAAACTTTCCAAAGCAATTAGTTTCTCTCTTTTTAATATCCATACTAAAATGAATACTACATGCTACGTGCAATTATGAAGTCTTGTTCACTTGCAGAATGCATGAGATCATTAAAAACAAAAATCTTTCTACTCCTCTAACTTAAGTATTGCTTTTTGGAGGAAGAAGTTGCAATATTTCCCAGTCTCTTTGGAAAGACAAATAGATGAAGTGCTTTRTTTTGGACTTTTTTCCCCCCTTTTGCCCATTAGTTTCAGACTTCCTCCAAAAGTTGTAACTGAGAAATCGCAAAGCTGAAATTACCAAGGGATGCTCCTCTGCAAAAGACAAAGCAGCAAACACTACACATAACCTTATAATGCCAATCTCATAAAGCAAAAGTATGGGTAAGAAAAGTGACAGCGTGATAACAGCCTCCCAGAGCAGGGCTGCCTTCAGAGTCACCTTTAGTCATTCCAGTGACAAAAATACATTTTTACTACTTGTTATCTCTGCAGGACACATGCAGCTATGGGAGCCTGAGCTGCACTGTGACCCAATTAGTGCAGTCATCCCGTTGCACAGCTAAACCCTATGTTCAGCGATGACTAAAAAATCCCAGGGAAGATGACATGCACGACATTTGACCCCACCGAATTTATGTTACTTTTGATGACGAGCAGAAATTCCCTACTTTTTTTTTTTTGAGATTCAAGCAGAACCTGGAGGGCTACAGGAAAAAAAAAATCTGAATTGGGTATCTCTGAGAAATAGTGAGTCATAGACCTCAGGGTGAACAAGGGTGATCACTTTTGTGGTTTCTTTTTTCAAAGCAAAGCCTAGATTTTATTATATAAGGCAGCATTTTGCAGCACTCTGAATATGCTGTCTTTTTATCAAGCTTTTTGCAGCATTAATATTGCTTGGGCTTTAGAGAAGCTTGCAGATGCTAAAGCTTCTATTTTAAAAAAAGAATTGGATTTGTATTGCAAAATATTTAATGAATTTGGTATTAAAATGAAATGAAACAAGGAAATAGTTATACAATTTTACTGGTTTATAGTTCAATTCATAAAGTATACACACTGCAACTATGCTACCACAATGTCCACGCATCTAATATTGATGGAGTTACAGTATTTTTTGGTATTAAACAATAATGTATGCAGTTAAGGAAAAAAGCTTGGACATAGCATGTTCTATTCTGTAGTTACAGAGTACATTAGCTAGCATTAGTACAGTAAACAAGAAAAAAGGTAGAAATACAAAATAAACCAAATATCTTTATATACAAACCAGTGCCTCTTATTGTTACCAGCTTATACTCACACTGCACACAAAATTTATCCACTGATGCAATAGATACTTCAGCATAACACAAAACCATTATAAATTAAAAAAATTACAAGGTGCAAAACTCCATTCTACAGCTTTCTGGTGAGAACTCAAGACATTCCAACGGRTAAAAATCCAAGCACGTTTAGCACCTATTAGTGCAACTGCGTCGCGCGTGGTAATGACCTACACAATCTCTGCACACCTTACCAGGGAAGCCAGCTGGACAGCTATGATCCTCGCAGCTACACTCGCGCAGTGATTTTTGCCTCATATATATCTCAGTTTATTGTTTCTTTGTCCCATTCATACCTATGTGCAAAACTAAATCCTGGAAGCTTTCTTAAAGCTTCACAGAAGGCCTGCTGCAGCCTGGTAAAAAACAAACAAAAAACAAAGCCTGACAAAAAAAAAAAAAAAAAAACACAAACAAAAAGAACAAGAAGACTTACTTAAATGTCAGACCATCCACATAATTAGTACTTATTAGCAGTCTTGATGTCGGGGGTTTAATGCTGTTGATGTGTGGATTTAACAACATGACACAGAAGCGAAACGGAAATTTGCCAAGAATTCTGATTATTCTTGTCTAGCACTTAAAAAAAGCCCCCAATCTCTGTTTTGAATTTGTTTGGCAGCCCATGCCAAAAAAAAGCCCAGAGTTGCATAGAATTGATTAGTAACAGAAAGAAATGCCAAACACAGAGATGGATGCTGCACCTACCTACTAAAACAAAGTGGGGTTGCTCTGACAGGAATGCTGAAATCATCCCCATTCATAAAGCAAAACATGTCACCTCCTACTCTCCATATCCTACCTCTGGGGACTGCTTTCTGGCACTGATGTAGTTCTTTCTAAAGTCTTTTTTTTAATATATATTTTTTTCTATTTTTTTTTCTTTTTACTTTGTTAGTGACGCTTTTCCTTTCAAATAAAATATTAAAAAAGGTTATAACTGTAAAAAAACCTATCATATGTAAACTTAACAATTAGGGTTTGGTAAGTTCTCGTACCTAGTCTGTGAAAAGCCTCCAGCCAGACCGCAGAATGGAGTGTTTCTCTGAGGAGCTTCAATCTAGCTACATCACCTGTTAAATATCAGTAGTATGAAGATTCCATGTCTAGCAATAAAGCCTTTTTTTATGTGTGTTTCCATCCTCTTTCTCACTGACCTATTGAATCCTGGCATGCTGTGTTTCTATGTTATTTACATTCTGGTCCTCTCATGTCACAGAATTAAACATCTGGCCAACGAAGGCAACAAAAGGTGTTGTGTTAAGAAGGTGTGTTTGACAGAGTTCTGCTTTTCAACACGTCTCTTTTCCTTGGACTCCAGTCACTGTTTTTATAGAGCTTATTGTTCTGTTGAACCATGTTTTCTTTGCAGCTTGTACCTCATTCAATGCCAGACCCAAATGGTGCTCCAGATCCTGCAAAGGGAAGAATAATTTATTTGATTTGTTATGTATRCACAGCACAAAGTTATGTAAGTTAAACTTAGAAGACTTTAGGACCTCTCCAGTCTCTTGGCTATTTCAGAAGGTAAACAAGTGTTGCATAATTTAAAAGTAGCACCACAAGCAGATGAAATAAAGATCTTTTAAAAGCAAAACAAATCTTGTGTTACTGCCTTCCATGAAACATCCAAATTTCATTAGCACATCCACACCTTTAATTCATTCCTCTCAAAGGACTGAGAAGGAAATATTCACATAGAAAGTGCACTCTCTTCACAGACACTCAGAAATTAGTTGAAGAGGCAATAACAGGCCAGGCTGAGGCACACAGAATACTTTTTAAATACAAATTCTGCTCAAATACTTCAAATATGTGGAGTGCTTTCCAAGTATGTTTTTCCAAGTATGTTTTTCCAAGTTTTCATAAATATGGCTAACATCTCTTGTTACTTCGTTCAACACTTTTTATGAAATAAAAGAATAAAATTCAGAACTTTGTCAAAGCTAAACAGAAAAAGGCAAACCACTGTATTTCTTCAGAGCAGTTGCAGAAGATCAGTCTGAGTACAGTGCTGCAACCAAGCAGATGTCTGGATGTTGTGGTAGCTCCTAAACACGCTCCATGTCATTTCAATTATTTTATGGGCATACACTGTACTTTTCAAACCCAATGTTTGGTTAAGTAATCCATACATAGCAAATAGCAGGTTGCAGTTTCAAACAACGGGATCTATTCCAGCCCCACTACCACCAACACATTTTTCTAGGAATGAGAATACACGAAGCGCTATAGATGCCCTTGTAAAAAGAATTACCTGTATTTTACACTCTGCTTCCACTAGCTGCAGCTTGGTCTGGGCCAGCTCAAGCTCCATTTCCCTCAGTTGGTTTTTCAGAGTTTCCTTCTCCTCATCCGTGTCCTCGTCTGACCCGTCCTTGGCAGAACTAGCAACCTTCACACGGCCTTCCTTATTGAAGAACTCCCGGCAGTGCTCACAGTCATCCACTTTTTGCTAAAGCAAATACCTGATTGTGAGAGCCTGCACGGGAGACACAATCCAAGCCTTTCCTGCCTCTGCTCTGGCAGGGCAGCGCAGCAGGAGGGCCCAGGGAGCACTTATAACCCCTGAGGCTGCTGCGGGCGCTGCCAGGCAGCATCTCCAGCCAGCCCAGAGCTCTGCGCTCCAGAAACACTGCTGTGTCTTGGGTTAAGCTGCCTTGCGGCAGCAACGCGCTCTGTGCTGCCTCATGCTACTTCATGGTAAGACAGCCAGAGGAATCTCCTCCAGAATAAAAACAAAGCTCCACAGAGCAATTAAAACAGTCATTATTTACATACAGCAGTATGTAACAAACGGGTATGGGAGAGAGCTGGCAGCTACTCATCCATCCTCCAAGATCTCCCCTCATATTCATCTTCCCTAAACTGTAAGCCAACAAAAAACTCTTTCTACCCTCCCTTCGCTAATGAAATAAATTGTATGTCTTTGTTCAGAGATTTACACACTACATACTTTTCTGCTACCTGCCATCTTACCCGTATTTTCTCAATTTCAGCTTTATTTGCCGTTTGTTGCTTTTCCAGTCGCTCACTCAGCTGAGAACAGATCTAATGAAAGCAAAACCATGTTATCAAATCATTTATACATTTTATCTCAAATGAATGCGAAAATCAATGTTACAGCAATACTAATATGGATAGTTTAAGGTCTCTGAAAAAGTGTGGAAAATTGGAGTACTGCATTAAGCGTTTTTGTTGTACATATTCTTCTCATTCTGTACATACWCTTCTATAACTGCAGAAACAACAGTGGTTTCAACGTAAGCTACTTGCAGTCTGGTCTTGCTAAAGGAGTCAGCAAAGGTTAAGAAAAGTATGGCTAAAGTAAGAAAAGTATGGATAAAGACAGCAAGAGTGTTTAACAAGGAAATTAAAAAAAAAATTATCCCTTGTAATGCAGTGCAGACCCATGCAATTCAGACCTAATCTTTTGATGGGTATGGGCCCATTACATACATACACGTATACATGAATTTTCTCTCTTGTTATGACCAAAAGCATGAACCCCAAAGCAAAATCTTTGAAAGTTCCTTCCAGGTATCTCCTCAAATATCAAAGACAGGCTTGTGGTTTGAAAACAGAATACATCATCATTAAGTTGTGCTTACCTGTTTGTAGTCACCAATAATAGAGCTGTTCTTTTTGATCTCTGACTCTGCCTTATCTAGTTCCCTACGACACATTTCTTTCAGCTGTAGGGAAAGAAAATATATATATATATATATTTATATATCTGTACAGTCTCAAAAATAATCAGATGATATTTCCTCTTTCTTTTTAGCATCTCTCCGTTTCACACAGGCCAAGATTCTGTGCCATGGAACAGTGGCACAGTCTCGCTCAGGGAAGAGCTGGACTCTGGTGGCCCTGATTGCTAAAATTGCTGCTTCTCTGTGCACCAATTTTTCATACAATCTGTGTCTTCACAATTTCAAGCTAAAAATTCACTACCCTACAAACACCTGCCAGGAAAACACAGAATTCTGCTTTGCTGACGTCCTTTACACTACAAAAGAGGCAGAAACATGACTTAGAACATTAAGCCCTTCCTACACTTGTCGTTTTTAGTTTGTTTCCGTACTGCACAGCAATGTGAAAATGACAGAAATGCCCTTAACCTGAGCTGACTCTTCTTCCAGGCGCCTCTTTTCTTCTTCTGCATCAATCAACTTCTGTTTAGTCATTAGCAGCTCCTTATTCAGAGCATCTGCCTTTTCCTCTGCCTGAAACAGAGTAGAGAGTAGCCTTAGTGAGGGGCTTTCCCACTGTGCTGATCCTGCTGGACACCCATGGCAGGATCCCCCAGAGCACTGCCAAGAAAACAGTCTCTTCATGTGTACTACTACTACTAAGACATCAGCATTCTGAAAACTACTAGAAAAAAACTACAATGCCAAAGCAGTAAGAAATTAAAATTAGCAAAGTATATCACAATATTCCATCACCACAAGATGTTCCTTGAATTCAGTGATTAGTTTCAGCAAAATTGGAGTGAGATTGTTCCAAAGAAATCCAACYACAAAATAATACTTGCTTTCTAGCCAAGACTAGAATTTGACAGATAAATTTTGAAGACAGAAAAAGGCACAGGGGAGYTCACAATATGTAATATTGGTAAAAGGCTACAGTAACTTCAAAATGAAGTTCAGTTTGCAAATACTTAAACTTTCAGTGAAAACAGAATTCATGAAAAATGCCTCAAGGACATTTCAAACAATACCAAAGATCTCCGAGGTCTACCAACAGGTGTGACAGCTTCTTCACAGCATCATCCACATCATACCGCACAAAAACCCTCATCTACCATCACACGCAGCAGTCAAACACCATCCACTCCTTAAAGGCAAGAGATATGCTAGGAGAAAAACAATCCCTTTTTTTTTACTACAGTTCTTTAAAAATAAAGATGTATAGTGGCAGGTTTTAGGAACACTAAATCTTCTGACCAGTTTCTATTCCTGGGTGGTATAAACTGGTGCTAAATCACATTACTGYATTTGGAGGTAATCTTGCCTTTCCACTGGGTAAAATGAAACACTTTTCCCCCTCCTCTTCTGGATACTCTACTGCAATAAATATGTGCTTGATAAATACATTTTGGGATAAGAAAATGAGAAATGAGGAAAATCTCGGGCTCTTCATAGACCATCCAAAAACATCCCTGCTAACATGGACATCTTTTCTTGTCACACAGAAAAGTGTCACACAGCAATTTCATACTTCCCAATAGGTGTATGAATTCCACATAAAAATAGATTAATAACTCTAACACTATATGAAATGTTCAGACACTAGCTGTACCAATTCCCTTCAAAAGAAGAAAAATCAGAAAGTGAATTTTAGATCCTTAAAGTCCTGCTGATCCTTTAAAAAAAAAAACGACAAAGGCAAAGAGAATATCTTTTCATTATACATGGTTTTAAGCTGTTTTAAAGTGAAAGAAAACTACATGTTGGAGTCCAACAACAGCAGAAGAATGAAGCCTATTTTCTGGTCTAGGGCAAAGGAAATTAAGGAAAYTCTTGTATTTCCAAACGCTTTGCTTTGATCTTCTACTCTGCAAKATTTCAGACATGTCATGAAGGTATCAGAAAAGGTGTATTATACAATGTCCTTTGGTACTTGTCTTTTAGGATATCTGGGTAAGAGAAATGAAACTTAAGATTTTAGAGGATTTAATCGGAGTCCTAAAGTAGGTCAAACCTGCACAACCCCTCCTGCGGAACAACCCAAATGCTRCCAACACCCTTTACCACCTTTGAAGGCACAAGTATTATACACACACTGGGCTATCTCTGAGGCTTTGCTTAATTTTGTCCTCCTATCAGCTCTCCACTTAAATTAATCTATATAAAGCATCATCATTCAAACAAATCAAAATAAAATCACAGCATATAGGACATGGACTCAAGCAGCCATGAACAACAAAATGTCCACAGCACATTTTTTGCCATGGTGCAGGTACTGGGCAGTCTTTCTGGCTTTCTACAAGCTGCCTTTAATGAAGTGAAAAAGCACAGCTATTATAAAGTGAACACATCAATGCTTTGTGAAAGCTCTGTATGAGACATACCTTTATGATTCATAGCACATTTTAACACTAAAGGGGGCAGATGTAATATACCTGAAAGTCATTACAACAAACCTCATAAGGAGCAGCATTCATCCCTTGCCATCAACGTGTGCTGTGAATACTTTTCTRACAGAAGGTTTCCAGGAGACCATGGGAATCCTTAAATTCTCCAAAGAATTTAAGCTGAAACATTTTGGAGCCTGTCRGCTGCTGCGCTATATGATTTCCAAAAGCCACCTTCCTTTGAGATTTCAGAGAYGTGCTCATCTCGGTACAGAACAAGAAAGGCAAAGCAGGAGCACTCAAACTCCTCATCTCCCCAAGCAGAGAGGCCGAATTTGTTCTAGCCCACCACATGGGCTACTAAAACCTGGATCTTTCAGTCTCTGCAGGTCCCATAAAAAAACATATCCCATTAAAATCTTTCATACGTGACTATGAAAAGAAGGGAATGGGAGAGTGAGCTTAAATAGACTCCTGTAATACAGACTGCGCTTTCCTCCTCAGAGTAATGCTGAAAGGAGATCAAGAATGATGAGTTCACATGGAGAGACTTGCCAAACCCAAATCATACAAATATTCTCAGCGTTGCTTGAGGTGTTTAAAAATCTGGTTCCACTGCCAGTCAGCCAGCTTCAGTTTTTAGGGACTTTGCAAAAGCCTGTCTGCAGTGAAATCTTATTCATGGAAATATGAGATGAAGAACAGAATACAGAATCTATCCTCTTATCTCTGCAGCAATTCAAAACCTTGACCAGTTCAGCTCCTGCTATACTTTCTTCCCCTAGATGCTAAGGGAAAAAAAATGGCTTTCTTCTCTTTCTCTCAACTTGTTCAGTATGCTTTTCAGAATATCAGTAATTCAGCCACCAGGTCCTGTTTCTCATGAATGTCTGACAAGTCCACATATTCTGCAATAYAGACATGGAAGAAATAATTCTACCCCATCCACATCACCATTTTCTGCAGCACATTAGATACCCTGCAAAGCTGCACCCCCATCCTGGGTAATGTCAAAGTCTGCATCCGCTCAAACTGTGGACCTGACAGGATTATAAATTGCCTATATGTTTGTCTGAAACTRGGCTATCCTTAACCTTGGAGGCAAGACACAAATGAAAACACATCCTATGATAAASAAAGAAAGGGGGATTTATCAGTCATGACAACAGAAAAGGCAAACCTCTGCACCACAAAGACTGAAAAAGTGTCTTACATTATCTAAATCCTTTCGCAGAGCAATCTTGCTGGTCACTAGTTCATGTGCAAGATCATCATTTTCTTGCTCAAGCCTCATATTTGCTTCCTGTAGACGACGGTTCTCCCGCTATGGAAAACAAAACAGACAAAATTAACAGAAAATTCTGATCAGATTCTTGTCTGTTAACCACAATACTTACTGCAGCAGAGCACAAGCACACAGCTTATATCCCAGGGACCAAAGGACAAAACCATGCTAGCCATATTTTAAATACAAAATAAATAAATAAAGTATTAGCCTTGAGAATAAGTCATTTATAAATAACTCTCCTTAACTATTACTTGCTGAGCTAGAGAAATGCTTTTGGAGAATTGCCAGTATAAGGAATACTGCATGCTCCTGTAGCAGATGCCCCTATTGCAGTCACATAACAAAACTGTTGAAAGAAAAAGCAGTCGAAGTAGAAGCTTCCTGCAGACATAATGCATTAAATTAGACTGTGGTAGGTGTGCATTACCTCATATCTTTCTATAGGATCCTCCTGTTGGGCTTGCTGCTCCCTCATGGTATGATACTCCTTTTCATATTTCTTCAGCTTCTTCTGACTAATCTAAATGAAAACAGCCCATTAGTTCCTGCCCACAACATCAACAGAAGAACCCCCAATTCAGGAGGGGTTGGGGTGCAACCTTTAGGCATTGAATACAATTGCAGATAAGTCCCTTCCTCTTCTCCCTTGATGGAAACTAGAAAACCTTTTGCAAAGGACCTGCAGGAGCATCCTACCTGCATTCTCCCTGGCACAAAACTATCCGATACTCCAAGTAGGAGCCTGCTGCAGAGCCCAAGCAGCCCCCTTCCCAGGGCCAGGAATCCGGGATGCCGCACGCTTCTCAGGACAGACCATGCCAGGACCACTGTGTGTGGTTCCCATGTAAGTTAGTACACATCTTTGCCACATACTTAGTGATAAAAATTTGAATCTTAATTTGTTTAGTCTACTAAAAAAATAAACAAACAGTGATGGCAATTTTTCCTCTTTCAAAAAAGATGTCTGATAAGTTACCAAACGTTCTGAGTGTGGAAAACGAAAGCCAGAAGGCAAATATGGTTTGTTTTCTATAATTTTAGGTTTTATCATTAAACAATCTTCCTTGAAATGAACTGTGGAAAGCTAGGAGCTAAGCTCCCTCTAGCGAGAGTTGCACAGAAACATTTAGCCATACTTCAGTTGATTATTTTCTTAAGACAGCCCATCTACCAGAGCCAATCCAGCCTCATCAATGCCAAAAATTACTCTTTCCACTCAAGAGGAATCTTCAGAATATTAACTCTTTTCTGGAAATGAAGCCAATAACTTCAGTAGATTATTTCAATGCTTCACCCTGCTGAAATAATGCCCAAACTGTTGGCTTTCATGAACCAAATCTGAAGCTGTGCACACTGTCAGATCTTAAGAAGCTGGACTCCATCTCCTGCATTTCTGAATGCAGTAAAGCAGCTCTGCCTGTAGATATCAATAATGAGGTGATCAGGAGAACACCTGCTCTTGTCACCAATCTTAGATACCAGAGCCCTAGAAGGACCCGTGCCCTGGGCAGGTCGCTAAGGTCTCTGGGTTTGCATGGTGACAGGAGGCAGCGATGCAGCTTTCCAGGGCTGCAGAAAGCAGCAGTAGCTGCTAACACTTGTCTGCAGCAGCGAGGAGTGACCATGAGAATCCAGCGTTGTCTCAGCGCATCAGTGCTGACCTCCTTTTCAGCAGAATGCCGCTGCAATCACAATGCCTTCGCGGGGCTACCTCTCCCTTCCCATGAATAATTTATTTTGACATCAGACCCTTTTCTGCTCAAAAACACTTSCAGACAAAGACCTGGAGATTTCTATTGACAGCAAAGGGCTTATATTTTAGGTCAAAAAAGCAATGCTGTGCAGCGCGGCACTGGGAGCGAGCGCGCGCGGGTGGGAGGCAGCAGCCGCGCCGCGAGCCCCGCGCTCCGGGCTCCAACCGGCACCGCAGGCGACACGGCAAAGAGGAATCAGCCGCTATCCTCATTATGAAAGGCAAAGGTAGCCATTATACATGATCTTAACCAGATGCATCTTTCATGACAAACCTATGGCTAGTGTTTAGTGATTGCATGAGCTAAAATGCTATACTTCCTTCTTCGTTATTCCCCTATCCCAACACTTGTTTCATGCAAGAAATGCCTGAAACCAGTGCAGAATATCTATCTTGTGATGGGCAGATTCATGTAAAAATCAGGCTACAGGCCTCAGGCTACAAAGGCCATAAAACAATTAACCTCTTATTGTTATCTATTCTACAGCAAAAATTACAAAATGGTCTTGAATGGGAAAATTCAGCTAAATTGTTAACAAAATGTAGCATACCTTCCCCAACAGAAAACAATGATAAATACACACATATTCACCTTGAGATCACTCCTAGCTTTATTTCTAAGAAATTTTAAATGCCAACTCACAATCCTTCATCTCCTTAGATAAATCTATCAATGCGTTTTAATGTGTTTCTTATTTGCAGTACATCAACATTATATACACACACAATTAAAGATTGCCATACTCTGTCTGAAATGGTGGTGTTTTCTTTCAGCATTGCTTACTCTTTTTTAAATTAAATAGCCTCATTTCATCTTGATGAAAGATATTATCCTTTTTGAAGCTATTACTGGATACAAATTTCAGCAAAGAAATGCAAAGATGCTCTTAATTATTTTATTTTAGTGCTATTAGTCATTTAAAATGTTCTGACTGCTCCAGTTTTTCCAGCACTGAATGTTAATCTTGGAAAGCCAGTCTCCTCTGAACTCTCAAGGGGGGCCCATGCCACTCCTGGGGTTTTCTGTGTTTCACTGGAAGCATCTGCAATGTACTTACACTTGAGCAAGCAAGTTGCATATAAGCGCTGGAACTCTACACATTAAAGATATTCTCACATAACAGTCACTATCATCACATCTTTACCTTCATATTACATGCTAATTCCATCAGCTTTTTTGCATTTTCCTCTGAACGGTATCTCTTGGGCAGCTGTACCCGGAAGAATTTTAAAGCTCCTTCAAAGTCAGTTAGTAACAAGTCATCCTTGGTAGTCTAGAAGTACAAAAAGAGAATCAGTAACCATATAGCATATTTTGAACAACTGCTTTATTCTCAGAGACACTAAAACAAGAGCAGTTTCCTAAAGGCCCCAAGAAAGTATCTGTTTAGYTTTCTGCAAATCCTGTGCATTCCCATTTCTGCAGCCTTCTCTTGCCCCTGCTCCACCCCTCTAAGGGACTCCCCTGTGCAGAGCACAACAGACAACAGCACATGTTATACRGGTAGTTAGCATTTCTTAATTGTCTGATTTTCTAACATCATAATTTCTGATACTGTGCATGGTGATGTGCAAAGCAGGATACTCACTTTTAATAATCCCAGTGCAACGTTAAAGATAACACTTATTCCCTGAAGAGAAAAACGAGAAAATAGGTTAATTTATCAGTATTTATTTTGCCACTACATATTAGGCATGTTTTATTTATATTATCCAATTAACTACAAATAGCCCTTATATTCAGTAATAGAATAGAGGGGTATCCTCCATAACCAATACACTATTCATCTTCTTTCAAGCTGCTGTCTCCCTTTCCCCCCCCCACTGCTGAATTACTCCAGTTTCACTGCTATTTTCARATGATTTATTAATTGTAAATGTATTCTAAACAAATAGAACCAATTTTCTAGGTACCATCTGTTACATTTTATTACACTGGCATGTGGACAAATCAAACAGCAGACAGACAGAGGGACAGGGTAAAAACACTGGCCAGTGGATTTAGATGCTTCATTAGGAAGTGTGCTTTATTCAGCCATGACAAGCTCAGATCCAAATTATTCAACATAGCATATTTCTAAATATACTGTTATGAAAAGGATTATTTACAGAAACTCAACGTAAAGAGCGCTGAAAACTTTGCTGCAGAAGTATAACTCTTCTGCATAAAAACRTATCACTTGTCTAGCTCTTGAACAATAGGTAATAACATGGACATGAACCAAAAGGAAGAGAAGGTATCCGTCATTATCAACAGCAACAAATCTCTTAAATTATAAACATACCTCACACAACAGCAAGTCGATAATATGGAAGACCATGTAGAGAGGGAATTTTGCAGTGAACAGGGTGAGGAACCACTGGGAAGCATACATGTGCGCTTCAAGGCTAATGTCCAGAAAGTGGTTATACAGATCAGGAATGTATTCCTAAAATAAGTAATAATAATTTTTTTTTCAAAAAATGTGTTGAGCACTGCTTTGAATTGCAGGTTCTGATCCATTCACTTCCCCCAAGCTGCAGCACRTACCTGCATGAGGCGCTCCAGCTGATAGAACTTGCAGTGCAAATCTTCAAAGTTTTGTTTGAAAAGTTCCCTGAGTCCATAATCGAACATGATTTTGACCAGAACACTAAAAGCTTGTTCTTCAGGCATCTGAAAGTACATTGATCATTCYGCTTGCAGTTGCCCTTACTGTGCCCCCTCCCTCTCACAGAAAAATCAAATTATTATTATTATTTTTTAATCTGGCCCTAGTTGGTTTAGATGTAAGCAAGAATATGAACACACAAAATGAGAGCTAGTGTTAGTTTAATTATTATTAAGTAGCGCAAATCAACTCGCCATCACTCAACTGAAAACACTACTTGCAGACATGAAGACCAAAGCAGTTCTGTGCCCCAGTGACTCAGTCCAAATCACCCCAGCAGMAGATGCAGTCCTGCAGATTTTGAGCAGCCTAAACCCTTGTCACCTAAGCAGTTAAGGCAGAAGTAGTAGTACCAAGGATGTTCAGCCGGGTCCTTCCCTTGTTTTTAAACTATATATTTACATTTTAAAATCATATTATTACATTTGGTATTTAATCTTTTAGATGGTATGAATAAGAGACACCAGTTACTGCTAACAAAGCTTCCACTTATCACGCCTCGGCACTGGTTTGGCAAAGTTCACTCTCCCTTTCCTGTCAAAAGCTGAAGAAAGGCTCATCGCAGCTTGTCCGTGCTTATGCATTTCTCCCTGACACCAAAATTCAGTTTTGATATTTCCAAAGTAAAGTCCGTTCCTGGAAAGGCCACAACATCTTTCTCCAGACTCCTATTATTACTCTGCAGATGGAATTCATTAAATCTGAAAATTTTTCTGAGACATTTTAATACGCTAGAGAAGGACTTGCAGAAACTTAATTTCCTTTTGTGTAATATTTCTTTTTAATATATATTGTCCCTAACAGCCAAGCCCCAAAGGCTGACTTTCCTGAAAAAGAAAGCTTGAGAAACAGGGTTTTTTAATGCATGCTGAATTCCCAGAAGCAACAGCTATTGTTAAAGGAAGAACTCTGGAATAACACACACTACGTTCTTGACTGCGAGTCTCTTTAGTCCAGTGGAAAATTTAAATAAATGGACAGAGAACAAGCAAAATGCAAAAATAAAGTAAATAAATGTATGAGTAAAGGTGTTCATGTCTTTAAATCAGATTAGAAAGTATCACTGTTCTTAATTTGATACTGTATTGATGCTATTTGGACACTAAACTGAGAACAGATATCACAAATTCTTACTGATTATAGGACCTGTTCAGTTCTAACTACTGATTCTTACAATAAACACTTTGGTTAGCAGATTAAAGACAAAAAGAAAAAAAAGAAAAAAGAAAAAACACCAGTCTATAAATAATTTCTACAGATTTCTAATTTTCTCATACTTCYCAAGCATGAGTGAATCTAAAACTTTTGCTTTTGATTTACAGTAACCATAAAGCTGTCTGGCTCCTGAACACCCAAGCAATTAAAGAATATTACTATGCTGAGGTCACTTCTACGAACAACAACTAAAGTTAAGAAAAGCCTATTTAAGTATCTTAACAGCCACAAAAAAAAAAAAAGAAAAAAAAATTAAAAAAAATAAAAAATAAAAAAATAAAAAAAAAAAAAACACCACCGCTATTTTCATCCTTGGCTAACCCCTAAAACCAAGACACAAACGCCTGCAAGACAATAGCCCAAATAAAGGCAGCAGCATTCAAAGCACTGAGACTCAGGAAACCTGCACCACAGTGACTTGTAAGCAGTGTATTCTTCTGTCTCGAAAAAAGTATCATTATTGACCAACATTAAAGCAGACACATGGCCTGCAACGCCGCTACTCTGAGTAACTGACATTTGTCCTAGACAATGGGAGCAATATTTAGTCTTAAGCTTTAAAACAAATCAGTAGGAAAAAATAAAACCAGTGCAGCACTTACATGCAGAAGCAGCACAGCAGCAAGAAAGGACTGGCCTTGACAATAGCCAATCTCTTCATCATAGACAGAATAGGCCTAAAATAATAAGAACAATATTTTACAATGTCTCTCTCAAAGGAAAAAGAAAACACAAAGAAAACAAAATAATGCACTTGTCTAAGTAAATGACTCTTATCTGAATTCACTATATGCMAGACAAACACTCAACAATAAAGAATCAGCCTGAGTCTGGTGACATAATGAAACTCCATGGCACTGTTAACTGAAATTCATATACAGCCTCCACAAGAAATGGAGTTACATTTGCTAATGATGTACAGTATAAATCACTAAAACTAACAAATAAGAATTTAAAGAATACCTTGCATATTTTGTAGAGGGAGTCCTGGCCATCTCCTCCAGTATCTTTAAAATAATCATGAGCAGGGAACGTTCGGTTGATGTCCCGGGTGATAGCACTGTCTTGGGGAGACTCCTATGGGGAAAAAAAACACAAAAGAAAAGGGAAGTAAAAAAGGAAAAACATATAAGTTGGACTATGCTAGAACTGAGAGTTAGGATGAGTGTGGTGTTGTGAATTCAACAAGTGCAATGTATTCAGTAGCACAGGCTGCAGGCTGGCAGCTCCACATCACAGTGTTGATGCTCGGCGCACGTGGGACGGGTCAGAGCCCGGGGCTGCGCTGGACCCCGTCCTGCCGGGGCCTTTGCTGCCCCTTAGGCTGCACAGGACACCGGGCAGTTGCAGGCAGCTGAACTGGAATTTAGGCAGTCCTAAATTCCATCCCTTAGTTACAGTGGGGGAAACCATTCCTYGCTCACTCTGCAGAGTCGACTTGATTTTCTATTCTCATTTAACCCAAGTTTAGCACTCCTCTCCGTGGCTTTTTAGAGGCATTTCATTAGGAAAACAGCATACTGCTATTAAAATYAAGTTACGGGCTTTCCTTGAAAATGGTATCAAAATTGCTGCACAGCATTTCAGCTCGCTAATAATTAACATGCCGAAAGTCTGTCTCCATACAATGAAATCAGAAGCAAACAAAATCCAATRCTAAAGAAATTTTATACAAATATAGGTCTTTTAAGTCAACAAAGGCAGGAAAGTTAAYGTCTAGTTTGGCACACAGAGGGACAATGCTTAGAAATCAATTCCGAAAACTCTTAAGCATGTCAATAAGGCATTTGGGATAACTTTCAGCTGCTTAAAAGTTTCCAAGGCCGAATCCCAGCGCAGTGCCCTGCTTTGCAAGGATTCGGGCGCTGCCGAGGGCGGTTCTTGGCACAAACAAGAGCATTTCCCGTGCGCCGCCCGCACCCTGCTGCAGTGGCACGGTGCGGACAGCAAGCCTCGCTCCACTTGCCTTTGAATCCACTGTTTAAGTAATGGAGGCAAAAGTATTCGGTTGGAAACTCTTTCAAGTAATTTATTCTAACTAACAAGCAGAAATTAAATGGTCTCGCTGTGCCTCTGCGTGACTGTTCAGCACTTGACTCCTATGTCTCAGGATCGTTCTTCCAGCAGCTGGGGAAGCTGGTTCCTGCTGCTGAAACTAGCGCAGGAGAGGAAAATATACGGAAATGAAAAACTTTAAAAAATGTTGTTCAAACCATGGCTTTGAAATCTCTCCATTAGTACAAACTGCTGCAATTCAAGCATTGTGTAACCTTTTCTTTACTCCTATTTTTATACCTTGCTGTGAGAATTGGCTCAATGGGCAATTTCTCATGCTTCCAGGGCACTGGGAACTGAAGGAAGCCCTTCTGAACCCACACCCTTTGCAAACTGGGATTGAAAAATAGAAAGCTAAGAATGACAGGAAGAAAAAGAAAGCAATAAAGAAAACAGAATGGAAACAGTCATGAGAACTGAGGCAAGTGTAATGAAGATTAAAATTCTCATAACAGTTCAGTGCTCTGAAGGAAACGCAGGAAAATGTGGATGCTCTTGCTGAGAACATACCCTTCCCCTCCCTCTTATGCACTGAAAATTACTACTGGAGGTGCACTCGAGACTTCCTYGCCAACGGATTCAAAACGAAACAAGATGAGCAACTGAGCTGAGACCCARTCTAGAGCATAGAAACTCATCCATTGTATCAGCCTTCCTAAAAATATATTTGTTCCCACTTCCTAACTGTGCCATAACACTTAAAGGACTTCTTTTTTTTTAATATATTTTCCTCTAAATTTAACATATCATTGATTTTCCTGGGAGCATCCTCAGGTTAGCAAAGCATATCATGCAGTAACAACCTTAATCAATGTCTTCAGACTATACCCCTTAGTCTAATTGAGAAAACACGTCCAACAAATGCCAAATAAAGTGCCAACAAGTAACTTTCTCAACAGTTTTCTCAGTGGAAACCTGATGGGACACCTCCCAACTAAGAAAATAAAACCCAAGCTCTGCTTGAGGCTCATTCTTGCCCGAATGGGATCAACCTTCCCACTGCAGTTACTGCTGACAGAGAGCCCACTGATGCCACTGAGATCACCCAGGCAGAGATCCCTGTGAGACRGGTGGAGAGACTCGATCCTGGGAATCCTCAGCTTCCTCCAGGCGCTGGTGGCACGTGCCGGTCCTGGCAGGGCCCTTCAGAGAGTAGGAGGCCGGAAAGGCTGAAATTGGCGGAAGCTTTCATGGACCAGCAGCACCGATAACCTCATGGGTAACGTGGAAGAGCGATTCCAAGCAGATCTACACATTTTAAATATACCCTAAAATATGAATACCTATTTTTAGTGTTAGTGAGACAGCCTGTCACCACGGTTATTTTGCACGTTAATGCCATTCTCAAGATCATTCCCGGTAAGCAGCATTTGCCCGGTCGTTCCCACTGGGCCTACTCGCTGCATGTGCTGCCGTCGAAGCCAGCGGAGACGTTCGGAGCAAGGAGAGTCAAACCTGTAACTGGAACCTTCAGGCAACGCGATAAAACGCGTTTGCACGGGGTCCAAAGCAACACGCTCGGCAGCTTCTGGCAAGAAAGGCTGCACGCTGGACACAGGCACTACCTGCCGTTGCACCAGCTACCGATGAACAGCATCCGTGGAAAAACCTGAACAACTCAAAGTCAGAATGGCCAGAGAGCTGCAGTTTGATACAATAGTGCATTGATACAGCATATTTTCAGTCCAAATATGGCCATATAGTACAACTCTAAAAATAAAAGTGAATCCCTTGTGATATCCAGCCCTTTAGCTGCGCTCGTTTCCTTTTAGGGCTCAAGTTTCCCACAGGAAAATAAAAAAGAGGAGTTTGCCTGCAGTGTCCTGCAACATGGATGGGTGAAGCATAGACGAGCAGCGCGCGATGGAAGGTTTTCCCACTCCTGGTGGTTACGGACAACCAGGCCTATTGAAAGCCCTAAAGAGAAGAGGAGAAGCGCCCACCTGTATCAGCACGCGGTTACACAAGAGTCACCCGAGACCAGACTTGAAAACATGTGACGTATCATTTATTTCTTAAATGTATTTATGATCCATTCAGACCTTTCAAATAAAGTGTACAAGTGCATTTCAGAATAAAAAACTACACTCTTCACACAGCTCTGTAGAACACTACATTTCATCAAGAATTTAGAAGCRAAAACTTCCTATTAAACCACCCATGCATCCTTTGGCTACAATAATATCACTGATCAACAAGTACTGCTATTCAGTTCTGAGCATCCCTTTAAAAAGGAGGAGCACCTCAAAATATGCTGCCCCTTCCAAAGACCTCTCTGTAGACAGAGGATGTTAAATAAATTAGCTAGGCTTTTAGGCAAAACAGTAAGGCTATTTAGTACTGTTGATGCATGATCCATACATTTGGAGAACAGGCAATGCCAGGCTATGTGAAATTTGTCAACAGCCCTTTAAATTTTAGTAGTATCAAGATTAYATCAGACCAAAACAAATGACAGACAAGAACGTAACCAGTAGAACAACCACAGCAATATGTGGCGTTTCTCTTAGGACGGGAAGTGTTGATAACAGACTCAGCAAAGTGTTTATAAAATATGCTAAGAAACACACCAACATTCTTAAAATTACGTATTTTACAAAGCCCTAGTGTAAACTGTGTGACTGTACAATTACCGCCATGTTAATTTGGTTGTTTTAAAATACACACACACACACATATATACATATATATATGTATGTACATCTACAGCAAAAGGGAAACAAGCCATTGATGTATGACAGCTAGAATACAGATCATCTCAAAGGGAATAATACATTTGCTCCAGTATTAGCAGCTCATCACAAAATTAACTCTTGCAAATAATTACGCAAAGATTTAGAATCAGAAATTTTACATATTTCAATTTATTCTAGTTCTGTTTAATATTTGAAAATATGTAAATATTTTAAATCAGTAGCATTTGTAGGTTTTGGCTCAACTATTTTTTTCCTATTATCAGCCTTAGCTGAAAAAAAAATTAGCTGCAGAAATGTTCCAAGATARGGGGTAAAAGTACTCCTGTCCCCTGCACTTGAGCAGCAGTTCTGAGCTGGCACTAAATGCACATTTTTGGAGCCACAACATTCACTGTTCCTCAGCTGTCGTGAATATCAATCAGAATGCCCATCTTCCCCATCTCYCCCTTCCCTTGCAGGGTTCCCAGCAGAACAAATCCAGGCGGGGATTAGGAACACCACGGAGCCTAGACTGATACCATAATACTCTGCACTGTCACAATTAAAAACAGTATTAGAGAGACTTAGAGGTCGGATTGGCTCAGAATTCACCTGTTTGCTTTTCTAATCTGCTTTGATGGATTTTTTTTCCATAGTTCTTAACAGCAGGGGTTTCACGCTCAAACCTTTTATCTTTTAATACAAAATGATTTCCAGCTTTAAAAGGTGCACAAAATACTTACACACACGTACACATTCTTACATGCGATTTTTATCTATTCTTGGCCTTTTCACTGACACGCAGGTAAAAAGTACCAGTCGTGATACAACTTGTGTAAGGAACTGGACTGACTCCCAAAGAAAATTCCTCCTACCAACCATCAGTCAGACGTGTTGAACCGCCACAGGACACACGAAATAACCTGACCGGCGGCTTGTGCTTCGCCAAGGAGGAAGGAGACAGGCAGAGGAGAGGGGAAGAGCATCCTTCAACCGGAGACCGCTCGGCTGCCCGCGGCCAGCAGAGCGACCCAGAAGCACCCGCGTGCACCGCTCCCCACGCTTGCAGCTGCGCCCTGAACGGCACGCAGAGCAGCCCTGGAAAGGTACTAACACAGCTCGGAGCGCCCTGAAGAAAACACAAACCCACGAGTATTAACAATAGGAAAGCTCATCATTCACAATTGCAAACTCATTCCCATCCGGTTGCATTAGAGGGATACAAAATCGAACCTAGTGTTCACATGCTAGAATTACAATAGGAACTAGATTGCAAAGGTTACGCATGGAGAGAAACTATCAGCATAGCAACTTGCAAAGCACTGTGCTGCACAGCCGCACTGAAGACACGACCACGGCAAAGACCACGCACGTGTCTGCAAATCCTTCCAGACGGTTACGGGGGGCAGAGGGTAATGCTGCTTCCCGCCATCTGAAAGGATTAACCGCGCTGTTATTTTTAGTAACTTTAATGACAACAACTTATCCTCAAGAAATACCTAATCTCTCAAAACCTGAGGGGAAAGCTGTAGGCACCTTACAGCCCTCAGGGTGTTATTTCTCTGTACACTAAGCATCAATTCTTTTCACAGCATCTACAAAAAAAAAAAAAAGTTTTTAAAAGATGTTTTAATGAAATACTTTCAATATCCAGTAATGCTAAAATTTAAAAATACTTCACAGTGTGGCACTAATGTAATTTCATAAAATCAGCAATTTCAGTTATCTAAAGCTCAAAGCCTTATATTATATTAAAATAGTCCAAAGATTTCACACACACAAAAATTCACTAGCATTATAAATATACCTAAGCCACTTTAGTGCAAACTGTTTTTATTTCCCCTGACAAATCCCTCTATCATCTTGCCAGCATATTACAAACGTCATCCTTTACTCATCTACATACTGATTTTCAAGTTTCGCTTTCAGTTGAAATCTCAGAAGTTTTTTTATTATTTTTACCAATTACAGTTAAAGTTATGACTTGCTTTATTAAGCAATTGACTGCTTTTATCATACGATCTTTGTGACACGACTTGCATATGCATAGCAAGATTGGTACGAGTTCATCTTTGCAAGGAGATACTTGAATTTATATAACATTTTAATCACAGGATCTCCAGTAACAAATATCAGAGAGAAGCCAGGGCTCTGAATTACAAAATTACCATCCTCATCTTACAAATTCATAAAAAGAGAGAAGTCAGAATAGAAAGATCAAGGTCCTTCCGTTCCCGTTGGCGGGGCGGCGGGTGCCGCGGCGCGGGAAGCGTGGCCGTGGGAGCCTGGGCTCCGTAGACAGCCCCACGCCATGCACCTTCCCGCCCTTCTCCACAGATTTCCAGGCAGTCCTTAGCAAAGGAAGCTCTCACGTGCAGAAGGGTCCCGCACCATCGTGGCCTCCTGCTCTTCCTCCTCAGTGGGAAGACCCAGGAGCCCCTTGACTCCCTCAGTCCTCAGAGCACTTCTCCCATTTTCAGGCCAAAACAGAGATACCTTCGTTAGCTTCTACTAATCACTCCGAACACCCACATTCACTAGCTAGAGAGTCAGCTTTGCCCRGCCTGACAGCTGGCACGCACCGGAGGTTGTAAATCCGCATCCAACCAAATTGCATCGGGGCACAAGACCATGTTGTCGTTCCCATTAAGGGCTAAAGCTCAGGAGATCTGAGCGAGTGTTATATGGGTGAAATACGCAAGCGCTAAGGTACCTGTCCTTGGAAAAGCCTCCACGTGCGGCAAGCACACTGGGCAAGCACAGGAGGGCGCGCGGCCGGGTGCACATCGATGCTCCGGAGCGCTTGTCCGCGATGTTCACACCTGGCCAAGGAGCTTGGGATTTCAGGGAATCCAACAGTGGGAGCGGAGGGGATCCAGCTGCTCCTCTGCCACGCAGAGCATCTGGAGTAAAGAGGTTAAACTCCATCTTTAAGGAATTGTGGTATAAAGGAAATAGCCCAAATTAAATGCTCTATTGTTCTGACATAACCGCGATTTTTATCAAACTGGTGCTAACACACAGCAGGTTTCTCTTGGTTGTTTTAACTAACTGCAACTTTCAGTTTCTTTCTATAAGTACTGCATCTACTTTTAGATATACTAAATTTTAATTCTGAAGAGATTTTCTCTTCCAAAAATATTTTATAGCTTTAATTTTAGCACTGTCTGCATTTGCTCCTCTCCCTCCAAAAAAAGGAAAAGCCTTAACACGAGAGCAGGGGTAGGGGCGACGCTGCAGTGGGGATATTCTCGTGCAAGGCTGTGCTCAAAGAAAGGCTGCCCATGCTACTGAATACTGCTACTTCCAGGGTTTGGGTTTTTTTTTTTTTTTTTTAATTAAGAGTACTGGATAAGCAAATTACCACATTCTGAAAGGCTGTGTATATAAAAATGATTTCCCACGGTACTAAAAACAACAACAAAAAAAGTCACTGAATTCCATCCTGTAAATTGAACCTTCTAGCAGCTCAATGTGATAACTCTAACAAAAAATAAATTTACAGCCTGAGATGGAATTTCAAATTGAATACATGAAACCRCATCGCACACCATTTCTATGAAGATCTAATTTGATTTCTGCTTCCTGCATCTTCATCTACACAATGGTCTTGCTGCTAATTCCTAAAGCACTAGGCACCCTCAGCTATAAGCACAGCCAAGCAAAAATTAGATTACGTAAAGGGAAGAAAGTCTCCCACTTGGAAATTCTGCTCTATAACAATTAATGGCACAAATTGTGATGAAAGCTGTGCACGTACCTCCTGTTAACTCCGTGACAAAATATGTTAGATGGATTGCTGACTGTAGTAATTKCAAATTTCTTCCACAACTGGCACAGTAAGCAACATTCACGCCTATGTAATTTAATTGCAGAGATTCAAGTGTATTCATAAATATTTAAATAATCTCATCACATACAAACCTAGAACAACATTAAATTAAATGACAGGAAAAAAATGTAATTTAAAATTTAAGAAATAGATAAATTAACACACAAAACTAGAAACATTAACGCTAGTCTACTGAGGCAATTTTAAAAAGTGTCTGTAAAAACTGATGTGAGCTGAAACTTGAATGCATCACTTGGCTGCAACTGCTCTCCATCTCCCAGAGTGCTCCAGATTCTGCTTTTCCCCTCATGGAAATCATCTGAGATTCTGACACGGGTATGGCAAGTGAACAAGCAAAATCCTGGCTGTTAGGATATTATAATGAAACTTCGCTGCAAAGCAACAGCGGCAGCAAACACGCATCTGCRTCTTGAAAAAGGACACCTACGTACAGCTTCAGGTCTTCAGAGTAAGCAGCAATTGCTTCACCTTAAATTAAATGTGTATGCGTTCGTTCACACTCTTTACCTTTTTAAAGATACTTTCCATGTTCTTAAAAGTTAACATACAATTAAATCTTTTATTTGTGCTATAAAAGACTGGGTTGAAAGAAAAAGAAGAAATTAAATTTAATCAAATGCTATTTTAATGCTAGACTGTATTGCTTCAAGGACTTGGAAATGTTAGCTAAGGTGAAGAGCAGAGAAAAGCCATAGAGAGTTTACCTGAGAGGCTGTTCCAAAAATACCACAAATGCTTTCCCATTAGTGACTAAAGCCCTTAAATTGCTCCCCAAAGCMCACCTAAGCCCTAACGCCCCCGAAGCCGCAGCACAATTAGGCAGCTGATGTGCTGGGGTTTATTACCCTACGCGCTGCGCCCGCCTGCTCTGCTCCCSCCGGCGCTCTGTCACGTTCACATCTTGTCTCCAAGCATAACTCAGGCTGCAAGGGCTCTGCAGAAGAGAGCACTGCTGCTGCGTGTGTGCAAAGATTACAGAGCAAGGCCTGGCTCTAGACGCAGCCCTAGTACAAAAGACAGCAATTAATACAGCTGCGAAGGCAAAAGGATTGAGATAATCATAAAATTCTTTAAGTTTCACGTGACCTGAAGAAGCTTATCTTGACACRTTTGAACTACAGATGGAATACTTTGAGAGCAAACCAAGATGAGATTCGAACATGCTTTGCAACAGGGCTCTCCAGTGCAACCTGGCCGCAGCTGAAGGGCTCTGCCCCATCTTTCCCAGCAGCAGGACACATGTGGATCCCTGTGGGGAGCACACACAGATCTGCACTCAGTCCTGCAAGTACAAGTCATGCCAGGAGCGCTGCACTCAGCCCCATCTCTCTTCTTCCCCATTTCCTCAATGGCATCTGCACAAACATGTAACAGAGCCCAACAGGACTAGGAGCAGGTTTTTGCAGGTGCCGTTGTAGGATACAGAGACAAACTGTCATCCTCCAAGGCAATGTGTGGAACATCAGATGTCAGAACTCAAATCACAGAGGGTACACGTACACGTGTGGGAAAGACAGGCTGGACTACCAGAAAACGCATGAGCTTGGTCTACAACAACCAGTAAAAATGAAACCAATAAAAACAAAACCAAAAGAAAATCACCTGCAGCCACTGCTTTGGCCCAGAGAAAACTTCTTAAATTCAATTTCCCTAAAGATTTTCATCGCCACTGTGACTACCAATATATAGTAACCGAATACAGGAGCTCCAGGAATCCCTGAACACGGAGGCTGAAGCCCGGGCAGCGCAGGGCCCTGCAGTCRTGCTCGTCACCCGCGGCCAGCGCAGAGGCGAGCTGTGGCAAGGGCCCTGCACCACGCGCGGCACCAGGGGCGGTGATGCAGACCRCAATCCATTACTGCAGGAATACAGGGTTCACAAACAGTTTAGTTTCCAATATCTTATTTGACGCATCCATAGAAAGACAGGGATATTCATCAAGAAAATTAACCCGTCTGAGGGCCATACTGCATTCCTAGCGGCATTACAGTGCAGGCATATTTCAGCTAAGCCAGCCCCACCAAGCTGCAGTCAACATTAACTCTGCTTCTCGGATACTGTACTTCACTCGACCAATTTCATACATTTGCCAAAAGGATTTAACTCCTGCTATATTCAAACCATCTTTAATCCCACAAAGCCTAAAGAAAAATGTCTCCAATTTAGCTCTGTGCACTTATTCATAACTGAAATGCTACAGTTAAATTTACAACATAGTTCCCTTAGCTGTTTAGAAGACAATTGTTTTCTTTCCTTTCCCCTTAAGTTCTAGTATGTAAAATATCAGAAGAATTTAGATTAAAAAAAGGGGGACATGTTATTTTTAAAAGTTGTTCTTGAGAAAATTTCCACACACAAAAATGTGGCATTTCTCCACTGTTTTGAGAATAATTTTCACATGTTGGCATCATCCTCAAGTGGCTGCCACAATTCCAGTATCATAAAACAACAAGCATTTTCTCTTAGCTTATCAAAACACATTTTATTTTACTGCTAAATTTGGTCTGATCCATGTTTTTCGTATCACTTCACAAGTGGGAAAAGGCAGATGCTCCCAGCAAGGCAGGACTCGGGCAAGGCAGGCCAGGCCGGTCCTCCTGATCGCATCCCTTGGGACACGTCCCTGCGCTCGCGGCTCGGCGAGAGGTGAAGTCCACACGAGACGTTCACACTATTCCCTCCTGTTCCAGAAGTCCTGTCTAGGTAGCGCTAGCTGTTTGGCCCCTTTATAACGACGCTGGAACACTGTCAATATACTTTGGCATATATTAAAAAAATCCCTGTAATATACCATAGACTGTGACATTTCCACTTCAGATCTATCATTTGCATGTGAAGCACGAATCTCAAAAGAACCTAGTAAAGCTGTAAGAAAGACTACATTTTGCTGAAGCTCTCAGACACCCACTCCATTCAGTCACACCAGCTGGAGAGGTAAGTGTCAAGATACAGCTTTATTCTTAAAAACAAATATGGAGGTGAAACTCCACARCCTCCTCCACAGCAAGCATTTTTAAGTGAAATCACAATGATATGTGCTCCTGATTCTTCTATGTCAGCAGCATTTCTCAGAAACCTTTTTGCAAATCTGGACATCTTAAAATCATATTTAACTTATTTTGCAATTTACAGAATTGTCCCTGCACTTCCCAGTCACAACGACATGCTTCTCAGACGTGACATCCATTGGAGGATCTTTTGCTCCTAGAGGTAGAGGAGTCCTTAGCTACCCTTGGTCTGGCACAAGAGGCACAAATAGCCCCCGAGAGACGCTTAAGCCCCTTCTGAAAGACACTGTTGGAGAGACTGTAAATGACACAGTTGCAGAAGCTGTTGCTAATGGCAAGCCAAGTGGTCAAGAAGGACGCGACGCGATTACTATAGACGTTGGAGCTCTCCAGCAAGAAATAGATGATGTAGGGCAGCCAGAGGATGTAGAAGACGCTGGTGATGCGGAAAAGGACCATGGCGTAGCGCTTGTCGGCGCAGGGCTGCGCCTCGCCGGCCTCGGCGGCCTGCGAGCTGAAGCGCACGCGCCGCTCGTTGATCTCCTTCGTGTGCTGCTGGCAGATGCGGAAGATGTTGAAGTATGTGAAGCAAACGGTGAAAGCGGCGGGCGCGTAGAGCATCACCACAATGAAGAGGGTAAAGTAAGGATCGGTGTTCCAGGAATCGGCGCACCACCGAAACACATCCCCGTGATAGCCAGGCTTGCCCCAGCGAAAGGAGGGCAAGAAGACCAGGCAGGAGTACAGCCAAATCATCAGAATGCAGATCCGGAGTCTCCACGGGGTGACCAGGGTGTTGTAGGTGAGCGGTTTAGTGATGGCGATGTATCGGTCAATACTGATGCAGGCCAAGGAGGCCATGGAGACRCTCTTGAGCACGGACACCACATAGCCAAAGATTTGGCAAACCAAGGACTCGCTCAAAACGACGGGGTAGTGCAGCAGAGACAGAGAAGGCACCAGACAGCTCACACCTACCAGGAGGTCAGCGTACGCCATAGTCTGGATGAAGTAACTGGTGGTGTGGTGGTTCAGTAGAGGTGCACAGTGAAAGACAAAGATCACTATAATGTTTCCTGAAATAATCAGCACCATGAGGAACACAATAATAACCACTTCCAGCAGGCAAAAATTGATGGTCTCCAGATAGCTGATGGCCAGGAGACAGAACGGGCGGCCACTCTGGTTGCCGACCAAAGAGGAGTTCATCTTGAGCACTGCAGCRATGCCTCTACTTCATGCTCCCGCCTGCTGCCTGCAGCCACTCCAGGCAGCCRCTGTCATTGCGGCTGCTTCCGCGCACGTAGCAATGTCAGAAGCGGAGCGCGAGTCCCCGTGGCCGCTCCAGCCGCGGCGGCTGGCCATTGTCTGCAGCACAATTCCCATTTAAATCCGGCTCCTCGCCGCCGCTCCGGGCCCCGGCAGCCGGCATGTCAGCAACATCCCACACGCAGCCGCGAGAGCACTGCCCGTAGAGCCCTCCCGAGGCGGCTGCGTCGCTGGGGAGGGACAAGGGACAGCGGGGAAGAGGAAGAAAGAGCCTTCAGCGAGACAGGGCGAGGGTCCTCCCAGCAGCTGCCAGGAGAGAAGCGGAAAGCGTTGCAGGCACCGCTCCCTGCTCCACCGCGTCCCTTCCCACGCCCTGCTGCAGCCCGTGCCTGCACCAGGCACCTCCTCGCTGCTCCCGCCATCCCCTCGGCGCAGACCCGCACCGGGCCGCGCCGGGGAGGGGTCCAGCCCTCCTCCCTGGCTCCATCTTGCACCGCCGCTTTTGTTCGCGCTCCCGCCGGGCCGCGGCCGCCCCCGCTCGCACCTACCTGCCGCGAGCCGCGGGCATCCTCGGCCGGGGCCGGCGCGGGAGGACGGAGCGGAGCGGAGCGCGGCGGGCGGCGCGGGGGGCCCGGCCCGCAGCCTCCCCCGCTCCCCGCCCCGGAGCCGCCCCCGGCGCCGCAGCCGCAACGAGCGGGGAGCTCTGCCCGCAGCCCCGGGCGGCTCTGCCCGGCCCCGGCCCCGGCCCCGGCCCCGGGCGGCGCTGGGCTCGGTCCCAGCGCCAGGCACGAGCCCTTCCGGGGAGCGGCTCCTGCCGCAGCAGCGAGCGAGCCCCTTCCCCGCGGGGGCGGGCTGGGCTGGGCAGCACCGCGGGGGGCGGCCCGGGGCCGGGGCACGCTCCCCACCGCGATTCGGATGCTGCCGCCGCAGCGTATCCCGCACCCAAGCCACGGGTGTCGCTGCCTCCGAGAGCACCCGACAAAACGGAAAATCCCACGGCACGCGGAGAGCCAGCGCGCAGGGAGGCACCGGGATTGCAATTCCCACCCGAGACGCGTTAACCGGGGCAGCCTCCGCCGGGCCCCGCGGCCCCGTGTCGCGACAAGGCTGAGCACTGGAACCCGCTCCCACCACAGCGGGTCTGGGGTGCCGCCCGCGCCCCGATCGCACCTCCCGCCCGCTGGTACCGACCAAGGCGGGATCAGCCCTGGCACAGGAGCCGGGAGGCCGCGAGTGGGAGACTTGCACTAGGGGGGAAATAAAATTAACTGTGCATTGGTCAAAACTCTAGGCTGGACAACAGCAAGAGCTGACTCCTCATGCAAAACACTGAACCTTGATCTTTCTTCCTCATCTTTCTTCCGCAAAAGAGCCCTTTGCAATGGTCCTTCCRTTCGAACTCATGGTATTTCTCCTCATGGACAGTGAAGTACTAGAAATGTAGCCAGGAAACAAGCTTAGAAACTCTGAATTCAATGTAAGCAAGTGTAGTGAGGCTATACCTAAAACAAACAAAGGCTGAATTACTGCTAGCAAAATGATGTCCTGTCTTTCCAAAGCACAGAAAGATTTACACACCAGTTGGTTCAAATAGAGCTTTGGGTCCCTAGGCACAAACAGCCACCTTATAAACACCTTGAGTGACACACATCGAACTTGAAGTATTGCATCTCAGATACACGAAAACMAAACAATCAGAAATCCTGAGGTTGACCAAAACAAAACCCAGTTGTGAAATCTCAAAGCAAGAGCCAACAACCTCCCTGCAATGTTTCTTTTTATTAGACGTGCAAACTTGTCTCCTACACATCGGTTTAATACTTCCAGATATAAAAGACGGGATATGTGTGCTACTTKTTTCTTTAAGTGAAATTCTGTTTTTTCAAGAGTTTCTGTTTTTCCTGTTTTTTAAGAGTATTAAGTTTATTCAGGGTTCACGCCCACCTCCCCCTGGCTCAATACACCACAACCCAACGCAGCGTCCCCCTGAGCCCTCCCGAGCCAGGACACAGCCCTCCGAGCAGCAAGGTGGACCCGGGGGCATCAATGGCACCTGGGAGGTACCCAAGGAGGACACAAACCCCCGTGCAGAACCTGGCACGAGGGCCAAGTTCTGTGGCCAAGGGGGCAGCCCACCGACCAAGAACCACCATTTCTAAAAGGCATTAACACATACAGTATTTTTGTATTTTACATACATTTGCCAGCAGCTAAATGATTACAAGTAGAGGCCACTGAAAATATTTCTGTATTATGGATATTTCTAGCAATTTATTCAGTAATGCAGCTCAATCTCGTCTCAAGCTAAAAGGTATTTAACAAATCATTCAAGAGAGAACTACTGCTTATAAAAGATAGTAAAATTATATTGCCACTTGATCAAAACTAAACAAGGCACCTGTGGATTTAGCCATCCAGTCAGCAAAGTTGCTGCATGTGATTTATCCCATGATTCACAGAAGTATGTAAATTTAATCTCAATTGATCATACAAAATTGTGGCACTTGATACTCCAGAAAATTAAATGTATTCTTCTCAATTTAGATATTCTCATGAAAATCTGATTGTGAGACAAGTGGAAAATAAATGCTAACCACCCACATCTAAAGCACTATTACATTTATCCCACTGAGGAAGCAATACATTCAGTCAAATAACAACATTTTAATCTACGTCTTCAGTAAAACATTAGCATAATTTGCACCATCCCCGAGGGGAGCATCTGGTAGAATTTCTGTGTATTGCAGCCCTCTGGTCATGGAAACAAAGTAGGAAAAAGAGAAAGTAAACAGCAAGAGTCCTGCGTGAGAMGCTAGGAAGAAACGTACAACGCTAACCTCTTGTCAGCCTTTAAATTCCTCTTGGAAATCGTAAGCGCGGGGTAGCAGTGCAGGACACCCTTCCTGCCACTGCTGCTTTTGTTCGCGCCACRAGACACCCCTCATGTCGAGGCTTTCATAATACACTGTATTTATCTCATGCAGCAGTTCATGTTTCTTCCCTTCAGACCTCATTTCCGCACACAAAGAGCTTTATTTCCCTGCACATCCCTCCCTCCARAGCTTTTGTTTTTCCCTCACTGCTGTAAATGCCACGTTCCCAGATTTTCAGTACTTCGAAAGAGCACCACTGATCTGCAAGATACTTTGTGTTAGTCCTCTTCTAAGAAACCTTGACTGAAAAGTGGCTGTTGTGTATTTAGCTTGATATCATGCTATTTTTAACCTGTGTGGTTAGCTCTGCAAGCTTTCCATTCAGCAATACCCTCTTACCTAAGTATGACTGCCAAAAGCATCAAGTATTTTTTCATTAGGTACCTATTAATGCCTGGAGTGACTCTCTCTCTCTTCCTCCTTGGGGTGGCTGGGAGCCTGAAGATTATCAGCCATAGCCACAACTGCCAAAGTCCTCTCAGGAACAGATGCCTCTCACTGGGATTGTCTAGATCTTTCTACCTAGAGTTGTCTTCCTGTCCCCAGCAGGGACATGACCTTAATTCATTGGGCTGGCTTTTGGCCACGCTCCCCACCATGGCTGTGGCAATCTGGAGCTGCTAAAAGCTTCATTATTGCATGCAGATGGTGCACAGATTCTCCAAAGTAATTTGTGGAAGCGCCACAGTGGTGAGACTCAGACACTACCGCAGTAACAAAGGCGGTGTACAAACCCGGCTAGTGTTTATCTAAGCCCTAAAGAATAAATAATGGATTCACACTGTTGTGATGACCACAGGAGCAGTGAGCACACCCTGAGGCAGGGGTTCAAAGCTCCTTCCTATCCCTCAATCAGATTCCAGAAGAAAAGGTGATGCAGGCTTCCCAGGTAAAACACAGGGGAAGACATTTCCCTTTCACTAGCTCAGCAGCCACACAACAACAGTAAACAAGCAACTATTTAACTTGCATTTAACTTGCAACAGCAAGCAAAACCACAGATTCCCCAAGCAGCATGTGCCAGAATTCAATAGGAAAGCAATGAAACAGCAGAAGAGATCCTGGGGAGCCGGCATCCACCAGCCTCCACCAGCCTGCTCGCAAGGAGAAAGAAACCACTGCAAAGAGGCCAGAACCCTTTGAAGCAGCTGTCAGCACAGATCCTTATTAATTTGGGGCTGTCTGCCACAGAAGGTCAGGAAAGCTTGGCAGAAATCAAATGCAGCTACAGAAACAGAGGTCGAAATGAAGAGCAAAGAGGCCCTGGATCATGAGTGCTCAAACAGCCTCCGTGCATCTCCTGCTTGCACTGAAGGGCAAAGGTTTTCCTGCAAATCCTTGGGCTGCAGCTCCATGCTACAGTAGTTGTTATTCTCCGTTACACCATACAAATAGCTTGCCAGGGCAGAGTTTGTGCAAGGGATGGACAGAATAGGGCAGCGCATTCCAGGGCGGGGAAGGCAAGTGCCGCACGCGACGGCAACCGGCCCCCACGTGGAGAGCAGACACTTGACTTGCTCGGACGCGTCGACTCCTGCTCTTTGCCTAGCGTGTGCTGAGGCTGCCAGCTCACCACACGCAGGTTATTCCCTTTGCTTCTGCCAACTGCAAATGAGTGGAAAGTTTCATAGATTTAAAAATTAATTATACGTCTCCTTCCAGATCACAAAGGCCGTAGCAGTGCGTGGCAGAGATGACTTCTTTCCTTCCGATACCAAAATATTGAAATGCAGAAACAGATGACATGGTCGGCTACTTACTGGGCAATTAAAACAACACAACCAGAGTAACTGTGACACACTCCCTGCCTGAGCATTCAACCCCCACATTATTTGTATGATTTATGCACCATAAATTAGACTTAAGAGCTCTACTACGCATGTAGCCATAATCAGGAATTCAGATCAAGTCTCTACTACAGTAAGAGAATGTGAAAATATTTATGGCAGAACATTTTTAGCCAATCTTACGTGATTCTTTTAAAACATGCAAGATCCTTCCCACATGATTCCAGCAGAAACTGAATTTTTATTTCAGCCCTCTTTCTCTCAGAATAAGGTCTTTCATTGCTCCTTGCAAATTTATGCCATCAGAACATAGATATACACAAGGGCTGATTCAGTCACTTTGCTTTTTAACTGGTGAACAATTAATTTCTGTTGTTCTTGTAGTAAACTTACATTGTTAGCCATTTCTAACATAGCCCTTATAGACTGCACATTTGATGAAGGCAATAAAACACAGCTTGTCCACACTGATAATGATCAAATCCCAACTTAGCATTTTGAGTTTCTAAAGACGGAAGAGATTTCATTTTGTGACACTGAGTGATGATTGCATATACGATCTTTATTTTCTTTTCCTGTGTTACTGAGGTCAGTATTGACAACGTTTTTTCTTTCAAAAAAAAAAAAAGTCCAGAGTAAACATGTCTAAAAAAGCTTCTTCTACCAAAACAGAAGCTGCAATATCAACTAGCCTTGGATCAACCTTAAGATAATATGGCAAAATTCAGCTTTCATACAGAAAACTTAAGGAAGCAAAGGAAATGGGCCCCATGAATATCTCTTGATGAAATGATTAATAGAACATTAATTTTCAACATGCTATCCCAGAAATAATCTGAGTAGGAATATTAAAGGAAAAAAAAAAGCCTCCTTTAAGTAGAGATAAGGCAACAACTAATTCTGCATGCTGTTTTTTTGTTTTGTTTTGCTGGAGAGAGGACTCAATTATAATGGCTGGTTGCTTCATTATATTCAGATGCACTCCTGAACCTTTCAGCAAGAGACTGCACACTTGGAAATCTCTGTATTTCCATTCCTTCGGATGCGAAGAATAAAAGTGAAGAACAAGAAAACTTCACCCTACCTTTGTGATGAGAATTCGGTACTTCTCCACGAGATGATCGTTGTTATGACACCCCGCCAGCAGCTGCCACACTTCTCCTCTCAGAGCCTCGGGGACRCCGCTTCTCACCAACGCCGACAGTGTCTTTGGCCTCACGCTCAGATTGAGGTGCCTGGGTGGGGGTGAAGGTCACCAGGATTCAGATAAAAATGCACAAATACATAAGCAACAACCGAGGTGAAAGAGCAAACATGTATAATGATAGAATTTTCCAGATAGCTCTGGTGTTGTCAGCGTTAAGTCAAATTCAAGTTATGAAAGATATCAATTTGGGAAAGCACTTTCCAAACTATTTCCTTCATTTTTATTAAATCTGATTAGAATACAAACATATGTGAAAAAACACTGAACAGCTCAAAAGTGTACAGCTAAAACTACAATTAAAAGACAAATTCCACACAGTGTAATATCCAAAGAATTCTCTCTGAGCTTTAAAATTTAAAAAGGATTATGTATTTGCSTGATAACTACACTTACTGTCCTACAGTATACAAATATATATGAATATTTATATAAAATATTATAGATAAACATAGAAATCCTCTGTGAAGCTCTGTAAAACTGCTTTGCCTTATCCTCGAATCAGAATAACATTAATTCTAATGAATATGGCTATGAAGTATTAGGCTGTAAATTAAAGTAACAGACTACTAGATTTTTGCAAACTACTCTAATTTTGAAATGAGAAAATGTGACTCACCACTTATAAAATGAGCCAAATATTATTAAAATAAAACATATCACAAAATACCATCACATATTTAATTGCCATACAAATTTAATTATAAGATTCTAAAAATCTAGCATGAAACTACCTGAATCTGATTTTTATGATTTTCAATCCTCTTGCGTTAAAAGCTCAAGGATCCTTACTTGCAAATACTCATTTTTTTGTTAAGGAGGGAAGCCCTTTAATACATATTAAAGTTGTTGTTGCCAGTATTAGCACAGAAATGCTCCATATCCTCTTAGAGCTGCCAAAACATTTTCAATAACTGTCATGCGGCTTAATTATTTTTCAGACTTTGGAAGAGTCACAAAAAAAAAAAAAATCAAGTTGAAAGAGACTTTCTCATTGCAGCAGATGTGTAGAGCTCATTTCTTCCTAAAAGGCATGGGGAGGGGGGTGAAAGGTTGATATAYAATTTTAACCACAACCTTCTCTCTCTCTCGCTCTCTCTCAAATGTGAGAATTGCTGATGTTCACTTTCCAAGAAACAAACTGGACTGAATACTTATTTGAAAAAGTATTAAATAAGCACAGAAAAATCAAAACTAATATTTGACCATGATAAGCTTAATTTAAAGAGAATCTTGGCTGAGACTTCTCTTCAATACATTTCCACATCTGAAGTTCAAAGCTTAAGCTAATCTCTGCTGTGCACCTCCTCAGAGATAATTTTCCATATAGACTACTGATTGCTGCACACTCCTGTCCTGCTTTCAGCACTAGGAAGGAGGAGGCAACAGTCAACGCCAGAGTCCAAGCRAAGCACACATGAGCTCAGTCTACTGACACAGGGCTTGTGTCRCCATTTGTGGGAAGGGAACATAATAAGAATAATAAAATAAAATTGATTTCTGCAATAATCAGCATGGATTTCTTAGAGCTGCTCAGATGATTCCAAAATGACAGAAAGGTCCTTCAGAAACGAAGAACCAGTCACATTATCAACTTGACAGTCAAGAAACACTGTTCTCAGTATACTGGCATTTTGTACAGAAAAAAAAGATGCCTTCTTGGCAGGCTCTGGATCCATCTTCCTTCAGCTGAAGGGAAGGAGAGCATCTTTGCGATCCATGCACAGATCTCCCATATTTTTAAGTTACAGTAACTAAGATACGACAGCTGGAAGAAAAATTGTTTGTGAACTCCATAGAAGTTAAAGYAGAACGGGAGAGATCTAGGCAAAATAAACACAAAAGAAAAGATGCACTTCTTGATTCTACTTCAGAGATTATATTTTTCTTTAAAAAATATGCAGAAGAATAATACTTTTGTTTCAAAAGATATCCATCAGAAACAAGCAACATAAGTGAATTTCTAGATATCTTTTTTTAATGCATATGCTCAGAAGCAAAAAATCCTTAAAATGCCCTACTGAAGAGACTGGGCATTGTGAAGCCGGGGAGTAAGGGGTATTACAGGGAATCGAGGAGGACTAAATCCACACTAATCTCATCTCAAGTGGCTTCCCGAATTAGCGACAGCTCCAGGCAGGAGGAGCAAAGTCTGAGAATATTCAGAACTGTGATTTTCAGAATGCATTTTTCTGCTACTTACCATTTGGACAGCAAGTCTCCCCATGTCTCAAGAATTTTTTCTGCACACTCTTTGGAAACGTCTCCAGAACCACTCAAGAGAGGTTCATCATTGTCTGCCAACAGAAGAATAAAGGAGAAACTACAGAATCAGCAACTGTTCTTCTACCTCTGCAAGCTTAAACATTACTTTAACTGTATCAGTGCGGCAAGAATAAATTAATCTTTTGTGAAGGCACTGCCTGTGTGTTGAACAAAGTGCTAAAAACTCACCAGGTATTTCAGAATACAAGATGATAATAGGTAAACAGATAAAACATTAATGCAGCAGGTTAAGAAGAGAAACCAAGAGGAGGGTTTGCTCAGCCTTAAGAGGAGAAGGTTACTAGAAAAACTCAATTACTAAAGTGAAGGGTAATAAAAAAGGAAAAGACAGGCTCCTTTTGGAAGTGTGCAGTAACGTGACAAAATGCAAAAGAGAAGCTGCAGTGTATGAAATTCAGGTTAAGTATATGGAAAAAATGTTTGCCATATATTTCCAACTAATATCAGCTTCTCGTGTTTACTCTCAAATCTGCTGACAACTGCTCAGGAAAGGGCAGAAATTAGACAAAATAATCTCCAATTTTTAAGAGCTTCTTTTCACATTGTTCCAAATATATCATACGCAAGGCTTCATGAGGTTCATGTAGAACAAAGGATAGACAGGCTACAGAAGTGTCAGAGCAGGGAGAGGCTGATCAAGGAATGCAGGGTTACTGGTTACTGAATTACAGCATTAAAGTAAGAAAAAAAAAAAGAAAAAAAAAGAAACCAACAGGCCAGATTCTGATTGGAAAAGATTCAGCATGTTTCATAAATGCTATTTACTGACCACCCTGTGGTAAAATATACCACATATAGTATAGTATATAATAAATATATAGTAAATATATAAATAGTTTGGTATATAGTAAATATACCAAACAAGCAAGCCACATCTCACCTTCCTCTTCATCATCCTCAGGAGGAGAAGGAATCATAGAGCCCTGTGACCCAGACTGAGGCAGACGAAGAGAGGGGCTTGCTGTAGTTTTTCTTCTCTCCCTTTCTGATTCACTTTCTAGACATACAACTTCATATAGCGTGTCCGAGTTATTCTTTCTGTCCTTTTGCTTTATCTGGAAAATAAAAGAATATTCAGTTTATYGAGAAAAGTTGTATCAACATCCGGATTACTTTGTAAGACTCTACCTTCTCCTTTTGCAAGGGGAGAGCTATCAAAAACAATTTTCATCACATTCTCCAATATGTAGTGTGCTTAATGCATTGCTCAGGTCTGCAAGCACTTCTTTGATTTGAAGTTTCCATTCCTCCCACCCTAAAAGGAACAGTGAGCACACTCCATGCAGGAGGCAGATGGATATTACAGACAGAACAGAAAGGCCATGCACGTCTGCATTCATAGGTAGGCTCAGCTCTGCTCTAAATGGACTGGAGATGAACAGGGTGGATGTCAAAGCTGTGAATGCACCTATCCTGCAAAAGGGCTAAAAAAGGTTCCTGAATATGAAGCAACTTTGCCTTTAATTAAACATCAGTGGAAAAAAATCTCTAAAATTAGGCCTGTTTTTTTCCAGGGAACTTTCCAGGGATGCTGGCATGTCCAAGGGAGAGTCCTTATAGAAATCGTTCATACTTATTTTCCCATTCTGACAACTGCGTTTAGCGATTTTTCCAAGGCATCTACAGGTATGTGTACTGCTCGCAACAACACAGAACACACTGTTGGGTCCCAAGGTCTGGTACGTGCCCTTGGTTCCTCTTTGATTTTCAATGATACAACACCATTGGTTACCCCTAAAACCATTCCATCATTTCCTGTAAAAGGAAGATTCTTATTTGTGATTTCAAAACTTTAATACAGTACAGGAAAACTGAACTTTTTTTCCCCACACACGTTAGGGAAACATCATTTATAATTATTCTCTTAAATTCCCTGTGCTCAATTTTATCTCTTGGAGCATCTATCAAGATMAGTCTAAAAAGACTAAATCACGAAATGCAATCTACAAAAATAAAAGCCTTCTGTTTCCACTATTTCCAAAAAAAGAAACACTGCCCAAGTAAGATAAGCCAGTTCTACACAGCTGTATTTTTAATAGCCCGATTATGCCTCTATAGAAACAGGTTTCCCTTCCAGGCTTATCAGGCACAACACTTCATTTGTTGCTTCCACTATGAATTTTGACAATCTTCCATTAAGTAAACACTGGAAGTTGAATAACCTGACAGTGCCTATGGGAGAAAAAGGTTAAAAAAATAGCTAAGGTAAGTCCCAAAGCATACAAATTTAGTAAGASAAAAGATACAGAATGAGCTAAGCAAGATAAGCTTCCTTTCAACTACCAAGCAGAAAAGCCACCTGTTGGAGGTGGAAAAATATTTATAGCTGAACTGCCTTAACTGCTCAGCATCTCTATGCTCCACCTCAGAAATGCTCTAAACAAAAAGAACGATCTCATCCATGAAGACTTTTTTCCACCTTATATTTTGAAGGAAATTTTCCAAAACGTGTATTCATAATTGTATCCTAAACAGTTACACAGCTATTCAGTAGATTTTAAAGTTTTACATGGGCAAAAAAAATCCCACCAAACTTCACCTTTGTTACTACATGGAATTAATGCCACTGTTCACTAGAACCTTATCACAAGTACAAAAACAAACCAGAAAAGCTTCCAATTTCATTCCAATTCTCTTTAAAAAGTAAGCGGCATCAAGAAATAAGCAGGAAGTCTTGCTGTGTTGGGATCTACCCAGAATCATTAAGCCTGGAGAATTCTACGAGTGGTTTTTTCCCCACAGCAGAAAATTCTGGAAACGTGTGAAAACTCTGCTTCCAACTATGTGCAAGGGGCAAGTTGCCTTCCTGACATTATCAGGTTTGTGGGATGATGGAGGTGAGAAGGTGAAAGCCGGTAGGGCAAGTATCACATTTTATCAGTCTTGCATTTCAAAACTTTATTAGAAATTCATTTTTTTCTAAAAAGTCTCTTTTCCACCCCTCTAACTTCAGGGAGATGCAGAATGTTTTGCTCATGTAAAAGAATGGTTGGACTGGTAGGATATAATGAGTTGTGTCACAGCAAATAGCACATCACCAGAAGGGCCAGAGGGGTTTTTGCTCTTAACCCTTTGTTTTAAATACTCTCCCCACGTAACCCTTATGCAACCAACTCTTATCATAGCCCTGGACTGCAGATGAATCCTCAGTTCTATTTATTTCAAGGTTCATCTGAAAAATCCATAAGCCTCCATATAACTTTGCAATTGCATCAAAACTGTCAACATTTATTTTGAAATGAGGACAGTTCTTTATAATAAGTATGGACAATCAGCAACAATTATCATAATGAAAGATTTTTTTTCCCTAAAATTGAATAATATTTCATCACTCCTCTTCAAAAGCAAAATACTGAAGTCTAAAAGTCATATTTGTAAAAGCTTTACCAATTACAGATAGAAATAACTACACTGAAGTTCTGACCTTCTCCAAATCAGTCAACTTCAGAGTAAAGGAATAGGTGCAAATATTCCCCTGGAGTTATCAAACCGCAGTTCAGAACAATGCTTTAACCCTCTTTCTCTGCTAAAACATCAAAATGACACACAAGAAAGATGAAACATGAATTATACACATTCTCTAACATAGGGATATTTGGTATAAGCCAGTTGGCACACATGCAGTGCAGAATGACACAACTCTTCCCACTGCTCTCAGCAGGGCCAGAGGAAGAGASGCTTCAGGACAGGCCTTAGTAACTAAAATCCATCTTTATCCTCAAGGCTTGTGTATTTATTCAGCATTGTGCCATAAACTGTCTTCTCAAAGTCTCCAAACAAATAACAAATCAACCATAAATTCAAAAACAAATAAATRAAACTGTTACCTGCTTCAGTTTTAGGAAAAAGTTTTCTGTAGAGCTACGTTTGCTGAAAGGCCAGAATAATCTCTCATTAGGTGAGCAAACTCTGACTTTAGTCTCCAGAATGAATCGAACAGGTTCCTGAACCTCAGTTATGACCAAATCCACAGCAGTAGTCATGAATAGTACTTTATCTAAAGGAAAATGAAAGTAAATTTGTCTATAGATATTGTTTATCTAGCAGTAAATTTACTGAATTCAGAGGTCCATAATAAAAGTAAAAACAAAGTCTTTTTGCAGGATTCATCTTAAAAAGCAGAACTGGACACAACCCCCACCAGTCACTTCCCCTGCCTAGAACTAAAACCTGGCAGAGTTCATACCTTTAGGTGTTTCTTCATTTACAAACTGAAAGTGTGGAGACTTTTGATTCCAGCTCCCAGTGATCACATATGATTTTCCATCTGAGCTTTTACCCATGGACTCCTGTGAACAAGATAATAATATTTTTTTCTGTTTATATAATTACAGCAAACTGTACATTATGAAGAATCTCAGCCCCATAAAATAGCAACTGCATTGGCAAGAGAAGGGCAACATCTGAAGTCTCAGTTACGTTGTCCTATAATAGAGACAGCTCCGAGGCAAAGAATTCCCATGAAATCTTTGATCTCCTAGCTGCTATTATAAAAAGACCAATTAATACCAATTGTTAATGTGAAAGTGGCATGAACATCTATCTAGCAAGATTTCAAGAGCGATCAATAGCTCATTTTGGAGATAGCTATTTGTCAGCAACTTTAGCTCACATAGGTCTAGGTAAGACCACAGTAAATTACTTAGACAGGACTCCAAAATGCAAAATTTATGTTTTGTTGTTGTTGTTTGAAAACAAAATTTTTAAAGTCTTTTAAAAATTGTTCTGGGAAATTCAAGACAATCCTTTGGCCTCAGTTTGTACTACAGCATCTGAAAAACAGCTGCCTGAGTGGCAAAGTATTTGAACGTAGAAGGTTTTAATCATGCACATGAATGGTGCAGTTCACTGCTAGGGATTTAACCCAGTTCCCCAGGGCTACACTCAGCAGCATAAGCTGCAGGATCAACCCACATGAACAAGTGGGCATGAGCATCTCTACCTTTCCTATCTGTTCTGGGGTCACACATCATCATTACTGAATTTTGTTTAYAGAAAAATCTTACCAAATCTAAAAGGTGCATGTCACCACTCCGAACATCTTTCCCACGGCTGAGAAGGAGGCCAAAACATCTGCAAAACCAGGCAACAAAACTCAGACTTACTGCTCCAACAAACCTATKTAAACCTGTTTAAGTTTTCCTTGTCATACAGCATAAGCAACCCATGAATACTATAACAAYTTAACAAATGTTGACATTTGAGATCAGTATTAGGCACATCCAGCAAAACAATGTCAAGCCACCCCTAACAATGTCAAGCAAAGTTTCATCAGCACGTTTATACTATGATTTTATCCTGCCTACAGGACCCTGCAAAGTTGTTTAGTTATCTTTGGAGAAACAGTATAAAATATACAACTAATATGGGTTTTGGGGCCCTGGGAACAGGGACAGSGCCCTGCCTTTCATGATTTTATTTCTCAGATCTTGGGCCCACAAAGCTGTATTCCACTTCATCTCCTCATTTACCCCATTGCCTCAAGTTCCTGCATTTCACTTCAAAGACTGGCAAAAGTTGCATTTCTTCTTTGCAGTTTAAGCAGCTCTGAACTCTATCAGTGGTCAAAAACTCWGTTTATTCCTAAGCAGTGAAATATTTGGAGTCTTAGTCTCCTATTCAGATTTAAAATACATGTAGGACAATATTTCCAGATGCAAAAGAAAGTAGACAAAAACAAATATGTGAAATAATTCAATTGATTGTAGTCTTAGTATGTCAGACAAATTGACCATTTAAACTAAAAGCACTAAGTTTTTATAAGATGCTTTTGAAGCAGACACAGGAGAGACAAGCAATGATTCTACAATTCACTGAATATTTTCCCCACTGTCACACAAACACTCCCAAAGAGAGATACATTTAAAGTGTATAAACAGAGTATTCATAGAACAATTACTAACCTGTTGCCTCAAAGAAAACAGCTCCACAACTAAACAAACAAAGAATTTTTTAAAATATATTAAATTACCTCTCAATAGCAAGCTCCTTATTAGTGGTCTGTTGAACGTAAATCACTATCTTCTTATCAATTCCTTGGCGGAGTTTAAAGCATTGCCTGTCCTTGTCTTTGGGAACTGCGCTGTTATTTACCAGGGAAGGAAAAAAAACTCAAAGTGTCATTTATCTGCATTCCTTGCATGTATCAAAAACAGCATCAGACATTCGGTGAAGTCAGCTTCTTATACAAAAGCACTCAAGATCTTTCTTCCTTGCACACTGCAATCAGTAACATGAAAGAAATGGCAATATAATTAGGTGATTGTATTTTATTACAATTAGGTGAAAACCAAGGACACAATTTTCAAAATAAACACTACTGTATTTTCATATTCTGTAGCTTATTCTTGTAAGACTTCCAGCAGCATCTGAAGAAAGTTTCTTATACTGATTCCTCACATACCATGCACATATTTAAGCAATTACTGACCAGAACCCGTACCACCTTCCTTCACAAGGCAGGTGACTACTGGAGCACATAAGCCAACAAGCCAAGAGGATGACCCAATCTTTAGACTGAGAATTTTACCTCATCTACTCACTCACTCACTTCTCCCTTAGATATCAAAATAATCTTTATTTCAGACAACCTATCATTGGACCGCTCAGATCTGCAAAGTAGGCTGTGCACAACTATCCACAGTTCAATACCTCCAACCAAAACTAGGTTTATCTTCTGAGAGCAGTTGTTTAGCCAGGCCAGGGAACTGCAAACTACCTCTACCTGTCAGTAACTGCTCCGTGTGCTGGGGCCGCACAGGGGACTGACACCCTTACAGCCAGGGCCTGCAGACAGACCCCATTTTCCCAGTATGGGGCAGCTGCATTACCAGTGACCCAGGAAGACAAGGGAAGGTAGATAAGACGAGATCAGGTCTACAAGATTAAAGACCAAGATCAGAGACTGCCTGTGTAAAAGCATTCTCTGATTTTCTAGCTCACTAGGGGGGCTGCACGTGAAGGGTCAAACACAGATCAGCCTCAAACCGCTACAGCTATTTCAACTACAGCTCCATCTGCATGGCACATACAGCACAGACAGGATTCTGCACAGTCCAAGACAAAACCCAATTTTCTTTGCTTTGGATAGAGTAGGCAGGTATGTGCTTCTTAAACAACTGCCCCTTTTCCACCCCTAAAGCAACCACATCTTTGGGCTGAAAGGATCTTTCAGAGTTAGGCCACAGCAAAGGCTGAGGTTCGACGTGCTGACGTGTTCGAGCTGGCTACGAGAGCAGCACCTCCTGGCAGAACCACCTCCACAGAGCAGGGAAGCATCCAGTCCTGCGCCAGYCTCCTCCGTTCCCCACGCTGCGCCGGCTACGCTGGCGGGAGTGCCAAGGCAGCAAGGCCAAATTCCACCTGGTCCCTCACCACGTGCACCAACCCGGGGTGCTGCTGCCGACAAGCCCTGATCCCCCGGGATCTTCCAGGCTCAGGCCCTCAGGTAAACTATGTTTCAGTTTCTAACACTTTAGCAGCACTTTGGACTGTCTACAGTGAAAGATGCTAAATAAATGCTGCATTATTAAATGGGACTTTTTTATTATTAAATAAAGCTTGAGCTGGATGTAAATACAAGAAGAGAAACATCTCTGAAGTCCTGGCTACGAGCCAATGTGCTCAACAAGTCAGAGTATTTGGCAGACATGCGGTACTGAAATAAAGACACTTGAGCAATTACAGAACACTATAAATGGTTAYATGAAACATCTGAGGACACTGCACATAGGCTGACACACTTTTAGCAATAATTAAAGAACATCTTTTAGAAAAAGTTTTCTGCTAACGGGCATACTGGAAAACAGTCCCATCTGACACAATGTGAAAAGCTAACTAACACCCCCCCTTTACCTTAGCACCTGCACTGAGAGTGGGGAAAGAAAAAAGTGGGGAAATGRAGGAAAAAAGAACAAATTTCGAGAACTGTGACAGAGAAGGCTGCAGCTCTACACAAATAATGTCATTCAAGATRCATAATTTCCCCTACAAAATTTCAGCTTGGACTGTGCAGTTCCATTTTTTTTCCAGAAGAAAGACTCCAGATTGAATTACTTTTGCTATTCAATTGCACTTTAATTCTCCAGATGCTTAAGTAATCAACCATTATAAGAAATATTTTTAAATAATATTTTACATGAAAATCTAGAAATTTGCTGATCAAAAAAAGTGGTTTTCTCACACCAGGTTSCGTGCAGAGGCACACCTCTGAAGAAAAAGAATACATCAGAGATAACCAGGCTTTTATACAGTTTTAAAACTGCAATCTGGCCCTTGGAAGGCAGCATCAGATTCAGTTCAATGAACAAAATGAGTAGGAAACTTTCAAAAGGGGAATCTAGGAACCATCTCAGACCCACACTCTCCATTCACTCACCTTCCAACAACAGAAACGGATGCTCTATACAGCAAATGAAGAATCTATACCTGAAATAACCTTTCCCGTCATCTTCTTTGATTTCCAGAGACACTGAGAAGGTGAAAATATCACTATCTGGAGTCTGTGGGGTGGCAATGGCCGAGAGCGGAGTTTGTTTGGCAGAACGACGGAAGGCAGTGGCAAAGCTGTAAAGTATTCGGCTCACCTGCATTTACATGGCATCAAAGAAAAGAAAGGTATGGATATAAATGCAAGAACTGAAAGCCTATCTAGGTTTTCTCTAAAAAATAGAACGAGAAGTAAAAATGATTGAGGTTCTAGCATTTTAATATGCTTCTTTAAAGGATAAGCTATAAACCCACGTTCCTATTTCACAGACAAGACTTCTACAGTTTTATTAATCTGTAGTAGAAAACAAGAGTGATGAGGCAGATTACTCCCTTACTCCCAAAAGGCATGAAATAACCACTTTTTTTTTCTGGAAGAAGAAATATTTCCCTTCTATCTCAGTAACAACTTTTGCATCTAAAATGTAGTTACCATAAAAAAAAAAAAATTTAAAAAAAAAAAAAAAAAAAAAAGATTAAACTTACAGCCTCTTGGATTTCACATCGGAAGACATGAATCCTGAAGAGTTCTGCATTGTAGTGGCTTTCAGTGAAAGCAAAGCAATCACTTTCAGGGGTTCCATCATGCCCTCGTACACAGAAAAGGATTTTATAGATTGGATAATTTTCTATTTCTGAGTTTGACTGAGGGTCTAAGAGTCTGTTAAAAGAGAAAGAGAAACAGAGAGAGGAAGAGAAGAGAAAAAAAAGTGTGCAGCTTTAGGAGAATTACTTTAGCCAGCTATTAATTTGCAAGCCTGAAAGACTTCACATCTGCTGGAGAAAGCACACTACAAGATACGAACCCCTGATTACCATTTACTACAAAGCTTGACTAGAAGAATTCTATTTAATTTGAGAAGTCTAAACATGTACAAGGCAACACACTTCGACCAATAATTTCCCATAGTTTTCAAAGCTTAATCTTCAAATAGCTACACTAGCAGATTTAAGTCAGCAACCCTCAGCATCCCAGGAAACTCATGATTGTTAAGTCTTGCACAACCACTACTTTCCAGCCCTAAAAAACGAATTCCCACCATTGCATTTTAGGCAGTTTGGCTCATAATAATATTTGATGACGACGCTTGAGCATTAAATGTCTTTAATAAAGAAATTAAAATCATCACTTTTCTCAGACATCCTTATACCCACTTTATCCAATTCTTCCACTAAAARAAATGTCAAGTTGCTCATGCCCCATCCCCAGCCTCCCAACAAARCGGGGTTTATCTCCTTTTTTGGTAGGTGGAATTAAGATGAAATGCACAAAGTCACAGGGTAGAGCTGAATGAGCTTCATACCTCACTGTTCCTTCGGAGACATTAGGCACTGACAGAGTCACATCTAAAGAATCCTGGCACTGGCTTCGTAAGATCGACATCATTCTGAGGGCTTCCACTTCGCTCCGCGGAGCATTCACTGAGGCACAGCCTAGGTAGGTGAGCTTGCTAAACATCACGCTGTCCTCGTCTGTCATCGGTGTAAAGGGGCTCAAYTCCTCACAGCCTAGCGTAAGCCACCAAGGTACAACACGAGAAGCAAGACAAAGTACAAATGTGTAAATAACTATAGACAGACTTGACACTAGGAGCATAGTCTCTTTATAAGCAAGATGGGAATAAGAAAAATGTTAGAAACAACAGGTCAAAATACTAGAGTACACCCCAGTTGAGAGCGCAATGCAGTTATCCAAACTCTACAGTTAACTCATRCCACAGGGTTTCCTTCCTAAAGGAAAGGATAAAGGTGCACCAATTTTCACCACTGCAGTAAGATGCATGAATAAGCTAAAAAGACTCATATTTTACACAGGTAGGCAAGCAATCATGTATTTGTGCAGAATGCACAGCTCAAAACTAATGGCAAGTATTTTCAGAAAAGACAACAAATCAGCATATGTTAACTCCTACATTGCATAACCTGCAGCTTACTCTCTAGGTGATGATGATGAGAAAAATAGGGAAAGGAGAATAGACATACCARAATTATTCTTCCTTTCCCTAGATAAAGCTAGTTTAGAAAGTACTATGAGATATTCCCCATTTTTTTCTAACCTCCCTGCGATGGCTTGACTGGCAAACTCATTTCTGGTTTCTGAAGTCCTGCCACCGACACTGGGTTAATTGTAGAGGATGCTGAAGCCTCAAGGACAACAGGTTCTTCCCCATCTCCTTCGGCATGTTCCCGGTCACTTGGCTGATCTTCAATGGGTGGATCCATCAGCACGTCTTCAAGTTCCTTCTGCAGCTCCTGTTCGCTTCCATTCCCCACAATCTAAGAGCCACAAACAGAGTTGGGATACAAAAAAGACTGTTCAAATGCAGAAAAAACACTCTCATGCACAAAGTCAGTCAGAGTTTCTTCTGCCAATCAAAATAGTAGCTAACAAGTTTAATCCAGTTACAACTGTAATCTTAATACAAACTGTGGAGTGCAAATGTATATCAGAACAGATTATATCCCCCATAGTTAAACCTGATAAAGGRTTTCCTCAAAGCAGGAACTCTCCAGCGCTGTGAAAAGCTAAGAGATTCCTTTAAAGCTAGTCCATAATTACAGACTGCAGACACTAGCTTATTCCACAGCAAAGTAACAGAAGTCCAAAGCACAGCGGTCTACAGTAAACAGTARCAGGAAGTGAAATACAATGAAATGTTATATGTTTCATGAGTAAAATAGCAAGATTTCATAGGAAAAGAAGAATATGGAACAGGATTATGCTGTCACGCTGAGAAGAATACTGCTATTTTTCTTCTTAACATTCATCTACAGCCTGAATTTGTAGGGATGGAAGCCTCCAGCAACCTTAAATGGTCTTAAACTAGGAAGATGATTAAAACATTATTTATTGTTTTACAACCTCAGTATTGAAATAAATTCCACCTGCCTCACAACCAGTATCCCAGAGTAGGCCATTAGACCATCTTTGAAAGCACCTGAAGCAATGGGGTTAATGGGCTTAAAAGCTAAATAAAGCAACCTGAAGTACGTTTGAGCTTGCTCAAGTAACTCTGGAACAGGTAATAAAACACTTCCATACACACTGAGCAGCCTTGAAAATAAATGAAATAACTGAAATCTACTATGAAAGTAAAACTATTTTTATGTGCACTTCCACTGGAAGTGTCTGAGGACTGGAGTCAGCGAGATTCCTTAGCAGCCTCTCTGTCGGGTGGGAATTCTGACATATGACCACTTCCCTCCCACTTCCAAACACAAACTTCTTAGCTCAAGAAAAGTGGAAAACCATTAATTTTATCAACTATCTTCTCTCTTTCATRCTCAGGCCCCACTGACAAAGTAATTATCTGAACCTTTAGTCTCTACCTAGGTTGCATTAAAGATGTAAACTGCATATTAGTTTTCTTGTGAAAAATAACAGTTTAACATAGGAGAATATTAACAAAGAACAGAAAATTGTGACCTAGGGCTTATGTAGTATAATAAACTAAAACAAGAAAAGTCACAGATACCTGCTCTTTGCACACAAAAAGTGAAATTCACAGAAAAAGGAGAAACCAGCAAGCACACAGGAAGCTAGAGTCAGGAGGTATAAAAGATGTGGTGTATGTTTATATATATATATATATATTATATATATATATATATTATATATATATATATATAATATATATATATATAATATATATAATATATATAATTATATATATATAATATATATATTTTATATATATATAGTGTGTGTATATATATGTATATATACACATATACATACACAAACAATGCTCTAGAAATTCAAGTTTGAATAGAAACTACCTTTCTAATACATGTGAAAATACGTTCATGTGTTATCTGGTACCATTTGCCATCAATAGAACAGAACTTGCTCGGCTGTACATGCACAGAAGCTGCAACAACCTGCAGCTAGTTACCAAAAGCTGCAGATTTGCATTTCCCCCTCAGGAGTGCTCACATTCATTTGTATGACTCAATCAGAGAGGCAATTAAAAAAACTTGCACAAGTCCGGGGTGCGCAAAGACATAATCCCTTACAGAATCGAGTTTACTATCTAGATTTATTAGAGCTTTCCTCAACAATGATGATGAAAGATGCTACATGTTACTTTAGTGTACACAGTTTACACATTTTTCCACAAGGTATAATGAATTAATTATAATGTCCTAACAGCCCCATTAAGGCCTGGACATTAAAAAACGCTAAAGAATACTACAGTAACTTCCATTTTACAGGAAACGAAGTTAAAATTAATTGTGGCAAAAATCCTCATCTCATATGCATTGGCTGGCTGATGCCAATGATTAAGATAAAAGAATTCCTAAAAGTAGCAGGAACAGGTAAAACACAAGTGGACTTTGTTACAGTGAGACTAAAAACAGAGAGGAAGAGTTTACGTAAAATGTGATGTTAGCTAAGAGCAACAGGAGACAACTTCAAAGTATTGGCTGGATCTAGTCAAATATTTAATTTTTACATAAAGATAAACAAAACCATCATCTGTTAGCATGTATTTTAAGAGGCAAAGAAGCAAAGTCCATAGCAGCAAAGCTAATAGGGTAGTTCCTTTCCTAGTAAATACTAAACACTCAAAACCAAAACCTCCCATTTAAAAAGTAATTTAAAAAAAATCCCCTCCAGAAAACTTTCCAGACCATCCTCAAAAAAAAAAAAAAAAAGATTTGTAGAGGAACATCAAATCTGCTTTTGGACTGGAGGATCTCTGTTGCTTTTCTCATAGTCCTAGCAAAGTCATAAAACTGAAGATTAATTCTACTCAACTTTTGAATAGTATATAGTCTTCTTTAGAACTATTTTTACAACAGCATCAGAGATTGAAAACACGCATCAGTTCAGCCCAGATCTCTGCTGCTTAGACTACAGCCCATCACAGAACTCGCAATGAGAGCCTTATATCCGAGCTGCAGGTTTTGCAGCCGGCACCGCTCAGCAAAGAAACCCCCCGACTCCCCGCGCTGCTCACACCGGGCTCAGGCAGTGCCCGAGGCCACAGGCYGCTTTGGGGGGTAAACACAGCAGCAGCCTCTGCTCCATTGCCATCCCACACTTCCCTTCTGCTTTCTTTGCTACACAAACCATAGCAAACGGGTTTTGACATATACAAACTATTCAAGTCACACCTACAAAAGCAATTCCTCCTCCTGAATAGAAAAAAAAAATTAAAAAACTTCTAATATTACCCCTAGGAAACGCATAACCTTGGTTCTCATTTTGCACTACTAAATCAATTTTCGTTACACTACTTAGGCACTTTTAGCTACTGCTGTGCCCGCACTTCAGCACACCTCCGACAGCCTTCACAACTCCACTTACCCGTTCAGAGATAAGCAGCTCAGTGACACAGTAGTCGGCTGCTCCAGTTGACTCCTGCAACCTAAACAGCCATCAGCAAAGCTGCACGCTGGAGAGCTCTTGCTTCTTCCAGGGATCATTAGCAAAAGATGATTTCTGTCCTTAAGGGACAGTTCTATCCTCCAGGTCTATCACTGGTAATTCATACCTCCTTAAGCAGAAGGTTAAAAGGAAACTCCTGTGTAAGAGACTGTAGGCTGGGCACTGCCAGCTTATCTGACGGGCCCCGTTGCCATTAATCATTCCAACTGCTGCCAATAAGGAAACACAACAAACTCTCCAACGAGGGATACGGAAAAGCTCAAGGTGAATCACTCTGCTCAAGGACTATGCTCGTCTGGCACCAAATTCATGAAGAAGCTTATCTTTAAGACCTGCAAAAGCTCTGTGGCAGCCAGTGCCAAGTCAGGCAACAGCATAACTTAACTTTATAGTTGCTGATGATTAGAAAGCAGTTCTTGCCTCAGCAGGAGGAACAGCATRCTTGTAGGCAGGATTTTGTAAAGCACTTTGAAAATAAACAGAAGGTAAACTTAAGCAATAATGTATAGAAGGTATATACCACTATGCAGAGTATTCTGAATTCTTAAGTATTTATAGCTGCTGGTATACAGATTCTAAAAAGATAAGCAAGAGGTTCCAGTCTTTCAGCAAGTTTTACAGAAAACCAAGCTGATTATTCAAGAAAACCTCAAATATCTGTAGACTCTCCTGTGATGTGAAGTACCAATCCTTCTCAATTGCAATAAAACTTAAGTCAGCTTTTTTTGCCAGATTAAACAAAGACAAGATCTTCAGACTCTTAACCATCTGGTTTAGCAGTCAGTAAGAGTCTTAYGTAAAAGAAAGTATCCACTATAACGGCATATCTTGCCCAGGTATCAAAGCAATGAAGAACAACAAATCAGCTGGAGACAAAGGCAAGATGAGCAAAGGCATCAAGAAACTTCAGTAAAGTCTCTGTTCCAAAAGCTGCTAAGGAAAAGATGAATGCTAGTCCAATAGACTGGCAAAATCCATTCTTGAATAAGTTCTCTCTTCTGTCAAGTTTTCCACAATAAAGAAGTCCCTCTTTAAGCTCTTCTATGGTTAGTTTGGTTTAGAAGAACAGAGAACAAACTCAAGTTATTGATTCTTACCTTCAGTCCTGTTTTTTCATCATCACTACCATTATTTGTAGATGGTGTTTCATCCCCTTGCCTGGAAACCAAGACAAAATCTTCACTGTTAAGAGTGGATACCGAGTCTGAAGAGACACTGATTTTTCCAACAGAAGCCTTGTCATCCATGACTTAAAAAGGAAGTTCGACTCATGAATGAGATTAAGTATTTTACAAACTCCTGAAAAACAAAAATCATAAAAATACTTATATAAACTTCATGCTGAAAAGCTGAAATACTTTTTCTGAAGCCTCCTGACTATTAAAAAAAATTAAAAGTGACACATCTAACAGCATAACCACCTGACAACCCTCTGTCTGTGTTCACCCGAGGGCCTGTCTGGATTTTGCTATGAAACACACTACTTCTAGAGCATGGGTTTCCACAGCTCACACAGAGGACGTCAATAAATCTCTTTTCAGTAGCTCATGGTTACATCCAGCRCCATCCTGCCCAGAGCAGGCCCTTGCAGCACACACTATGCCCAGTGCTAGCGGACTCAGATTAGGACCAGAACTACATAAAGTCTCTTTACTTCCTTCAGATAACCTGTCTGCATCTGTGATCAAAAGTTCATTTTGAAGGTRTCAGTGCCCGCTGATTACTACGCGGCTGTCACAGTCTCTTCCCCCAAACAAAAAGTTACATGTGACTCAATATTTTGGGCAAAAGACACTCTCTAACCTTGGGACACACAGTGTTCTATGAACTGTGCTGAATCTTCCGCACTGTGCCGAACAATAAAAGACAAGACTTCCAAGAAGGAGGAAGAACAGCGTAGGCTGGAGCTGTACTGAGAGTCAGGGCCAACAGACGAGTTAAAAATGCTAGAACTGGCACTGGGACACATTTGAAGCAAGGAACAAAAGGTGAAGTTCAGCTGCACACCTTGAACCCGACTGCAGAGGTTCTCAGAATCCCTGGCTCCAGGCACACCATTATGATAAAAATGGCTGATTAAATTTCTCAGAATCCCAATTTTATCCTTATCACTGTGGGTTTTTTCACGCTATCGCAACAGCTCGGGTGGCTACATACTCAGAAACGTGTGCAAGCCTGAAGGTGCCTTCGGGCTCGAGTTGCTGCCCGTTCGCTGGGGCCGAGGCCCGGGGCAACGGGGGCCGTGCGAGCCCCGCGGGCCCCGCTCGCGCGCTGCCCTGCACGCCGGAGCGGCRCCGCCGCAGAGAGCAGAGCCTGGGGTTATTCCCGGCAACACCCCTCTCCGCAGCCACTAACAGGACAAGAAAACCGGCCAGGAGACCAAGAATCTTTTACCTTCCCACCCCTAGATGATTTTTAAATCCGCGTCTTTCCTCATTGCTGCTCTGCGGCCCTGGAACACGTTACACGGGCGCAAGTGAGGGAGGCAACAGCGCCCGAGAGGCGGAACACTGGCTGTTCATGCACAGCACCTTCRAGGTGAGACACTACTCTCTAGTTTTTTAATAAAATTTTACATCACCTACACTATACACAGATCATCTAAAAATAAGTATACTGAATAAACTGAAGCACAAAATAAAAATAAGCTTCAAGCATTTAATAACTCTTTTGCTTTATTATTTTCATTCAAACAGTACAAATTCGTATCTGCCACTCTGCACAAGCCAAAAAGCTGCCTTTGATCACAAGCAGCTATAAAGATCATCTAGGCACAGATCAATTCAGCAATTTATTCTGGTATGCCACGTCTGGCTTGAAATGTTAATTTCGTCCATTTCCAAAGTCTTTCAATCTGGCACCTTCCCGCAGCATTAACTTCAACTGAAGACGAAAAGGCTCCCTCTCTCAGCACAGAGCGGGGCAGAGAGGCCCCGCGCTGGATCCCGGGGCACAGCTGGCTCAGCCCAACCCCGCGGCAGTTCCACAACACGGAATTGCTACCGCAGGAGGTCCAAATTAGCCCAATTTTGCCAGTCTTACAGTGCGCAAAAGTCTCACCGAAATTACATGAGATAAGAAAACCATAAAAAACTCTTGTAGATTAATGAGGTATCAGCAAGCAAGGCACAGTTACCCAACCACTGTGGAACCAGCCACAAAATTCATGGAATTAAAATACCAAAAACACTAAAATATTGTCCAGGTTAACCAAAATTTTCATATTCCCATACTTTGCTTTGTATGCATTTACTTCCTCCACATTTTACTTTAGATCACTTTCTTTGTTGGAAATGACCTCTACCTACATCATAAAACTCTCAAGAGCAGAATCCACCCCAGAAAGTCCAGGAGTTTGTTAAAATAAAGCCAGTCAAGAAGGGCTCACACCAAAGACCCACGGAGTGGAGCCATCCTCCGTGGCAGCTCTCGGGCTCCCCGGGGACGCCAGGGCGCTTCAACAGCACCTGCAACTTGTCTGAGGAGCTTCAGCTCCCTGTTCACTCTCAGCGTAGTGATGTGCAAGAAGAGATCCCCCCAGCTATGTGCAGATCTCAAGGGTTAGTGTTCCTCAGGAGAGCCCGTGTTTCACTCCTTGCAATGGAAGAGGCTTTGGTTTGTTTCAACATAAATAAAAAGGAGCTTTCCAATTCAGCATAGGTTAGTTCTTGACACAAAACTACACCACAGCAAGGTAGCATTTGCCTGAAGGTGTCTTCACGCCTCTACAGCAGACAGAATGTCTAGGCAAAATGCATACTAAAAAGCTAATTTTTATTAACTTATTTCTTTGCTCAGCTTTGTAATTAAGAGAAACCTTGTCTCTCCTCCCACAAAGAGCAAAAAGCTCCCTGGRAAAAGCTGCAGAAGGAGAGTGACACGCCTGGTTCCCGGGTCACTGTTTTCAACATTATTTTGAATTCTAACTCTGAACACCATTCACCCTCCCACTGTGCTTACTGTTATTATATGAGGCCACAGTGCAAGGCCAGGAATCAATCTACCATTTTTTAATATTCTTCTTTATCTCTAAAGTAATTGAACATCAGTACCAGCTTCCCTCAATCAAGCTAATGTTCAAAAGAAGAGCACTCGTCACGCTAAAATCTCAAAGGATTTGGGGAAGCAAACCCACAAAACTCATCATTAGCTTTAATAAATATATGTGTGTGTGTGTGTGTGTATTTCTCTTGCTTAACTGCTCCCGATATTTGGCACCTGACTTACAAACTCTGAGCAAGATTTTCCTTGTTAAATATTGCCAGGAATAATGTAAAACAACAAAAAGTAGATAGTATATATGTGTGTATATATATATATATATATATATATATATATATATATGTATAAAGAAACTTTCTGGTTAACACTGATGCCTGAAAGCCACCTTGACACAGTGCAACTCCTCAGGCAAGGCCCCAGAAACTGCAGCCGGTTTCACTCCATTTCCAAGGGGACACCGCGTTAGCCCGACCTGGGATACCCACAGCTCCACATAAAGCCATAATGTGAGCAAAATCAAAGCATTTTTACTGTRAACTTCTCTGACCATTTAAAACAGAAGTTACCTTGAAATCAAGGTTCTTTAACATCTGTGATTTTTTCCCTCTGCACAATCTACATGTCATATATTGTTTTATAAATACACACAGTCCGAGAAAAAATCTGGCAAACGCTGCCGTACAGTGGGGTAGTTACAGGCAGTTGCACCAGGTGTTTTAGCRTGAGCAGCATGAGAAATTGGAGAGCAAAACCTGATGTCACAGGGACAGATGTGGGGAGAAGGAGATGTGGTTTGGCGTTTTCTGAGCACATGCAGAACGTGCATTTTATTGCAGTTTTGCGAAAAAAATGCGTGAAGAAAATCAATTACTAACAACCACCTTCTTCCAAGGTATCACATGATTAAGCTGCTTCATCATATGTTTCATCTTTATGCACCTCTCTGTAAAGGAAACAGCTACAGTCTTTCCTTCCCCATGCAAAACACATTCCCCCAAAAATAAGTACTTTTCGCACCCAAAATGAAGAAAGTTACTGGAATGGTGCATGTGAAAATAAAGATTTAAAACWACTAAAAAGAATAATTAATGATTTTTTGAAGTGTATCAACAGCAGTACTAACTGGTCTGTTTATTTTAAAACATTCCCACAGCCACAAATGTTCCCTCAAGGGCCAGATGAGAACGAGGCATTTATCCGAAGACAGCACTGCCTCAAACTCCAACTCCTTGCTCTTTTACGGAGCATTCAAGCACAAATCCCGGGAAGCAACCAGGGTGTTATCCAGGACACATAAGCCCAGGAGTCAGACAAGAGTTGAGCTGCTGCCGTCTTTGCTAACAAACCTTAGCAGACTCACGATTATGATGTGAACATTTAGAATTTTACTCTAAATCGTAATTCCCACCGTTAACTCAGAGAACAAAAGTCTAGTTTTAGGCTCGTGCATGAAGCAAATTCCTCAACCCCCAAACCAGGCCGCAGGCCCTGGGAATCAGTGGTTTATAAAAGAAACGCTGACGCTGCCTTAGCTAGAGCATCACAAGAGCGTCACTGGCGCGAACTGCCCGTGAGCGGCCGGGGCACGGGGGGCCGCACGGGCACGGGGGGCCGCACGGGCACGGGGGGCCGCACGGGCACGGGGGGGCCGCACGGGCACGGGGGGCCGCACGGGCACGGGGGGCCGCAGCTGTGAAGGCTCCCGCAGCCCCTGCTGCTCCCACCGGCACCAAACAGACTCGAAGGGAAAACACTTGGTTTTGTGCACGGAGCCCTGCCCGCGCAGGGGCCGGGCGAAGGGAAGCGGCTCCTCCGCTCGCTGGCGAGCACCAGCCCGTCCGYCCCGGCGCTCGGCAGGACCGGCGGAGACTCCCAACAAAACTCTGGAGTCGCTGGAATCTCCTCGGCCACGGGGACGCCCGCGGGGTTCCGTGTTTTCTAGCGAAGCCCCCGAGACTGCGGGACAGCGGCCGCGCTCCGGCGGCCGGTTCTGCCCGAGCCCCGCGGGCACCGACGGCGCAGCGCGGCCGGCGGCTCCGCGCCCTCCCTCCTCCTCCTCCTCCTCCTCCTCCGCCCCGCCCCGACCCCTCCGCGGGCCCGAGAAACCGGGGCCGCCGCCGCTCCGGGCGCCTCCTTCCGCGCTGCCCGCCCCGCTCGTCCCCGGGCCCGGTTCGCGGGGCGGGCAGCCCGAGGCTGCGCGGGGAAGGGGGCAGAGGCCGCGGGCCGTGAGCGGCGGCGGGCGCGGCACCGCCAGGGCGCCCGGTTCGGCCCGGCCCGGTCCGGCGCTTGCGGCCGCCGCCCGCCGTGACGCGCGTGCGCGGAGCGCGGGCCGGGCCCGACCCGACGGCCGCGTTGGGCTCAGCCGGACCGGACCGGACCGGACCGGACCCGAGCCGAGCCGAGCCGAGCCGACCTACCCCGGCCGCCGCCGCCGCCTCCCGGTGCCGGGCCCCGCCGCCGCTGCCGCCCCCACCACGTGACGTGCGGAGGGGAGGCGGTGCCGGGAGGCACTTCCGGGGGCGGGCGGGGGAAGCGCTTCCGGGGGCGCCGCGATGCGGTTCCGAGTCG